>NC_061116.1:220680238-220767454 GCF_002878395.1 Capsicum annuum | reverse complement strand
TATTAACAGGAACTTGCATAGGATAGTCGAAGTCAACGGGGGCAAAACCATGCATTGGACTTGATTCTGCTGAGTTCTCCCGTGAAGTCATAATTTCTTCAAGTTTCAGCTCGTCGCTCGGCTCCGGTTTCATTCCTTGGTTTCTTCTTTCCGCTCTAATCCAATCTCTGAGGCAAACTAGAACATTCATTGCATTGCTTCCCAATGAGTGTCGGTTGTCTCTAAGCTGCTGTCGTCCCTGACTAAAGGCGCTCTCTGATGCAACGGTTGACATTGAAACATTCAAGATATCTCTAGCTAATCTTGAAAGCATAGACTATTGTGTTTCATTACTCCTCCACCAATCCAACGTGTTGATCCGTCATCTGCGATCCTCTGGTGCCATCCGAAGATAATATTTCAGCTCTTTCCGATAAGTTGATGTGTAAGTTCTCTCATCAACACTGTTCCAACAATTTAAATCATAAAATGAATCAGAAAAATCACTATGTGTCGGCCTTTTAGAAGATGATGGCTCCTCGGGAGGATGAGGAGCGACAGTTGGAGTGATATTTGTAGGTACGGCTAAATCAAATAAATCAGCATAGTGATTATATAATTTTTCTATGTAATCTTTTGTATCAGCCGTAGCCGTCCACAAATCAGGTTGTACTTGTTCAGAATCATGGTTAGTATTTATTTTTAAGTTAGTATAAATAAGAGTACCAAAGTGGCACATATTATTATATTCCATGCACGAATTTAGCATAGCACCAACCAAGTAAATAGGGGGAATCGAGAAAAAATATTTTTAAAATTTCGTAAACATGGCGCCAACAACTTCTTTATAACCTTCTTTATTTTATATTCTTTGAGCAAATCAGAAATATCGGCTATATATGCCAAAATATTACAAACAGTAGGATAATAAGCACCGAAAAATTCAACCGTAGCTACATAAATTTGATCTAAAAACTTAACAAGATCATTAATTATAACCCAATCAGAATTATGTAGATTGCAATCAGCAGAATCAGCAAATGAACCGCAATGTTGGTTAAAACTAGTGTAATAGGAATTCTATATTTATAACAAGTTCTTAAAAATTCATACGTAAAATTCCATCTAGTATCAATTTCCTCATGCATCAAAATCGGTGTAAGTCCATTTTCTTGACATTTAACTTTAAATTCTCTAATTCTCGATCTACGATTATTTCCTTGAATAAAACCAACGGCAAGACAATTTTTTTCAATATAAAGCTCAAAAATGTCAAGACCATCTTTTACAATTAAATTATATATATGACATGCACACTTAATATGAAAAATTTCAGGCAAGGGCGAAAATAGCGTAAATTTTAGTTTTTTTATAGCAGTCTTGCTGTTAGAAGCATTATCAAAAGCAATACATAAAATTTTATTTTCGATACCATAATATCCGGCAATTTTAACAATAGAATCAGTAATAAATTGTCCAGTATGTTTATGATCTTCATCATATAAAAAAACAAGAATACGTTTTTGCATCACGAAATTACTATCCATCCAATGACAAGTAACGGTTAAATAATCATTTTTATTTACAGTACGACCAAGATCAGAAGTTAGGACAATCTACATTGAATATTTTTTAACAATGTTGATAAATAAAAATAATATTGTGAATGGAGTCTAAAAATATCAGACTGACAAGTAGTTCTAGAAATACCATTAAACATAGGATTATAAATTGCTTGTATATAACAAATAAAGGCATCAGAAAAAGGAAAACTAAAAGGCAAACAACCCACAACTACCATTTTAACTATTTCTTCCCTGTCCCTCAATCTATTATACTTCTTCGCTACGTGACTGGTTGCTGGATCCATTCTAGTTTGTGTTGGCCTACCAACATCCCCACCACCTTGTGCAATATTTAACTCTCTTTTGTGATTTTCAGTTATATGTCTCATTAATTTACCCGTACCCCCTTGCTTGCCTCCATTTCTATGTTTATATATTTGTTGACAAATATTGCACTGCACCTCAATATCTGATATACGTTCAAAGGTTGCGACTTTAGAAACTTTCGCTCGTACTTTGTAAACGAAAAATTAAAAAATTAAAGTGAACACTTTAAGAAATTAAATATATTGAATATTTGGGAATTGAGAATTGAGAGTTGAGAGAGAATGAGATTTGAGAGAGTGAAAAATTGTGTGAAAAATGATTTGAAGTTGTAGGGTATTTATAGATTTTTTTTTGGAATTAAAAAATATTTTTAAAGTTATTTTTTTTTTTAATAAATGGGTCCAAACTAGCCGTTTGGACCCAAAAACGGCTATATAGCCGTTGGGCCAACGACTAGTTTGGCCCAAAATTTCATTTTTTTTTTTTTTTTTTAAAAAAAGATATCCGGGCCGATTAATCGGCAGGCTTGGACCGGACTTGATCTGGACCGGATTAGCTGGGCTCATTTTAAAAAATAACTGGCCGGAACCCAAAATTCTAAAGCCCTAAAGTTATCGAGCCGGATCAAACCGGACCGAATTAATTACGAGGGACGGATCGAACAGGGTCGGGTCAGGTCGCACCGGACCACTTGACACCCTTAAATCTAGTAATAAGATAAATGTGTTGCCCTTCGTTCTGTATTCAGATGAATAAAAAAGAATAGACATTTCTAGCTTGTTCTTTTTCTTTTTTACTCAACACGACGTCATGAAGTATTTTAATACTATCGGATCGATTGAGACACACTGTTGACTCTTAGTTGGTGAAAAGGATGTGCAAATATTTTTTTTTTTTCAATTTGATGTTACCCTTAAATTCACACGTATTAATTTAATTACCCTTAAATAAGATTATGCAGCTGTAAAAGCAAATTTAGTTGTGATACAAAACTACTAAACTAGTACCTTTTTTTAGGTTACATTATTGAAATATTACTTTTTTTTTTAAAAAAAAATTATCACTATTTCGTGGTAATTAACTTTATTAATGTAAGGAGTGTGTGTGCTTATGCGCTAAAGTTATCGAACCTAAAGTTGCTTCATATCACTATGTGTCAATTCAAATCGAAAGATATTGACACTTAAATACATGTTCCTTTTATTTGCCCAAAAGTGTTTCTATTCTTTTATCTTTGCATTTGTGGGGGATTGAAAGCATTTTTAATGGTTAGAATGCAAAGTCAAAGTTTAAAGTTTCTTTAAGCTTATCCAAAAAGAGGAGTCTAAATACATTGTTATCAAAAACCATTTACAAGATACATTGTGAGAAAAATGAAGTAACTTCTTAATTCTTTTGTAATTGTGTGTTTTCAATTCTCATTGAACGTAAGAATTGATTTGATGAGTTAATTCATTCCTTGAACGGATGAATTCATTTGGTGAGGAGTTAAAACATTCAATTCACCATCAACTACTCTTGTAACATCATTTGTTCTTCACCTATATAAACCACATTATTTGAGAACAAAAACACCACCAACAAAGTAAAAGAAAAGAAATATATCCTCCTCCTAAGTTCTCTACTTTTGGGCAATAGCTTTAAGCAACCTCCAAACTTCCAGCCACGAGTGCACGTATTTGGAAGTAGCTGTGGAACCTTGGGGAGCGACCGGCTAGAAGGATTTGCACCGGAGTCGGGCCGAAATCGCTTTCAAGGCAGTGGCTTGCCACGACACAACATTTGTGACGATTCTCTTACCATTACTAATTCAGTTCCAATATTAATATTGTATTAATTTTTCCAACAGGGCGTAACCGTGACTAACGAGGATCGATTCACATGTGGAGCCGCGACTTGGAGTGGTGGCCTGGACCCAAGAGAGGGTGCCAGACGTGATCAACTGGGCCCAACTGTGACTAACGAGGTCGTTGGTTCTCAAGCGAAGACGGTTGTTATGTACCAATTGTCCCACATTGGAAAAATAGGAAAATGCTAATGTTTTTATAGGTTAAATGAGTTCTCTCACCTATCAGGCTAGTCTTTTGAGTTGGGTTCTCCCATTTGATTTATAACATTGGTGCTTTCATTAAGAGTCCCACGCATGGGGCCGTGACTTGAAGTGGTAGCCTGGACCCAAGAGGGTGCCAGCCGTGACCAACGAGGTCTCCGTTGGTTCTCAAGTAGAGGCGATTGTTATATATACCAATTGTCCCACGGGGCCGTGAATTGGAGTGGTATCCTGAACTCAAGAGGGGTGCCAGCCTTGACCAACAAGGTCCGTTGGTACCAATTGTCCCACGAGGCCGTGCCTTGGAGTGGTGGCCCCGTTGGTTTTCAAGCGGAGGTGATTGTTATGTACCAATTGTCCCACATTGAAAAAATAGGGAGGCGAGGGAATGTGAAGAAATAGGGAAATGCTATAAGAGGTTTATATTATTATGTATCAATTGTCCCACATTGAAAAGATAGGAAATGTGAAGAAATAGGAAAATGCTAAGAGGTTATGTATCATGTGTCCCACATTGGAAGCTAGTCTTTTGGGTTGGACTCTCGCAGATATTTTTCTCATATCAAACACATAAAAACATCTTTTTCTCGTAATCATTTTAGGTGGGAACGGGCAAAGGTTGTGAATTACACCGGGAATCTAGGCGAGCAGATTAATTCGCACAAGATGAAAAATGATTTTATCATTTAATTCTTTCGGTCATCCGATGACATCTCGTTAGGGGAATTCATTTTTACACATTTTTAAGTTTAATAATTTGAATAAATGTGTAGTTTTCATAGTAATAAAACACCATTCAATATCATGTTTAATTAAAAAATCAGCTTTGTGTACTATCACTACTACAGAGAAGAGCAGGACATTTAGCTGCAAGGGTGGACAAGGCTAAGCCCGCACAAACGTTGCTCCTGAGTGTCCTTCTAGGGTGCAATCCAAAAGAAGTGGAAGTGCGAAAGGACTCGAGAACCCACTCCATATTCTTTCAAGGAATTTTAACACAATGATAAACCACCTTTACGTTAGAAGAGCAAAAAGCCCAGAGCATAGCAGAATCAACCAACGTAATTGAGTGTAAGCTTTGTTGCCCGAATACGACTGATGCTGACCACTCTAGGCGCTACCGCGGTAGCAACAGAGGCCAGGTGACAATTAAGAGGTTGACACCGAGCATTCTTATAGAGTCCACTATACTTTTATCGTATTGGTATATTACTGCTTCTTTTATAGTGCTATTATTAACTTGTCCTAACATGTATAACAATGTCCAATTAACAAGTAGTTATCTTATTTTAATGTTATTAATCTAATAAGTACTATATTAGTAATAAGTTTGGAGTAATAATTATCTTTTGCTGTTCAAAATCACTGTTTTATCCCTCTGAATATGGCATATAAACTGAAAATATAAATTCCAACTATGCCATATGTATGCCAAATGCCGGTACCATATATCATTACACCTATACACTCTCCGTACAATATCGTTCCACTGATCCACTCTCATCCGTACAGCTCCACCCCTCTTCCTCACTATACCTAGCACTACGCCCCACCCCCCTATAAATACACTTCCACCCCTTCTCAGTTTTCCAATTTGAGAGCTACAATGGGTAAGGTAAGGGTCATTTTCCATTTTGATAATTTCTCTCATTGTTTAGACAAATACGGCTAACTGTCATTGTGTGTTGTAATGGTGTTTGCAGAAAAAGAACAGGAAGAATGCTGAAGGCGAGTTGATGATGAAGAATGTTGAAGGCGAAATGATGAAGAGTGAAGAACAGCAGGTGGAGAATGAAGTAGGAGGAAAAACTGAAGAAGCTAACAACCGAAGTGTTGTTTTGAAACTGGATCTCCATTGCGAAGGCTGCGTTCGTCGAATAATCAAAGCCGTTCGAAGCTTTAAAGGTAAAATCCATCACTATTCCTTTCATTTTTTCCTAGAAATTCTTCCTTCTTTTCACCTAATTTTTGTATCTATGTTGCTCTGTTTTCACCCTTAATATTCTGGTTTATTATGGCTAAAAAGGTGTGGAGAAGGTGACTTGCGACGGTGATACGAACAAGGTGACAGCGATTGGAGAGGTTGATGCATTGAAGCTGAAGGAAAGAGTGGAGAAAAAGTTGAAAAGGCCAGTGCAACTTATCTATCCATTACAAAAGGATTGCAAAAAAGAGAAGCAAAAGAATGAAAAGGGTACCAATGGAGAAGACAAAAAGGCCAAAGAGAAAGAGGTAAAATTGTTATTGCTGCACATTCTGCTGTTTGCTTCGTTTTCATGCTCTTTTTCTTCCCGTCTTCTTTTGTCTTTTTATGCTTTTGCCACAGTTTTGCTTTTTATGGTGAATCTGTATCATTATTCAACTCACAGTATATTCAGTATTTGTCCAAACTTAACGTATATTTAGTATTTGCAGGGCCGACTCAATGATAAAGCCATTGAAGCCACTGCTTTAGGCCCCAACATACTAAAGGCCCCAAAATAACAATTCCTATGTATTAGCATTCTATTTTATATGATACTCCCTCAATCTCTAATTATTTATTATGTTTCTCTTTAACACTTTTCTTAAGAAATTATTAATTAAAAGGGTTCAATTATTTTATCATTATTTATGTATATTAATATATAATTTTTATTTATTGAATATTTATATTATTTATGTGTCATCTTTAGGTGTTTGTAGTCTTTAAGAACAATTACTGTTAAAGATACAATGAGAAAATATAATTAATTTTATATTGAATTTCAAAAATGACAAATAATTTGAGATAACTAATTTTAAAATTCGCGATATACAATTTGAGATAAAGAGAGTATATAATTGATGAAATTATTATTAATAAAAGATTTTAAACTTTATGCTTTTTTTACTTAGCTAGAGTTATTATAATGAGTAAGTAAATTAGGATGAGTTATCAACATAGATTGTGGTGCAGTAGATGGGGCTGCTCCACACTTAACCAGAGGTCGATGGTTCGACCTTGGGTACAGAGAAAATTCTGTTGGGAGCGCTGCCACCTTAATGGACCCTACAACGCGCGATCGGAATTAGTCGGAGCTCCGATGCGGGCATCGAACACCGGATGGAAAACCGAAAAAAAAAAATTAGGATGAATTTCCTTCTTTCTTATCTTTCAAACATTTAACTTGCCAATTCAATTTTCTGAGTGAGCTATTTCTCTTGACTTTATATGATTGATCCATGAATCAAAAATTAAGTTATTTTGTCTCTTTAGTATATGAATATTAGTATTGATAGTGGTGCATAAAATATCTCGTATTTATAGGTTCAACAAAGAGTCGTACCTCAAGAAATATGATGTATGAGGCTTATACTAATGCAAGCACTTAAGCATACTTTCATAATTTGAATCCATGACTTATACGTCACATAAAAACAACTTTACATTTTCTCCAAGATTCCCTTTTAGTATAACACAAAATAAGTTTAAGGCCTCTTTTTGTGGTTCGGCTTTAGGCCACCAACTCCATTGAGCCGCCCCTGAGTATTTGTCCAAACTTTACGTTCGATTACATCGTATTTTAGTGAAATTAAACATAACAATGGTGGTTTTCCGATGAATATGCTTGGACTATTACTTACTGTGATTAGTTATCCATGTAGCCTCCGGTTACCACTGCTGTGCTGAAAGTGCATCTACACTGTGAAGGATGTATCAAGAAGATTCAAAAGATTATCACTAACAACAAAGGTGAGATTGATTATTCAACATTCTTCTTCTGCTATACATCCATGTTTTACTAGTCCCTCCGTCTCAGTTTTACGTGACACCTTTTGGATTTTGGAGATTCAATCAAGTGTTTCGTCGGCTGTAATTTGTTCATATATCGTTTAAATATCTCGCAAGAGAATAACTAAGAACAAAGGTATAGATGGATTATTCAAATTAAGTCTTCGTGTTCTGTTGAATTTCACGTGACACCTTTTGGCTTTTTATATTCAATCTAGTCTTTCCTCTATTGTAATTTGTTCATATATTGTTCAAATATTTCATAAGACTTATCACTAAGAACAAAGGTAGAGATGGATTGCTCAACATTAGTTCCTCTTGTTCTGTCCATTTTAGCTTTGTTTTTTTTTTTCATCTGTGATGTATTATTCATGGCAATTGCAGGTTACAAGGAGATGAAAATGGACTTTGAAAAGGATTTAGTGACAGTGACAGGTGCAATGGACATGAAGGAATTGGTGGAGGCACTGAAGAAGCAGGGGAAGAAAGAGGTCCAAATTGTCCCACCAAAGAAGGAGAAGGAAGGTGGAGAGAAACAAGACGGAGGCGGCGGTGGGAAGAGAAAAGGGAAGGAGAAGGATGGGCAAGGCGGCGGAGATGGCGGTGACAAGCAGGTTCAGTATGAGCATCAGGATATGGAAGCAACTGCAGTTTATGTTACTCAGATGCTCAGTGATGAGAATACTAATGCTTGCAGTATTATGTGATTAGGTTGAGGAGAATATTCTGAATATTGAGACAGTTTTTTGGTTTAAGAATGAAAATTGTAAATAAGCAATAGGGGCTGGAGGTGAATGTTAGATTAATTATCTATGGTATTATATGCGATTAGCTTATGGGAGGCGAACTAATTATTGTTGAATTGGCTTAACTATGGACAGTGTCATTCCCTTTTTTTGCTAGTAAAACTTTTGTATGAAGATTAGTGGGTGTTATTGAGGCTAGTAGGAGACATATTTTTTATTTATCTTACTAATTGGAGTACTTGATTTTCTTGTCTGCTTATGGTGTCATTGGTGTATATTGGTCCTTCATTTGGCAGAAGTCCAGTTAATAGTTCATTTTCCATCTTATGAATGATACAAATTGGAATGAAGTCCAGTGTATGGTTCATTTTCTATCTTATGAATGATACAAATTAAAGTAGGCTGCCCATTTTCCCATGCAATTGGAGTGCCTATAGAGAATTTTATACTGATCATTTTCTTTCATTTAAATGGTTAAGTATCATGTTGAGCCGTTTCTTAGATATAGAATGCTTATAATTTCTCGGAATTCGAGAATTTTGAAAAGATCATTTTCATAATTTTCACTTCAAATCATTGACGAGTTAAAAAAACAATCGCAATGTGTGTATATACCACCCAAACGCAACAATTTTCGAATACCATCTCTGCCTTTCTTTTCAAGTTTCACAATTTTAAGTGCCCACCAAGTCTCATTAACCTTTGCTGCAGATGAAAACAAGAGATGTTATTATCAAGAAACAGAAGAGACAATAACTATCAATATTGCAGACATCAATTTGTTGGAGTTGCACCAAATCTTACAAAGAAAAAGTAAACCTGAGCAATTTTATACAAGAAATCTCTTTTAAGAGTGGAGACAATTTCTTGTGTGTAGACAGAAACTGGTAGACACTGCATGCAGATTATTGGTTCAGAGCCACACAAACTGCCAGACTCTATTTCAACTTTCCTTTGTCTATTTTTGTAAATTCATTTCCGCAATAGGAGGTGCAGTCCAATACTATTATATACTGAACATTTTATTTCATTCAAATATTGAATTCTTACTTAAAATATGCCTAAACACAACTCCAATTTTCAACTTTTATCCAAGTTTCACAATTTTTTCGTGCCCACCAAGTTTAGTTAACATTTGCTGCACATATAAACAGAAATGTTACTATCAAGAGACAAGAGAAGAGACTATAACTATCAATATATTGTAGACATCAATTTGTTGTAGTTGCAAAGAGGAAAAATAAGGCTGAACAAGTTTATACGAGAAAACATTTTTAGAGTGGAGGCAATTGCTTGGTGTGTAGACAAAAACATAGACACTGAAATGCAGAGTACTACAGGTTCAGAGCCATACAGATTGATGGATTATTTCCACTTTCCTTAGTCCCATTTTGTGCATTCTTTTCAGTGGTCCCTCTCTCTCAATGGGCCAAATATACAAGAATTGACACTTCATGTTGGTGATATTACAAATAAATTGCAATAATATTGCAGTGATATTACAACTGAAATACAATTGAAAATTACAAATGAATAAAGAAAAATAAATTTCTTCCTATATGGTTGAGGCGCGGATATCTTGTTCTTTTTAAGGAGATTTAAGCCCACTGCGGTAATTGTTTCTCCGGTCCAGCAGTAATACTCATTAACCTATCCCCTCCAGAATACAACAACCTATACACAATAACTCAATGCTCTGGACTAGAATTGAGTTCAAAGCTCTCAAAATAAAAACACCTCCCTTTAACTTATAAACTCTCTTATTTTTCTTATTTGTGAACTCTATATTAATCTTATATTGATCTTTTTTCCTCATTGAGAAGAGCTGAGAGCTCTCTATTTACAGGAAGAAGTATTGAGCCTATTAACGTATTTCTGCAATATTATTTCATTTGAAGTCAAGAGTTTTGTTGGCCAACCAAAGAAAGAAAACCAACCACTTTGAAAAGCATTGAATTTTTTCTAGTCAGCTTTTGGCAACACTGACAAAATGTTATCCCTCCACAGATTGTAGAAAAATGGAATGGAAATGGATCTGATAATACCAAGAAATAATAAATATTTTAATTTTTACAGTATAAAGTCTTAAAGAGACTTTTATAAAAAATTAATTTGGCATTAAAAAATATTTTTGGCATTAATAATAATATTAAAATATCATAAATCCATCAATCCCTCACTTATTTTAATATCATTAAGAGAGTTCACTTAGGTAAAGGAAGATTATTAAGCCTAATAAAGGTGTGCTCTGCATTGAACCTTTACTTAGTAAAACAGTAATTTTTACTCCAGAATCGTAGTGGTCTCAGACTTGAACTATGACTGCTTTGAGGAAATAAAAAGTTACTGCTTACACATAATAATTAAGGTGTTGAAATGAGCTTTATAGCCAGTACGTTATGGTCTTGTGCTATCCCGGTTTTAATGAGTGTCTTTAAAGAATGAGCCAAATTCTCAATAGGAAACGGCCTACTTCCATACTCACATAGGTGAAATCCGTCGAGAGTGCTCATGTAATTTAGCACCCCACTCATACGAGCTACAGATATTCATTAAGAGTTTAATAAAAACTCAACCTCACAATCATTACAAGTAAATGCACTTACATCATAGGGAGGGATAAATAAATAGTGCATTTTTCACAGCAAGTCATCAGGTAATTCGTTTTTCCCATTGAACCTGATTATAGGATCTCTAGTCCCCAGGTTGGGTTTCCTCACATATGACTGATGATTTAATAGGTTTCAATCCCATCCCCCTCGATGTACTTCAGACCTTTTCTCTTGCTAAGGCCTTAGTCAACGGATCTGCAAGATTATCACAAGATTTGACATAATCAGCATTAATGGTACCATTTGTCAAATATGATCTCACATTACTGTGCTTTCTCCGTATAGATCTGAATTTACCGTTGTAATAACGGTTTTGAACTCTACCAATTGCAGCGGTGCTATCACAATGTATTAATAGAGGAGGAATTGATTTTTCAAAATAAGGTATGTGAAATAATAAATCTCTTAACCAATTCGCTTCCTCACAAGCTGAAGCTAAAGCAATTAGTTCAGCCTCCATGGTAGAGTTAACAACTATTGTTTGCTTTTTATATTTCCAACAAATAGCACCACCTCCCAAAATAAAAACACAACCAGTAGTGGATAAGGAATCACCTGATAAAGTATTCCAATCCGCATCACAAAATCCTTCAAGTAATGCAGGATATTTAGTATAAAACAAACCACAATTTTCGTTCCAATTAAATATCTCATTACTCTGTTTATAGCATGCCAATGTTCATTACTTGACTTGCTAGTAAACCTGCTAAGTACTCCCACTACATAGACAATATCAGGCCTAGTGCAATCAGTCACATATCTCAACCTTCCAATTATGCTAGCATATTCCTTTTGATTTATTACTTCTGTTTCACTCTCAACAGGAAACAGGTGAACACTAGAATCAAATGGAGTTACAACATGCTTGCAATCAAGGAAATTATATTTTTCTAATATTTTCTCAACATACTGTGACTGGTCAAGGAAAATTCCATCACATGTTCTAGTAATTTTTATTCCTAGAATAAAATTTGCCTCACCAAGATCTTTCATCTCAAAATGGCTTCTAAGAATATTTTTAGTCTCATCAATAATGTTCATGTTAGAGCCAAAGATCAATAAATTATCAACATATAGGCAAATAATCACATGCGAATTATTCCAAGACTTATGATATATGCACTTATCACACTCATTTGTTTTAAACCCATTTTCAATCATGCACGAATCAAACTTTTCATGCCATTGCTTCGATGCCTGTTTTAAGCCATATAGGGATTTATTAAGTTTACACACTTTGCTTTCTTGGTCAGCCTCAACAAAACCTTCGGGTTGTTCCATGTAAATTTCTTCGTTTAGATCTCTGTTTAAAAAAGCAGTTTTTACATCCATTTGATGAATTTGTTAATAAAAAATTGCCGCAAAAGCAATTAATAGTCTAATGGATGTAATTCTCATTACCGGTGAAAAAGTATCAAAAAATTATAGGCCTTCTAATTGTTTAAAACCTTTAGCTACAAGCCTAGCTTTATATTTATCAATAGATCCATCCGGTTTGAATTTTTTACGTAAGACCTATTTACAACCAATTGTTTTACAATCCGGTGGTAAATCAACTAACTTCCAAGTTTTATTGGAAATTAGCGATTCCATTTTATCATTTACAGCCTCTTTCCAGAAAATAGCATCATGTAATGACAAAGTTTCTTTTAAAGTGATAGGGTCATCTCCAACGTTAAAAACATAATAATCAGGACCAAAATCTTTTTCTACTCTAGCTTGTTTACTTCTTCTTAACTCAAAATCATCATTTTCTTTATTATTAAAAATAGAAGTAGAAGAACTAAGTAGTGGCAAAATATTTTCTTTAGTCCCATGACCCCCACTATTTTTAGAATTAAAAGGTAATTTATCTTCATGAAAAATAGCATCACTCGATTCTATTATCACGCTATATTCAAGATTAAAAAATTTATAGGCTGTACTTTTTGAAGCATAACCAAGAAAAGCACCAGTAGTAACTTTCTCACCCAATTTAGAGATTTTAGGATCCATTAACCTTACATAGGCTAAGCAACCCCAAACTCTTACATATTCCAAATTTGGCTTATGACCTCTCCACAATTCAAAAGGCGTTAATTTCATCTTTTTATGAGGCACACGATTCAACACGTAACAAGCAGTTAAAAGAGAGCTTCACCCCAAAAACTTAAAGGTGCACACGACTCAATTAACATGACATTAGTCAACTCAACCAAAGTTCTATTCTTCCTTTCCGCTACACCGTTAGATGCAGGAGAATAAAGAAGAGTAGTTTCATGAATTATATCCAATGATCTTACAAAAGAATTAAATTCAAGTGACTCATATTCACGGCCTATATCACTTCTTATTCTTTTTATTTTTTTATTAAACTGATTTTCAACTTCATGGGGGTAAGTTTTAAAATTCTCAAAAGCATCACTTTTATTTTTCATTAAGTAAACATATGTAAACTTAGAACAATCATCAATGAAAGTGATAAAATATCTATTTCCTCCATGAGTTAAAATTTCACCAAGTTCACAAATATTAGTATGAACTAATTCTAATAAATCAGTTTTTGTTTCAACGCAGAAGTGAGACCTTTTTGTGATTTTAACTTTACTACAAACTTCACATTTTTCAAAATTCTTTTTGATCATTGGAATTAATCCTAAACTACTCATGATTCCCACGTAACGATCATTTATATGACACAAATGAGCATGTCAAAAATTAGTAGAAGAAAGCATATAAACAGAAGTAGATGTTTTATGCATTTCAACACTCAGCTTGAACATACCATCACATGCATACCCTTTTCCCATGAAAATATTATTTTTCACAATTAAATATTGGTGAGATTCAATAATCTGTTTGAAGATTAGACATCAAGTTTTTCTTCATGGAAGAAGTATAAAGTACATCTTTTAAGATTAATATGTAAATCTCAACTCGACATTCCCCACTCCAAGTACTTGACTTGTGTGTGAATCTCCAAGCATGATGGTTATGGGCTCCTCAAAATTTTTATAATTTTTGAATCAATCTTTGTCATAATAGACATGATGGTTTGCACCAGAGTTAGCCCACCATCTATCAACATTCACCACCATATTTATATGTGTTATCACTGCCACAAAAGGTTCTTCGATAACATTTGCCTGAGGTATAGGCCCACATTTTCGATATATGCAAGATCGAGCAATATGCCCATTGCCATAGACAAAGCATGATCCTTTTAGTTGTACATATTGATGTTTTGCTTGGTTATTATCACCATAATTATTATTGGGATGTCTACCATTATTTTTCTTGAATATTTTCTTCTTAGGCTTCAAAGTAGTATTTTTGTTATTTTCAAGGGTAGCATTATTTGAAGATAAATTTACCTTCGGTGTGATGTTGTTCCCTTCTGTTTGCATAAGTGCATCTTGACGTCTAGCCGCATATTTTTTAGCTCCCGCCTCCTCAGTGTCATACTTACTCTGCAAGACTTTCCACATCTTGAATTGAGTACCATTGAACCGGAATGACTTGTTGAGATATCCCATCTTGACATCCGCAATATTTTCAGTTGTTGCCATTGAATCTCCTTAAAATTGTTGGTGATATTACAAATAAATTGCAATAATATTGCAGTGATATTACAACTGAAATACAACTGAAAATTACAAATGAATAAAGAAAAATAAATTTCTTCTTATATGGATGAGGCGCGGATATCTCACTTTCTTTAAGGAGATTCAAGCCCACTGCGGTAATTGTTTCTCCGATCCAACAGTAATACTCATTGACCCGTTCCCTTCAGGATACAACAACCTATACACAATAACTCAATGCTCTAGACTAAATTAAGTTCAAAGCTCTCAAAATAAAAATACCTCCCTTTAACTAATAAACTCTCTTGTTTTGCTTATTTGTGAACTCTATATTAATCTTATATTGATCTTTTTTCCTCATTGAGAAGAGCTGAGAGCTCTCTCTCTTTTATAGGCAGAAGTATTGAGCCTATTAACGTATTTCTGCAGTATTATTTCATTTGAAGTCAAGATTTTTGTTAGCCAACCAAAGAAATAAAACCAACCACTTTTGAAAAGCATTAACCATTAATATTGAATTTTTTCTAGTCAGCTTGTGGCAACATTGACAAAATTTTATCCCTCCACAGATTGTAAAAAAATGGAATGGCAATGGATCTCATAATACAAATAAATAATAAATATTGTAATTTTCACAATATAAAATCTTAAAGAGACTTTTATAAAAAATTAATTTGACATTAAAAAATATTTTTGATATTTATAATAATATTAAAATGCCATAAATCCATCACTTCCTATTTTCTCTATGTTATTTTCTACTATTAGACACTTCCTAATTGTACAGGAATTTCATCTACAAAGTATAAAATTGAAAAATATCACTAATTATTTTCGAGAAATTAAATTCATAGTCTGAATTTTAACTATGATATCATAAATTAAATTTAAAACCATTATGTTAGGATATTAACTTTCCACTTCCAAAAGGAATATGATGATGCATTTGTAACACGATGATACATTTTTTTTTTTTCTAATTGTACAATGTTTCTTCATTTTAAATTAAAAAAAACAACTACATATTCAAATGATTGGACCCTTTTTTTATATTATATTTTCTTTTAACTAATGATTAGATTAAATCACTTGTTTACAGAAAAAAAATATTTTAAAAATCTTTTCAAAGTATTATTATGCACCGTATTCATCTAAAATTTTCATTAATAGGAAAGGCACGACAAAGAAGATGCATATGCAAATTCTGCTAACTATATTTCAGTTGATAATTGTGATAGTAAAGTAGGATGAATATAAAATAAAATTGAACAGATATTAATCATTAATCCTATCGAATATTTAGTTTTTCCTTTTTGTTCTACATGAAATGAAATATAGTAATCATTTTGTCTAGATATCAAATCGGATACAATTAACAAAATATCAATTTACTGAATCAAATTAAATGATTTTTTTGACGTGACGTTATTATGTCTTCTAGTTGAACACCTCCTTAGGTGGAAAGGTGGAAAATAGAAGTGTGACATTTTTAAGTTCCTAGTCAATTTACGCAACTTCATTTTATTTTATTTTTTAAAATAAGGTCGCACTTCTCAAAGCATCACCGATCAAAATTCTCCTGAACTTTAACCGTAAAACTGACACGTGTATCATCTTCTTCCACACTGTTCTTATAAATTCTCATCTAAAATCTCTTTGTACACTCAAAACCTTCATCCTCAGACCAATAAGCAGAGAAAAACAAAGGTTAATCATCATCTGATTATTGTATAATCGTTAGATCTTCTCATTAACATCTCCTAATTTCAAGGTATTTTTTTAGCTGCACGTATTATTGATTTTTTTTTTTTTTTTGTATATTTTGTACTTAATTAGAGATATGATTATTGTACAATCCTAGATTTTCTGATTAACATCTCCGAAGTTCAAGGTTTTTCATATTGAATTACACATGTTATTGAATTTTTTTCTCTATATTTTGTACTTAATTAGACATATGATTATTGTACCATCCTAGATTTTCTGATAACATCTCCCTAATTTCAAGGTAATGTTTTTTCCTATTGAATTGCACTATTACTGAAAAAGTTTCTATATGTTTTGTACTTATTAGATATCTGATTATTGTACTATGCTAGATTTTCTGATTAACATCTCCTAATTTCAAGATAACTTTTTTTTTTCCTATTGAATTACACATATTACTGTAAAAGTTTCTGTATATTTTGTGTTTAATTAGACATCTGATTATTGTACAATCCTAGATTTTCACGGTAATTTTCTTTAATTGCACATATTATTGAAGTATTTTCGGTATATTTTTTACATTTTGACTTGTTTTTTTCTGGAAATGGATAGATGGTGTCGGATGCGAGTAAGAAGAGAGAGGCACAGAAGAAGGCAGCTGCAGCTGCAAAGAGAGAAGGGAAATCTAAGGCGGCTGCGATGAAAGCAGCAGCGGCTGCAACAGCTGCTCCGGCAGAGAGTAACAGTGTTGATGAGTTAACAAATGGTGTAGGAGAAATTCAGTTGTCTGATCGGACTTGTACGGGTATTTTGTGTTCACATCCACTTTCCAGAGATATTCGGGTTAGTTTTTCCTGGAATTGAGGTTACTATAAACACAAGCAGTTGTTCCTGTTTTCAAAATAGTTATCACGCTTTTCTTCGCGAGAGTCAATTTGAATAATTTTCAAAGCTAAATTAGATTAGATCAATTACTCTGTTGTCGATATGACTGGACTGGTTGATGTTCTGTTTGGTGCAATGTTTTTGTTGTCCAATTCATTCTGGCCTATCACTATTATCATAGTTCATGAAGCCAGAGGAAGAAGTAGCAGCCAACTTGATGCCCTACATAAACATCAGTTTGTGTTGTTATCTTTGTTGTACTATTGCTATGTTGTTCACACTTCTCAATAATTTGGGAGTTCACTGCTGTTATAGATTTGCTCTTTCATTTTAAGAGTAGTACATGTGTTTGCCAAGTATATGTATTAGCATTAAAATTAGAGCCGTCAATATGGGCCAAGGCCTGGCTTGTAGTTTGATGGGGCGGGCTTCAATTTTTGCAGCCCATTCAAGAACAGGGCTTTTTAGTCCGGCTCGGATAAGTCCATGACCCGTAGGGCTTGAGGAATGTGGGTTGGGCTAGTCCGTGGGCCGGTCCGTCAGTCAAATAATAAATAATTTAAAAATAAAATAAAATACTGAAAAATAATAAAAGAGTTAAAAAACAATCAAGTCCAATGACCATCGACCTGTTCCATTAACAAAGAAAATGGAAACCGGAAAGTTTCCTACTTTCCTATTTAATAAATAATAAAATAATTAAATATCTACCACTAAAACATAAAGAGTACATTGTACTCTTCACTTTCCTAATTTCCTTAGTTCAGCTTGCCGCCTTCTCTTTATTATATCTCCCTCAACGTGCCATCGGCTTTCAACCATGATGTTTTCGATTGAGTAGTGCCACCGCTTCGTTTTCTTCCTACTTTGGGTGATTCCAGCTCTGGCTCCCTTTTGATTAACAAACTTTAATACTATGTGTTATTTTGTGATAAATATTTATGTTTATTAACAGTGTAAAATTAAATTATAAAATATTACTTTTTAAAAATTGGGCTCGCCCATGAGGCCCGCAGCCCACAGCGTAATAGCGCGGGCTTGGTGTTTTTTGGCCTGTCATTTAAATGGGCCAGCCTGGCCTCGCCCGTCAAACTCAAAGCCCATATGATATTTGATTTGGTATAAATATTTGGTGTGAACAAATATTTACCTTTAAGATAATAAAGTAATCACTAAGTGCTGGACGTGTGCCATAATAGAAGCTGTTATACTGGCCCACAAATATTTTTGATAATTATATCTTTTTTGGCAACTATTATGCATATATTTATATTTTTTGATATTAAAGGGTGTAGTTAGGAACAATTATCTATTTACTTGAAACTTTAAAGTGAAAATTATCATAATAGGTTTTTCGGACTTAAACAACAGCTAATTGGAGAAGAGTAATACCAAAATACTCTTATTGGTCATTTTCTTACTAGTTTCCAATGTAAATACACAAAGCACCCACTATAGTATATGTCTCTCTGCCCCTACTTACATCAGACAAAACCCTGGTATTTAAGTGGAGAAGGGGGCGTAGAGTGGGCCCATTATTTCCCGAGTTTCCAACAGTGCACCACTAGTCCTCGGAGATTTTTGAGTTAAAAAAACAGTGGTCTTGATTGGTGAAGTTGCATATGGTTGTCATTTCTCATGAACAAGAATCACCCTGTTTATGCTTTTGAACTCACTGTAAATAAAAAAGATTATTATGCAGGAAGTTTTCTCTATCATGCATTACTAGATGTCCAGTCAACTGCTGCGCCTCAATTAAGTATTATTTATTCTCGTACTTTATTTGCAGATAGAATCTTTATCACTTACTTTCCATGGACATGATCTTATAGTTGATTCTGAACTGGAGCTCAACTATGGAAGGTAAGGTTTGTCATCTCTTTGTATGACTGTTACCTTAGTATATCTGATGCTCAAATTCTGGGATTTTAATTTCACAGACGTTATGGTTTGCTTGGGCTTAATGGCTGCGGGAAGTCTACTCTTCTTTCTGCTATAGGATGCCGTGAACTTCCCATCCCAGATCATATGGATATCTTTCATCTAACACGGGAGATTGAAGCATCTGACATGTCCTCACTTCAAGCTGTTATTAGTTGCGATGAAGAGAGGTTGAGATTGGAAAAAGAAGTTGAAGTCTTGGCTGCACAGGTATTATGCCATGAAGGATGATATGGCATTCCATTCCATGGGCTTGATCTTTAATTCTTTTTGGGCTAATGCAATGACTCGTTTTGTGTCGATCCTTAGGATGATGGTGGCGGAGAGCAACTTGAACGCATCTATGAGCGTTTGGAAGCTTTGGACGCATCAACTGCTGAGAAGCGTGCAGCTGAAATCTTGTTTGGTCTTGGATTTAACAAGAAAATGCAAGAACAGAAAACACGAGATTTTTCTGGTGGCTGGAGGATGAGGATTGCTCTTGCTCGGGCCCTGTTCATGAATCCGACCATTTTGCTGCTTGATGAACCCACCAATCATCTTGGTAAACTTCTGTTGTATTTTTTTGCTAGGATGTAAGATGTTGGGTTGCGACATGCTTGGTCTGGTGAATCCATATATTGTTTTTTTTTTTTCAAAAAAAATAAATCAATCAAGGTTACTAATGGGGGAAGAAACTCCTGTATACAAGAGGAGCCCTCCCCACCCCCTCCAAAAAAAAAAAGGAGAACCTAGATTACTGAATGGTTCTCTGCAAAAGATTCCTATCCTTCAATACTAAGAGAAAATCCATGGGTGCACCAAAAGAAATTAATTCTACAAGGAACTTTATGCATTATTTAGGAACCTTAGTGGTACAATATTAATTTCATTTCCATCAAAAGCTCTGGTATCTCTCCCTCTCCAACTACCTGCACAAGAGCTAATGGAGAAATAGCCCATGTCCTGAATCTTCTCTTCCGTCTTCTAAACCCAACTGGACGAGTGAATTTCATTGTTAAATTTCATCCTGGACAAATGAATATGCTGGCAGCTGCCATTATAGTATTTAATATTAGACTAGACGTGTTATTTCACTCTTCTTACAGAATTTTTCCTGGTGTGTCTTTGCGTTTCGCTCTGCGAAGTAGTTATGTGAAGTTCGCTCTTACAAGAACAAAAACAACAACATACCCAGTGTAGTCCCACCTAGTGGGGTCTGGGGAGGGTAGAGTGTACGCTGACCAAACCACTACCTCGCGTGAAGTAGAGAGGCCGTTTCTAATAGACCCTCGGCTTAGACCCAATAACAGTATAGCAAACACAAAACATAAATGCATATAAACTTGTACAGGCAAAATAAACTAACAATGCTAGCCACAAGATACTACTAAAAACTATATATTCGAAACCATAGACAACACAACCCACGAACAAGAAACTTCAGACACAAATAAACCCCCTGCTGTTACCGACGCACTCCCACCCCCTAACCCTCTACCCTAATCGCTCTTAACTGAAAGGAAATACAGGGATCCTGAAATATGTTGTTGTCTCTTCACACCAATGGATCTAACAGACCAAATTCTTCATTCACAGATTTTAGATTTGACGTGCTTATGATATTCTTCTCCTGAATGCAGACCTAGAGGCTTGCGTGTGGTTAGAAGAAACTTTGAAGAAGTTTGACCGTATTCTGGTTGTTGTTTCACACTCGCAAGATTTTCTAAATGGTGTGTGTACTAACATCATCCATATGCAAAATAAGAAGTTGAAGCCCTACACTGGCAATTATGATCAATATGTCCAAACTCGTGTGGAGCTGGAAGAGAATCAGATGAAAATGTACAGATGGGAGCAGGAGCAGATTGCTTCAATGAAGGAGTACATTGCTCGTTTTGGACACGGATCGGCCAAACTAGCCCGTCAAGCACAAAGCAAAGAGAAAACACTGGCTAAGATGGAGCGTGGAGGGCTTACAGAAAAGGTGGTGAAGGACAAGGTCCTTGTCTTCCGGTTTCCTAATGTTGGCAAACTTCCTCCTCCTGTTCTGCAGTTTGTGGATGTGACATTTGGTTACACACCCGATAATCTCATTTACAAGAATCTAGATTTTGGTGTAGACCTTGATTCAAGGGTGGCTCTGGTGGGACCTAATGGAGCTGGAAAGAGCACACTACTTAAGCTGATGACAGGGGATTTAGTTCCCCTTGATGGCATGGTTAGGCGGCATAATCACCTGCGGATTGCACAGTTCCACCAGCACCTGGCTGAGAAGCTTGACATGGAATTATCTGCTCTTCAATTCATGATAAAAGAGTATCCTGGGAATGAGGAGGAGAAGATGAGGGCATCAATCGGGAGGTTTGGTCTTACTGGTAAAGCTCAAGTAATGCCTATGAAGAACTTGTCAGACGGTCAACGTAGCCGGGTAATATTTGCGTGGTTAGCTTTTAGGCAACCTCACATGCTGCTTCTGGATGAACCAACCAACCATCTCGATATTGAGACAATTGACTCACTTGCGGAGGCTTTGAATGAATGGGACGGTGGCATGGTTCTGGTTAGTCATGATTTCAGGCTCATAAACCAGGTTGCCCATGAGATATGGGTATGTGAAAATCAAACTGTGACACGGTGGGAGGGTGACATTATGGACTTCAAGCTACACTTGAAGGCGAGGGCCGGATTAGGTGATTGAAGCAGACATTCCAAGTTCTAATAGTACTAGCAAGTCATAATCTGGCTGCTTCTCCAGGCCTAACATTTAAGTCCGAAGAGAAAAACATCGGCATCAGGCTATCAGCAGCTACAGTTTTAGTGACACCGTGCCTAGTTTTGTATGCCATAAAGAAGAAGTGATTGTGGTTACCATATGACCGGCTTCATGTTTTCTTTGGTGCCATGTTTTTGTTGTCCAGAGGAAGAAGTAGCTGCTGCCTGCTAACTTGATGCATTACATAAACGTCACCTTTTGTTGTTGTCTATGTTGTATCTTGCTATATTTGTTCTTTAGAATTTTGGGATTTCACTGCAGGTATAGATTTACCTTTTCATTTTAAAGAGTGTACGTATGTTTGACAAGTATATATATTAGCACTAAAAATTTGCTTTGGTATAAATATTTGGTGTGAAAATATTTATCTTTTAGGTAATATCGTACTCACTACTCAGTGCTGGACGCGAGCCATGGTAGAAGCTGTGGTACAAAATATAAATTGGACAAGTAAAGGGAACAGAGCCATGAACAGAAAACTATTGAATTTGGAAAAAAGAAATTTGTAACTAATAAATTTACTTTGTAGGCGTTTGGTCGTGAATACAGGCGTTTGGTCATTCACAATATTTTTGATACGTTTTTACTTTATATCGGAATTGTGAGTGAGAAGAATGAAAGATTTGCGTGAGAGGGAATGATGTAGCTTTCATTGCAAAATGATAAAGCTAAAACTCCCTTTTCTGATTAAGAGATGGTAAGTTGAAAAGGCCAACTTCAATTATGAAACTACAATTCATGGGTCTCAACTCCCAAAACACATTGAAATTTATAAGGGTAAAATTCAGAAATAGCATACTTATCCCCTTAATTATGAGTTTCATAATAACAGTTTCATAATTACATAATATAATAAGTTGTATTTTGTATTTTTGCAATCTGTTGCTACAAAAATATAAATATATATGATTTTTATTGCTCTTATGATCGATATGTATTTTGTATTTTTGCAAACTGTTGCTACAAAAATATAAATACATACAAATACATATGCTACAAAATGTAATTTGATAAAACTGTTGTTATTTTTTATAATTTAATACTTAAGTATGCTACTTTATGTATTTTTTCCAATTTATAACAAACACGAATAATATGCGCTGACAGAACTATACCTCATATAGTATCAATTGTTAAACAAAGAAAGGAGGGGCAACTTTACCTTAAAAGCTAGGTAAAATAAATTTGTTGGCACTGTTAAAAATATGATACTCCTATGTTATTTGAGTTACCATTTTCACTAAGATTACCATAAAATTTACTGGCAACACCTTTTAGGAATATGAAGACGTCACTGTTAGAAATAATGTCTTTGAATCTTCAAAATAATAATTGTATCATAAAATAGGAGAGGAGAATCAAATAACGAGATAAGATAACATGTGATGAGGTCAATAAAAGAAGTGTTGAATTTTGAGTTCACATTTTAGATTTGATGTGACCAACAAGAGTAAATGCATCAACCAAATTTTAAACTAGGCATTATTTTTTATAGGAATGGGCAAAATAAAAATATCTCATAAATTGAATTATCTCATTTTATATATGTAATAACTAATTTCATTACTCTAGTATAAAGTGATTTAGGAGCTAATCGATACATATAACCATATAAAATAAAATAATCTCATATTTTATTTTGAAATTAATATTCTTATTCCACCAATCAAACTATCATCTATATTTCACTCCGGTCTAGAATTAAACATTTTAAAGTTGTGAATAGGACAAATTATGCGTTTTCTACTCAAAATCAAACGTGTACGGAAAATGCCTTTATATAAAATAATATTATATATGAAGTTTTGTCTAAAAAAAATGAATTTTCACCATTGTCTTCCTAGCTCTTTTTTCTTTTTCCTTTTTGTTTTTCAAATAGCCACATTTTAATATTTCGTCATTGTTTCTGTTCTTCTTTTCGATCGATCTAGCCATTGTCTTCCTCATTTTTTCAGTAGTCGTGTTTTCTGTGGGGTCAAGGGTAACTCATCTTCATGAGAGGCAATGCTAGGATTTGAAATTTTTGAGTTCGAAAGTCTAGCTCTTTTAAGTTAGTGAATTATAAATTAACTTATACATATATATTCAATAATTTTTTTTAAGACAAATACAAAATTTAAATAAACCTACTACATTCTATGGAACCCATAAACCTACTACATTTTTCTCTGCTTAACATGTCTTCGTTTTATTAATTATTTCATTACGTAATTAATATACGAACTTCACACGTTTGATTATTTTCTCCAATGATGGTTAATTAAGGATTTATTTTAGACATATGTTACAATTTCAAGTGTCCAATAAGTCGGAGCAACAATTTTAAATGTCTAAAATGAAAATGAAAATGAAATCAAATACTAATAGTCATAGGAACAATTACTCTTGTAGAAGTAAAAGGAATGGGTTTGTCAACAACCAAACACATAAGTGGATCCCCCTAGATATATTACACTGTACATTGTCTGTACCTTCAGCAGCCAAAGCCTGTCATATTAAATGAGAAAATATTACAATCTCAGTTTCTCATTCAAACATTTTCTCATTCACACTTCTCTGCATAAAAAATGAACTCAATAGCTTGTGGATCATCCACCTAACTTTGCCTACCAAGGTACAATAATTGAAAATTTAGGCATGCATGAGGCAATGCTATTCGTTACCCCGTTGTGGGATCATGATTAATTTAAATTCGTGCAAGACATTCTCTATCTGAACTTTTTCATTATTAAAACTCGAACCTGAGATCTCTAATTAAAGGTGAATGTCCATTCCACCACAACCCTTGGTTGTTGTGTTAGGGGAATTCCTTCGTTTTTTTGGTAAGTGTTTGGTACCATTTTGGGATCATGACTAATTTAGATTTTAGATTTGTATAATATAAGAATCAATTATGGTAGAAGAGTAGAAGCTCATTACTTTGAACCTAAAGGAGTTAATGCCATTTTCTCTTTCTCGTGCATAGTTTTAAAACTTCATTATTTCATGTAATCTTTTGACATGATCATCCATCTGGGTAAATATTGGAATATTGTTCAGAGAAACTGCTTTGCAATTTAACCCCCCAAAAGAAATATTTTCTTTACTCCATACAATAATAAGTCAACAATTGTGGGTGTGTACTAATTGTACCTTGTTCCACTTTTACCATTGTTCACGGTTCGTACGTTAATTCCACCTTTTTCCCTTTTAATGGCATCTAATAATCTAATGTTTATACTTTATATTATATACTTTGATAGGCCACGTATTATTAACGTATCAATTCAATATACAAAATCTTTTAGGCGTATACCGGACTTTGGAATTTTAAGTCAGTGCACAGAACCAATTTTGAGAGGAGGAACAATTTTGTTGAAATTTGTTTACATTAGCTATCAATTAAATATTTTTTTAAAAATGATTATATGGGTTAAATGGAAGCGTGGAAATAAGTCACCCCTTGAATTCTTTTAAGTAATTTCAAGTGACTTTTTATGTATTATCAGATAAGACAGATTATCTAACTTTTGAGTATATTAATCAATTTATTCAAATAGTAGTCATTATTCATTAATCTCAAAATATCGAAATACTCTAAATTCAATACTTATTTAGCATCCGCAACATACAACATCACGCAAATTTAAATTTCAATGGGAACAAATAAAACACCATTTCTTGTCAAACAAATTTGGAACAAACTTAAGTATATACAACACTAAAATGCACCAATGACACAATAAATAAAAGGGCATTAAAAAGGTGAGTAATAAATGAAGGATGAACTAAATAATGGAAATTTTATTTATTCCATAGCTAAACTCACTCCATTCATGTGGAGTAGCTTTTTTTATCTCTTTTTTTTTTTTCTTAGAGTACATCAAAATTGAACTAGAACTCTTTGTCCAATCTACTATAATTAAGACACTCACTGTACTACATTCACATGCATACATGATATACAAACTCAAAACCATGATCGAAACAAAGAAAAAGAAATTGGAACGTTGAGTTAGGTTTTGGAATGATCGACTCAAATATTGTTGTTACAATTGATATCAGAGCGGAATCATTCTAATTAACTTCGTTTTCCTCCTTTTCTTATTTTACTATTAATCAGAACCATTCAGTAACAGTGTCACGCAAGTAAAAAGAGTCAAGTCACTAATTAGATAAGCAGTCACAATAAAAAGAGTCAAGTTACTAATTAGATAAGCAGTCACGAGCCGAACTCCGTATATATTATAGCCAAAATCCTCTCCATCTCACTAGGACTGCATGGTAGTGTAAGTGCACCTTCATGATCAAAACCATATACCTCAGCAGCTTGTTCCAATAGCCTCAAGAATGAAGGGTGTGTTAAGCAACTCAATGGCACTACAAATCTCTTGAGCTCATCCTCGTCCGTCGCAATGACCGCGAAATGCCCTTCTTTCACATCCTCCGGCACGTCCCTCGACTCGTTTTCCGGCGGATCGTCCGTCGAAAATTTCTTCCCTAGTAGGAGACTCTTTCGTAATTTTTTCACTATCCCATACTTTTTATTCATTACATTTGTTCTACCCTTTGACATTATATTATGGTAGAGAAAGATAGTACTAATAAGTAATAGGTTACTAGTGGTATTTTTTTTTCCTTGCTTTCTTGGTTTTTGAAGGTTTTGATAGAGGGGTAAGTTTAGTCAAGTGTTATTTATAGTGTGAGAAGGCATTGAGGGCCAGAGATAAGGTTGGTACTTTGACATGCTTGGAGTGTCTTTGGTGTAAATATTGAGGGACAAAAGCATGTGAAATATAGGAAATGAAGTTCCAATTCATATCTAAAAACATCTTTTTTAATTAACGTCATATCTGCCTCTTTATCTTTCGATTACGTGTAATAATATGACTAATTTAAACATCCTTATTTAGCTTTATAATAGATTAATCACTATCAGTCTTGTCATTAAAGCACCTACAATTATAAAAACAATAATATACCTAATGTAATCCCAAAAATAGGGTCTAGGAGGGGGTGATGGTAGGCGCACACGTTACCCCTACCTTATGAGACGTACAAAGATTATTTCTAATAGACTCTCGGCTCAAGAACCTACAATTATAAAATCAACAACATAACTGGGTGTAACATCATAAATGGGGCCTAGAGAGAGTTGGGTGTATGCAGACCTTATACCCCTACTTTGTGAGAAGTACAGAGGTTATTTCCGGTAGACCCTTAGGCTCAAGAAAATCATTGTCAAGAAACTGCAATTTTAAAAAAGAAAAAGAAAAGGAAGAAGAAAGAAGAAGAAACTGTGGTTGTTAATTAAGCTAAAAAAAAATGGAATTAAGCACAACAAGGTGAGATATATATTTGCCACATGAATAATATAATGGGTCATTGTATGTATACAAGAAATTCTTTTAATTATCAAGTCATACTGTCATACCACAAGTAACTCTCCCTAAAATTAGGAGTTGTAATTTGAAATAAAGCATGTTATCTATTACAATGGGTAAACTTAATTAAGTTGATGCCATAAAAATTCTTTATACATATCCGTGAAGGTTAAGTTAAACTCTTTTGCACTCCAACATTGTTTGCAAGTAATATGTTTTAGTGCTCCAAAATTGAGTTTGCGTCCGAAATCCTAACTAAGGTCTTAGTATTTAGCTCATTCTCTAATTAATCTCTATGTCCAATGAGTTTGTTGTATGTTTTAGGGTAGAAAGACTAAATTAAGACATGCAATTTAACAGATTTCTTGAGAGAACTAAAATGATATATGATAATATGAACCTGTTTATGATTCATTTAATCATCAAAAGGTGAAGCACTTCGAATAGAAAGACAAGTCGTGTTGATGACTCGATACATGGTACTATTACAATTTACACATAAGTTAGTAGAAGGCTTAGCATGCACGAAATAGAAGGGCAGTATGTACTACTTGGAATTTACACAGATTATTTGTGAAAAAAAAAAAGTCAGTCTGATGCACTAAATCTCACACTATGCACAAGGTTCGGTAAAGGGCTAAACCACAAGAGTTTATTGAACTCAACCTCGCCTTACATTTCTGCAAGGGAGTGTTTCTACAGCTTGAACCCGTACGTGACCTCATGGTCACATGACACAATTTTATCAGTTACTCCGAAACTCTTCTTTTGCAATGTATTACCCCACTATACAACTATACATGAATAGCATCATGCATCTGAGACTCTTCTTTTGCAATGTATTACCCCACTTCAATTTTCTTATGCTACACACATTTATATTCCTTGCAATGGACGGTGAGTAAAACATTTATATTACTTATATATATGAAGCTTACGAGTTGCAGAGATGTAGATCCTACATGTAGTATAATATAATTACTTAAATAGTTATCTCTAGTCTCTATATACTTATATGCATGTCAGAGTTTTGTTGTATTCTAAGCTAAGGTACTGTTACAAACGCACGCTATCCATGTTACTATTAATTTCAGTTTACTATAGACGGGTTGTGATAGGGAGGAATAAAATTCCACGTTATTAATTAGAATTTTTGATCATGTTTGAGTTAATTTTGAATATGTAAAAGCTCATTTTGAGAGCATTTTTTCTTTAAATAAATCTTATGATTTAAATTAATCGAAATGTTAATATAAATACTGAATATTGAGAAAACCAAAAAAAATAAATTAATTCTGATTTGAAAAATCCAAAGATGTTGAGTGTGACATGTTATTTATGGAACGGTCGAAGTGCTAATATTTAAAGAAAAAGATGTTTCTAGACATCGTCACTTTTTGGGCAAATGTTTAATTAGAGTATCTTTTATCAGTACTAGAGAGAATAAAGTCCAATGTTTTTTTCTCTCTTAAAAATTACTAAAATTTAAACTTTTTCGGAATTTTTGGCCTAGTCCGTTTAGTGTCTCTCTCTCACTTTGGTTATGAATAAAACATTGTGATAAGGCATAAATCTCTCAAATTATATCTTTTAAATTCATTCTTCCTATAATTTTATGCTCTTTTTTACTGCGCGATTGTCTAGTAGAATATTTTTGTTCTTCTTTTGTGCTGATATGATAACTATGTCATAAGGAGAATCTTAGTAGCTTAGTTCGTTAGTTACCTAAACTTTCACCTTGTTGGTGAGGGTTCGATTTCTCACATTATAATCCCTTCCCCCATTTTCCTTTCCTTACCCCCAATAAAAAAAAAAAAAAAAAAAAAAGATAACTATGTCACCATAAAAGAAGCACAAAAATGGGAATAATTGGCAAAAAAGGCACCTTCCAAAACTAATTTGTCAAATGATTTTTTAGGTTTCGGGTGTAAAATATGGGGAAAAGTAAAAAAAGTGGGGTCCATACATGGGCCAAGGGGCCAATACATCATTTTTATAACTTTATAAATTTAATATAATACACCTAACACCCTTCACTTATTCCAATATATAAAAAAAAAAACTCTCTCTCTCTCCTCTTCAGTTCTCAACTCCCGCTTTTGAAACTTCTTCTCCCAAAAACGCCATTTTCGTTTCTTCTTATTCTCCAGCTGCTAAAGGATCGTTGTTGCTTCGCAAAGTTAGTTAAAATCAAGTTTCGATCATTTCTAGATCCATTTAAACGGTTTTCTTTGCTAATTGATTTGTAGCGATGTAGGAATTTTTTTTCTTTTCGAATTTGGTTGATTAAGTAGTTAAAAAAAAAAGAATTTTATAGGTAATGAGTTTGATTTTGAAGCAATGTTTGGGGTTTTATGCAGTATTTTTGATAGATTTTTTCGTCGATCATGGTGTTGAAATTTGAAACTTTTGTTTACGAGTTTTGATTTAGTTCTGGTTTTGTTTAGCAAGGAAGTGTTGAATGGTGGGATAATTACTATTTGAAGAGTTATTTTGGCATTTTGATTTGAACAGTAACTTGTTTCTATCCGTAGACCCATGGTCTATGAAATGAGAATGCCCTAGATTGAAATCAATTTTTAGAAGTATGAAATTCTTTTAAAATATAATTAGTGAAAATTGAAAGATTAATAGCTAATTAGTTTGATTAGGTGCACTAGTTTGATTTTTAGCAATTGTTGTGTTTTGATACTGCATGTTAGATTTTGGTTCAGTTATCGTATGTTTGTGTAGTGAACTGTTTAATGGTGGGATATTTCTTAATTTTTTTTTTTTTGGGGGGGGGGGTTCATTTGAACATTTAGTTATTTTTGTTGATAGACTTGTGGCTTATGAACTGAAAATGGGAGATTTATTCTACAGGTGTACATTGTATTGAAAATGGCTAAAAAAAGCATCCTTCCTAAATGCAAAGACGGTACTGCTTCTAATTCTGCTGGTAGCAGTAGAAAAAGAAAAGTTGAGGCAGTTGAAAATGTCTCAAAAGGGAAGAAAACTGAAGAGGCAGTAGAAAAAGAAAAGCAGAGACAGTTGAATGTTAATATTGTTAATGTGTTGTTGAATGATGAGTAGTTAGGATATGGCAATTTTTTTTATTTCACAAATATGAAGGTTGAACGATCTGGTGGTAGAATATGACAAACATTCTTTTATTTTATGAAATTTGTTATGATTCTATACTAAATTTGTTTCTATCAAACTAATTTATGGCATGAAATTTGACTATGCAGGGTGTCATAATTGGTACAATGTATGCTTGATATCATAGAATGCATACTTAATCTTTCGTATACAGCTATCATTACCATGCTGCTCGAGTTTTAGTTGACGTGTTGTTTGATCGACTATGATTTTATCAAAAATAGTATTAACATTATAGAAAAATAGAAGTATTATTATTTATTTAATATTACTACATCCATGTTACAATTTTCCAAAGAACGAATACTAGCATTATAGCACATAATATCATTTTTAGGCCATTCTCTCTTTCTTCGGCCAAAATTAATTTTTGTTTCAGTTGATCCCTCTCTATTTGCGTGTCATGTAGCAATACTTTAAAGTGATCCTTCTGTTCTTTGGCTTCTTTGAACAAAGTCATGAGAAAATCTTTATTTTTTTCGCATTGTTGGAGCCTTTGTAGTAGATTAAATTTTGTCAAGCCTTGAAAATTTGATGTCTCGAGTCCCGGACTTAACGTTGATGGAATGGTTGGAGGTGATAGCTTAACAAGCCATTTAAAAAACGAGGATGTTTCATTATCCTAGAAAAAAAAATAATTACATAACGATTAACTTAACTTTATAAAAAAGACACACAGAACTCACCTTCGCAATTGCACAATTATAAAATTAGCGACCTGAATTTGAATCCGTGCGTGACGTCCTCAAGACAGCCGCATTCCCACAATGACAAATTAGAGTATTTTTAGAATTGAATGTTTGAGATGCTCGAGACATTGTAGAATATTTTTTAAAAAAATAAAGTGAATGAAATAAAATAATAAGGGAAAATAATAAGGGATGGACATCTTATATATGAAGTAAAAATGAAGTGTTAACACTAATGGATTACAAAAGTAGCCATTTATTATTGTTGAAATAGTAAATTTTTTTTGGAACTGGTGGTGACACTTAATAGACTGTCGTAGATTATGTCAACCATCAACAAGATACCAAAAAGTCTACCGTAGACACTCGTAATCGATGGACCCTCAATAATATGTTAAATAAAAAATATTACAGTAAAAAATATATTTGTGCTTTGAGGTTCCTTCGATTCGGTTGAGGTTCCTTCGTTCGGTTGGTCTATTGGATGTTGTTTAAAAGTGAATAAATAAATTAAAAATAAATGTAGTGTGAGTTTGTACACATATGAAGGAGTGTAAACAAGTCACATAAACATATTAGAGCTTATACAAATTAGGAGTGGTGAATTAAAGAGTGTGTGGATGAGTATTGGTCGAACAAACAATATCCTAAGAGTATTGGTTGTCAAAGTACAAGTATGTTTTGAGGATGATGATTGTTCAATCACTGTCCATTCCACATACTCTTTTGATTTGGGGGTGGTGATTGAAGAGTGGTGATTGAAGGAGTATGTGGAATGAGTATGTTTGCAACAAATTTTCGTAGACACGGAAAATTAACTGCAAGCAAAAAAAATATAAAAATAAAAAAGAAATAATGATTTTATATAAACAAAATTTGTTGGTACAATTTCGTTATTCTGTCGATTCTTTTCTCCTAAGTTTTTTCGTGATTCGAGGGCCTTCGCAGCATGATTCTCGAATGTGGGATGATTTGAGCCTCCTAGAAATGCATTTGGATCTCCAGAAATTGTCTGACAGGACTTCGTCTTGTCAAGTGGATCTTCGGGCAGAACTCCGTTAGTCGATTCGTTGAAGAGCTGTGTAGTCAATGCAGAAGCTTCCTCCAATACTTGTCGAATCCCCCTTTAGCATGTCATGTTACCCCCTATTTATAGTTGTAGGTGGTAGGCCTAGTTGCTTGTGATTGGCCGAAACATGTCACTTTGACACTTGGCGACTTTTGACTGGTTCTTGAATTTGAATGAGATTTCCACATCATTTGTACATGTGACGGCGTTTGATTGGTCTTGGATTTGACTGGGATGCCACGTCACTTGATGAGTTTGGGCTTCCACGTGTAATGGACCTTGAAGTCCTTGATGAGGAATAAAATGGGCTTATTATTCTTATAGCCCAAAATGATTTTAGACCCAATAAAATATGGATCAAATCCAAATTTTGTATGAATTTGACCCAATAAATATTACGTGCCTACAGATGCCCCCTACTTCAAGGCTCGTCAAGGTGTTTGATTTGTCGAACCTGTTAGAGACGAGATTTGAAGTATTTTTTAAGCCCCCTTTTTTTTGGCTTCTTGAGCATTTTGTCAAAATACGACTCCTCAAAGTCATGATTATTCGGGTAGAATAACGTGAATTCAGTGTAAATTCTGTTTAAGACTAAATATATCCAAATCATGTAGGATTCGGCTATTAGTCCTATATCGAATCTTAATAGAATTGATTAATGATGTTATCCCACTTCAAAAAGGATTAGGAATTTAACTTATTGTGGACACTTAAACGTCCCAGTCCTTGTAAAAGACAACTTTGTTCGGCAGATTCCTTTTTGAAATCAAATTGGGGCCTTTCAGAGTCTATAAAAGGACATCAACACCCCTTTAATTATTGTAATTCAGCATGAGCAGAAATTCGACTCACGTTCTTTTCCTTTTTTTGAGCTTTCAAAACTTTGGCGCGTCTGTGGAAGAAGCTTCATAACTCATCGTGGAGGTGTCTGAATCACGAAAGGCTTGTAGTGTTGGAAAGTATACTCTCAAGGATACGTTATACGCGAAAACCACGCTCATATTATTACCAGATATGTCCAGGTATCGTTTCAAAGTCAGACCTTCAGTTCTGTTTCGTCACTATTTACTTGTTTTGTGCAGTCTCACGAAAACTCTCATATCTTGACTTAAGAACATTAAAATCAGGAGACGTTTTTTATGTTGGAAACTAGATTCGTAGATCTACATCTCAAGAGGAAACCACAGTCAGATTGCATCCGAATCGTCCCAGATATTGCTCCAAATACGGCCTTCCAATCCTGATTCGCTTGTTATTTCAGCTTTGCGCAGCCTCACGATAAAGTCCATATCTCGACGTGGAAGTATCGAAATTAGGTGCCGTTTTTTGCATTGGAAAGTATACTCACAGATATACGTTACTCGTGAAATCCAGTAGCATGAAACATCTATATTTTCTCAGGTAAATTTTTGAAGTTTCAGTCTAAATCTTGTGATACTCCTTTTCCTTTTAGCAGACTTACCGTTTGATTTAATATCTTTGGCAGGCCTTCAAACACAGAAAGGCTATATTTAGTGTTTTGAAATTATGGTGAACTTTCGGGACCAAATGACACCGTATCCTCTACTTGAAATAGAAAATGATGAACGATATTCTCCGGCTAGCATCCTTACCCTAAAAGTTCATCCTCCGGTAATAGGTGTCTTCCCGCTTGACAAAGGATCGCCTGACATGTCTTTTCATCTAGAAAAATGGTCGACATAAGAAGAAATTGACGTCCTTGACTCCACAAAGGTCATCAATACTACTGCTTTTGTGCTGCATTCATCTACACATGACAAGGAATCTACTGCTAGATATCCCAAAGGCTCGAATAAGGGCCTTGCTACATGGAATTATCTCCGATCAGGCTTTGGCGAGTTTTGTTATGTTACTTGCTATTGGGAGTGGGTAGAAGATGTCCTTAGCTGTAGCAAGGAGGCACTGGAGCGAACTAAGATTTATGATGCTGTTTTTGCTTCTTTATTCACTTATGACATCAACGAGAATGTTTTGCAGGCCTTTTGTGAACTTTGGCATTCCTCGACCAATACAATTTGTGTCGGTATTGGTGTGTTTTATATTTCATTATGGGACATGCGTATGATTGGAGGCCTTCCAGTCACGGAACTTTCTTTGATGAAGCCGTCCCTTCGGCCAAAGAATTGTCACAAGCAGACCATCAAGGGAAGCCCTTTTTGCCTAAAACTTGTGCTTACTTATTTTCAGCATTCTATCGGCTTTTGAATGATGCGTCATCTAAGGAGGTTTCTGTTCGTGATTGGGTGAATTTTTGGTTCAAAGGACCAAAGCGGTACAAGGATCCTTCACCACGGGGCCCTAAACATCCAACTAAACCAAAGTCAAATCACAGTCCGAATGGCTACATTGATATGTCATTTTTACCGCGAACGGAAAAAGAGAACGTTCCTTTCGTCGAGTTAGGTGTGCAAGAGTCTCTTAGAGAAGAGACGAACTTGGCTGCTTTTCTTGCTTGCCGAATTTGCAAGTTTGTTCTTCCATTTAAGAAACTTGACCACATCCGTCCTAGCGTCTTTAAGATTGCAAGTCTAATGGCTCATGGGGAGAGGTTTGAACTAGCAATTCCCGTTTTGGCTAGTATCTACAGAGGCTTGACAGAGATCACAACTTCAACAAACTTAGGTGCAGGCGACATAATTTTTCCTATACAATATATCTATGGATGGATTGGTGCGTATTTTAACTCCTACTATCAAGAACGTCATTACAATAGTGATCGCATGTGTAGGATTGTTGGGGATAGGATGTCTAGAAGCTTTGATCTTTCAGGTGCAAGATAGTTATTTCAAAATATCGATATCTACAGTCTCCCCACCTTGGCCATGCTACAACCCAAGGAGTTGTTTATAGCAGTCAATGGAGAATTGTATAGTTCTTGGAACGATTATTTCATTAGTCTTCATTCGAGCTATGTTACTCTACGGTGTGATGATCACTTTGTCATGGAACTTTACAGTCCCCATAGATTCAGTCGACAGTTTGGATTTGTTCAAGACTTTCCTGGAAACTTCATCAAACGATCGTATAATGACACACTTGAAGAATTGGTACGACTTTGGGACTCTTCCACCCGTCTTAGCAGTTCTTCAACCATTAGTATACCACCACGTCCTGAAAGGCCTCTAACAACCAATAGGTACGCAAATTGGTGGTATATTGGTCGACCAAACCTTGTTGGAAAAAATAAAATTATCTTGAAAGTTCCCCTTCATCCCTTGGAACAAGGTAAGTCTTCCACTTCCTCTCTTGTTAAGTCAAAGACGAGCCCATTGTCTTCTAATTCTTCCCCTTCTAGGGGTAAGTCGGTGAAAACTGGAAAAGAATCAAGTCGTCCTTCATTGAAATTGAATGACACTTCTTCTGTAGCTTCGAATAAGACTCGCAAGCGAAACAACGATTCTTCTTTACTTGAGACTAATAGTGGAAAGATGCCAACCAAAACTCCACTCGACGATAAGATTCCGCCTATCCGCATAGTTAATGAAGTTGTAGATGCTAATGATGACATTAGCTCAACGGAAGGAGACCAAGACCAACATTGGAAGAGCAAAAGAAAAAAGGCAAAAGACCAATCTAGCGAGTTAGTTGATTTGGACAATGCTACCATAGATAGCGAGACATGTTCTATTAATGACCCTAGCTCCACTATGCCATTGACTGAACTCGCAGAACAAGTAAGATTACTTTCTTTCTCTCTCTTTTTTATTTAAGAAAAATAATAATACCCTGCTAAATTTATTTATCTTTTTGAAGCTGAATCTCCAAGGCATTTCTACCGATACGCTTAATGGCATTTTTGATGGCGTTCCGAGTCCAAGTTACCTTGGAGGTTCTGGTTGTCCAAGCTAAGTCGCCTAAAGTTCATGCGCCTTCATTGTGTTTATCGTCATTTGTGGCCCCAAATTTTGAACCACAAGAGACGATCTTTACTTTTAAGAAGTCCTACATTCTTCAGATGTGTGGTGCATTGCATAAATGGCTAACCATGTTCTCCGCTGAATCTTCGGACGACTTTTCAAAGTTGAAAAATGGTGTGAACATGCTTATGGAGGAACGCAAAGGAATTAACGCCATCAATACGTCTATTTTAGAGGGCTTTGTTAATACTTTTATAAAAACATATGAGGAGTACGACGCTATGAAATCATCTTCATCACTAAAAATAACTAAAGAGCACCATAAAAAATTTCTCTCCGACGTGCAACAAAACCTTGTTAATGCAAAAGAGAAAAACACTAAGGAGAGAGGGCGCATGGAGGATCTCCAATCACATCTTGCTAAGTTTGATGAAGAACTGAAGCTCTTATCTGCGAAGAGGGAGAAGGCTATTTCATGCATAAAAGAGCAGAAAGAACGGTTGTCTAAAAGCCAAGAAAAGAACATCACTTTTGAGGGCGAGCTTCATGCGATTAGGGAGAAACATCCATTATCCGAGACGAAGTGGAGACACTATCCAAACTGAAAGAGGCGGCTGAGGCGAATCGTCAGCAAATTCTGGCATTTCAACCTTTTCCATAGTTTAGATACTTGCTTAGGATTTTTTTTTTATTGCTTATTATGATGTAGTGACATTTTTGCCTTCGGTGCAATAAAAGTGACCTTTAGCTTTCATTCTAATATTGTTTTGTCTGTTTCCTTTTTTTTTTTTTTATAATCAAGCTAGATAAATTTTCCCCCAATCACGAATAAAATGTGAGCTCTGTTGACAACGTGTATCAAAATCAAACTTCTTTCCAATTAACCGGAATTAATTTTTATTTTGAAGTTAGCCATGAATCTGTCCAATTTCATAGTTCTGCACGGGTTTGGTAGAAAATTCATAATTCGACGTACAAACCTTTGAATTATAAACCGTCTTTTTTGAAAATATAACACTAATATCTACCACATATGTAAAAATCATGACCATATCCTTTATGGATTTGTACAGATTCGTCATTGAAGTCAGCTCAGTTCGAAACGTGAGGGTCTCTTTCGCAGCTTTGAGTGGCTATGGTAGAAAATTCATAACTCGACACAGAAGTCCTTGAATTATGAGCAGTATTTTTTGTTGCGAAGATAACACCAAGATATGCCACATATTTAAAAATCGTGACCATATCCTTTACGGATTCGTACAGATTCGTCATTGAAGTCAGCTTAGTTCGAAACGTGAGGGTCTCTTTCGCAGCTTTGAGTGACTATGGTAGAAAATTCATAACTCGATGCAGAAGTTCTTAAATTACGAGCCGTCTTTTTTGTTACGAATATAACACCAATATCTTCCACATATGTAAAAATCATGATCATATACTTCACGAATTTATCCAGATATATCATCGAAGTCTGCTTTACTTTACTTGTTCCTTCACTTTTGTGCCTCTGTGGTAAACTAAGCGAAGAAACGTTCAATTCATGCGACATCGATGTCACTCCAAAGTATTATTGTCATGCTCAAGTAATGACAAATCATTTTCCTTTACTCATTTTTTTTTGAACTCATATGACTAAACTTAGAGTAAAAGCATACTCTAAGCTGCCTAAGTACCTCGGGAGGATCAAGTCATAACGTAGTTCAGGACGATGAGTTAATTTTTTTTTAGAGCCGTTCACAGTTTATACTCATGCGGGACAGGAGTGCAGACGACCTTAATGGAAAGTACTGCTTCAGGAACTTGCCATTGATGGGACCAACTCTTACACCATCTTGATCGACGATCTTATAAGCGCCACTTGAATATGCTTCTTTCACAACATATGGCCCATCCCACTTAGATGTAAACTTGTCACCGATGCATTTGTTGAGGATTATAGGTCTTCGAACAGCTAAGACCAAGTCACCTACCTGAAATTATCGTGGTCGTACTCTCTTGTTGAAAACTCTAGCAAGTCGAGCTTGATAACACTCCAACTTCTGTTGTGCTTCTAATCTCTTTTCATCCAATGCCTCTAACTCTGGCAGACGAAGTTGAGCATTACGTTCAGTTGTAAGACCTTCTTGGATCGCTAGTCGTAGTGATGGAATTTGTTGTTCTAGTGGAAGAACTGCTTCCACGCCATATACCAACGAATACGGAGTCGCTTGGGTAGCAGTTCTGCAGGTCGTACGATATGCCCACAAAACTTCTCCGATCTTCTCATGCTAGTCTTTTTTATTTTTTGCAACCACCTTCTTCAACAGGTTACCAAGTGTTTTATTAAAAGCTTTGGCAGGTGCATTGTACATTGAAGACTTATGCTGCTTAAAATTAAACTTCTCACACAAAGTCCTCATGAGCTTATTGTTGAAGGGTGTTCCATTATCAGTAACTATGTATCTTGGTATGTCATACCTAAAGATGATGTTTGATTTGATAAAATCAAAAATATTTTCCTTTTTTACCTCTTTTAGCGGCACAACTTCGGCCCATCTCGAGAAATAATCGGTAGCTGCTAAGATGTATATTTGCCCTTTTGACGACTTTGGGAGAGGTCAACAACATCAAGTCCCCACGCATCAAAAGGCCATGATGCTATAGTTGGATGAAGATGCTATGGAGTCTGATGTATATAATTAGCATGAAATTGACATGCTTGACACCTTTTGGCATGTTCTGGACGGTCCATCACCATTGTTGGCCAGAGTAGCCCATCCTTTTGATACGAAAATGAAGTTTAGGCCCTGATTGGTGTGCTCCACATGTACCAGAATGTGCTTCCTCCATTGTTTGTTAAGCTTCTTCTTTGTTAATACACCGCAAGAGTAACCCCTTGTAAGAACGATGAAATAAAATCCCCTCATGAAAGATGAATTATGTAGCCCTTCTCCTAATATCTGCTCTTTTCCGCGACTTCTCGGGAAGCCTTCCATGTTCGAGATACTCAATTAGTGGTTTTATCCAATCTTCTTCTTCAACAACTCGAACAAATGTATGGAGGCATTTGTCTAATTGAAGATCCAGGCAACCGGGAATAACCCATCGATGACTTACTTGCACCTTTGTTGACTCATTTTCTTCGAGTGCCATCGTCATAGCTATGTTTGCCAGAGCATCCACCATGCAATTTTCTTCTCTTGGGACGTAGTTTAAGAACACTTGATCAAACCTTTCAAGCAGACGAGTAGTGTATCGATGATATGGTATAAGGTCTTTCTTCTTCACCTCATAACTGCCTAAGAGTTGATTTATGATCAACTTAGAGTCACCATAGATATCCAATTACGTAATCTTCATATCTGATGCCATTTCAAGTCCAATAATTAGAGCTCGGTACTCTACAGCGTTATTGGAACATGTTTCACCCAGAACAAATGAAAATGGCAAGATTAGTCTTTCTGGTGATATCAACACGACACCTGTCCCTGCACCATCTTGACGTGCTGATCCATCGAAGAGCATTGTCCATGTCGGTATTTCTTCAGTAAATAATACATCTTCATCAGGAAACTCATCCGAAATCTCCCACTCAGTAGGCAGGGAGTGATCAGCGAGGAAATTAGCAAGTGTTTTCCCTTTTACAGCCTTTTGAGGCATGTATATGATCTCATATTGGTTAAATAATATAGACCATCTAGCTAAACGTCCTGAGAGAACTTGCCGAGTCATCACAAACTTCACGGGATCAGCTCGAGAAATTAGCTTGATGGTGTATGCTTCAAAATAATGCCTTAATTTCTTTATTGCATAAAGCAAAGCCAAACACATCTTTTCAATGGGCGTATAATTTAACTCAGCTCCTATCAAAGTTTGACTTAGATAGTACAGTGCTTGTTCTCTCTTAGCTTCATTATCTTGAGCCATAAGTGCTCCAAGTGATTGCTCTTGTGATGCAATGTAGAGTATCAACTGCCTACCAGGAGTTGGTGCCGCCAATACAGGTGGATTCAACAAGTATATTTTGATGCTTTCAAAAGAATTTTGACATGATTGATCCCAGTGGAAAGGGGCATCTTTCTTCATTAGATGGCTGAAAAGTTGACATCGTCCAGCCAAGTTAGCGATAAACCTCTGAATGAATGTCAAATTTCCTTGCAGACTGCGGAGGTCTCTTAAGTTCCTTGGTTGTGGCATTTTCTAAATGACATCAATCTTTGTGGGATCAACTTCAATTCCGCGGTGACGCACAATAAAGCCAAGAAACTTTCCCGAAGTAACTCCAAATACGCATTTGAGTGGATTCATTTTCAAGTCAAATTTTCTTAACCTCTCAAAAACAATACGAAGATCATCAAGATGGCCGTCCCTGCACTTTGTCTTCACCACCAAGTCATCGACGTAGCATTCCACTTTCTTATGCAACATGTCATCGAAAATATTTTGCATTGTACGTTGGTATGTGGCACCCACATTCTTTAGACCAAATAGCATCACATTGTAGCAGTATATCCCTTTTGGAGTTTGGAAAGCAGTACATTCTTCGTCTCTTGGGGACATTCTGATTTGGTTATATCCGGAAAACCCATCCATAAATGACATAGCTTCATGTCTAGTCGTCGCATCAACCACGAGCCCTATGATTGGTATCGAAAAATCATCCTTTGGACACGCTTTGTTCAAGTCTCGAAAATCAACGCACACACGTATTTGGCCATTTTTCTTTTTGACAGGTACAATATTTGAGATCCATGATGGGTATTTCACCTCTCAAATAAATCCGAATTCGATGAGCTTATTGACCTCTACTTTAATTTGTGTTACTAGCTCAGGGCGAAACACTCATTGCGACTGCTTTATAGGACGTGCCCCCTTTTTTATCCCCAAATAAAGAATAGCTACCTTAGGACAAAGGCCAAGCATTTCTTTGTATGACCAGGCAAAGACATCTTTGTACTTAACTAATAACTTGAAGTAGTCCCTCTCTTCTTGCGGTGTAAGAAGTGTACTAACAAAGGCTGGGTGCGGATTCTCCAATGTACCAAGGTTTATCTCCTTGAGTTCATCTACAGTCGATTGTACTCCATCCTCTAGTTGAGGGGGTGCTTCTTGAACATCATCATCCATTTCATCATGGCACAGATTGTCCTCTACCGTTATATAATATGATGCACTGGCTTCCTCTGGATTCTCTTTTGTTTCTCCAAGCTGTTGGTTGGTAAAAATAATAGTTTTTTTTCTTACCTTCAACGGGCCATTTATGGTAATTGACAAAATAGACTTTGTTTTTATGCGCGATGGGAAAGCACTATGAATTTCCTTATCATCAATGACCTCAGAGAAATATTATTGTTCGTGCCCCAACAACATTTTTCTAGATTATGGCTTTTCCATGGTTCCCAAGCGAAGAAAAACAGAGGCATTCGCGGTGGTGATACATCCTTCTACACCGTTAGAAACTCCACTTCCATATTTGCCTCATAATCTATCAAATACAGAGACACGAGGTGCTGATTTTCCTATGCGATTAAACACGAAGGTCTGTTATGGTATTTTCTCATCCTCACCCTTCTTTTTCCCTTCTACTGAGATATAGTGAGATGAAGTTGTTTCCTTCACCTTCTTAGTTGAAATTTGAAGAGGCTCTGGCAATTTTAATCCTCGCCCAAACTTAGGAGTGGCGACGTAATGTCCTTGCTTCCTCAACTTCATTTGTGACCCTGTAAGGCCGTGTATTTTTCTGCCAGTGACTTCATCCTTGAGATCTCCTAGTCTTGTCGGATTTGAGAAGTCATAACCTGATTTTTCAAGTAATGTGAAATCCTTTTGATCAAAGTGACCTTTTATCTTTTCAACTAAGGTGTCATTTCTTGAGGACTCAGGAGTAATAGGTTGGATTTGTACAACTGGTACAGTCATACTCTTCTTCAAATCTTGCAATATTTCATGGCTTATTTCTTTTCTTGGATGGAGAACCTGTTGAGTACATGCTTCTAGCAAGGGTTGTCCTTCTCGTCGACGCTCACGTGGAATGTAGAGAAAGACTAAATGCTCATTATCTGTCTTTGCTTTTATGTCTCCTTCAGATAATAAGAACTTAATGGTGATTCCTTCAGTTCTTTCCTTAGACATCTTAGCAAAACCCGCTTGTACTCCTACTTCTTCTTTTGAATTGACCCCGGTTGGGTTAGAGGGTGTTGGTTTCTTCACATCTAACTCACAAGGTTCCAAGTAGAATTTTGCATCTGCAAAGTACGACTCTGTTTCTGTGAAAGGATGAATATATGCATCAACTTTGACTACCTCACCATCCTTCATATACTTCATGCACTGATGTAAAGTAGATGTCACCACTCCATTCTTATGCAACCAGGGGCGTCCAAGCAACAAGTTGTATGATTTCTTGGTGTCTATGACGTGAATCAAAATGTTTGATTTCATATTGCCAATGGATAATTCAACGGAGATTTTTTCCATGACTTGCTGCCCTCCTTGATTGAAGCCTTGGATTATTATATTGCTTTTGAAAATTTCATCAATAGAGATTCCAAGCCTTTTGAGCACTGTCTTTGGCATGATATTAACCGCTGAACCATCATCGATCAGTATGCGATTGAGATGTTGTTCTCGAATGGCTCCTACGACAAATAAAGGCCTATCATGCAGTTTGGATCCTAAAAACAAGTCATCATCGGTAAAGAAAATTATAGCAAAACACTGTGAAACTGTTGGCTTAACATGACATTCTTGTGCTATTGTCAGATGTTGCTCTTGTTTGCTTTCCTTGGGTTCTTCTATCCTGGAAATTACATGCGTCACCTTGACTTGGCTATCTTGAAGGGATTTTTTCAAAAAAAATTCATGCAACGTGATAGGCCTTCGGGCCTTCTATGATAAGAAACCAATAATCCTCTTGCTAGCATTAAACTTGACACTTTTTTATGGTCGTAGCTGATCCATATTATGCCACATCACTTTCAGCTCAGGAAGTCGTATTCTTAGAACCGCTCGATGTCTTCTTTTCTTATGAGAAACGAGAGTCCAACCGTCATCCTCCTCATTCTCAGAATTGTTTTCTACCTCTATTGCAACTTCAGAAGTTCTTCTTGGGGCATCAACTTCAACCGGCATAAAGCTCCCAAATTGCAATAAAATGGTGCTTCGCCTAGTCTGCGACATGGAGAATTTTTGTCGATCGACAATACTAGCATGATTTGCATCCATGGTTTCATCTATGTCGATGATGATTTTTCCTTCACTTACTAGTGTCACGATTTTCTCCTTCAAAATGAAGCATTTTCCCGTCGGGTGGCCAATGACGCGATGAAACTTGCAGTATTTAGGATCATTAACCCTATTAATTTCCTCAGGCCTCTTTGATTCTGGAAGATCAATGGCTTTTCTGGCCAATAATTCATCAAGGTTTTTCCTCCCTTGGTTGTTGCTTCAATGTTTTATCTTCCTTCACTTTTTGCTTTATCGTGACCTTTACGGAAGTTTCTTTCACCGCCATGGATTCTTTAGTATGGATCTTTGGGATCGTAGCCTTCTTGAACTCCTTCTTTTCTTTAGTAAGATCAACAAAAGGAGACGCCTTCCCATGACTTGCGATGCTTAACTCCATGTCATGTGCTCATGTAGCTAGTTCTTCAAATGTTCACGGTTTGATTCCTTGCAGTATGTAAAGAAGGCCCCAATGCATTCCTTGAGTGCACATTTCTACAGCGAATATTTTAGAAAGGCGATCTTTGCAGTCCAAACTCAATGACCTCCAACGTTTGATGTAATCCACCACAGGCTCATCTTTTCTTTGCTTAGTGCCAGTCAACTCTATCATACTCACAGTTCGTCGAGTGCTGTAAAATTGATTGAGAAATTCATTTTTGAGCTGCTCCCAACTATTAATTGACTCATGCTCCAAGTTGATATATCAGTCAAATGCATTCCCTTTTAATAAACGAACAAACTGCTTCACTAGGAGATCGCCGTTTGTTCCAGAATTGCTGCAAGTTTTGACAAAATAAGTGATGTATTACCTCGGGTTTCCCTTGCCATCAAATTGCTGCAACTTTGGTGGTTTGTAGTTCATTGGCATGGATAGACAGTCAATTTTCCTTGTGTAAGACTTGGAGTAATACAACGAACTTTGTGGTGCTCCGCCATATTGAGCCCTGATAAAATTAGTTATCATGTCTTGTAATTGCTGAACAGACATGACCCCAACCAAAGTAGTCTGTTTCTCTTTTTCAGATCGAGTCTTGCTAGACGACTCGTCGACACTCTTATTTTGCTGAGTAAAGTCGGGGGGATAAGCAGGATCATGGCTCGATTCTCCAGGGGAGAAGGACTCCAACTTTTTCATCAGTTGAGCGATTTGAAGATCTTTATCCTCAACAGATTTCTTTAAAACTTCAATGGTTTGTTCCATTATTGCGAACTTCTCATCCATATCAGTTACGTCGGCCATCAAGGCATTGACCTTTGTTGAAACTGGAGCATCAGTCAAATCTTCAGATCCACTCAAATTGATGCCAGTCTAAGAGAGTTCATCACATAGCAAGGATGTCAAGTTGCCCCCAGGAGTTACGATTCCAGCCGCCGTATGAGATTTGCTCTTTTTTGCCTTCTTCAAAGAAGTGAAGTATTCAGATTCGTCCCAACCACTAGTCTTCAACTTGCGCTGAGTGAGTGGACCAACATGGCTGAGCTCATCAGATATGGCAGTAGCAGAGTTCTTGCATTAGACAACTTTAGTATTTTCGAAGTCTATAGCAGTGGTTGATTTCGCAGAAAGAAGAGATGGAGAGTAGAACTGGTCTCACTGGGCGTGCCAAAATTTATTTGCAACAAATTTTCATAGATGCGGAAAATTAACTGCAAGCAAAAAAGTATAAAAATAAAAAAGAAATAATTATTTTATATAAATAAAATTTGTGGGTACAATTTTGTTATTCTCTCGATTCTTCTCTCCTAAGTTTTTCCGTGATTTGAGGGCCTTCGCAGCATGATTCTTGAATGTAGGATGATTTGAGCCTCCTAGAAATGCGTTTGGATCTCCAGAAATTGTCTGACAGGACTTCGTCTTGTCAAGTGGACCTTCGGGCAGAACTCCGTTAGTCGATTCGTTGAAGAGCTGTGTAGTCAATGCAGAAGCGTCCTCCAATACTTGCCGAATTCCCCTTTAGAATGTCACGTTACCCCCTATTTATAGTTGTAGGTGGTAGGCCTAGTTGTTTGTGATTGACCGAAACATGTCACTTTGACACTTGGCAACTTTTGACTGGTTCTTGAATTTGAATGAGATTTTCACATCATTTGTACATATGGCGGCGTCTCATTGGTCTTGGATTTGACTGGGATGCCACGTCACTTGATAAGTTTGGGCTTCCAAGTGTAATGGACCTTGAAGTCCTTGATGAGGAATAAAATGGGCTTATTATTCTTATAGCCCAAAATGATTTTAGACCAAATAAAATATGGATCAAATTCAAATTTTGTATGAATTTGACCCAATAAATTTTACGTGTCTACAGAGTACTCATCAAATACAATCAACATCCTCATAATATACTTGTGCTTCTACAAGCATTACTCTTAGGATATTATTTGTTTCGACCAATACCCACCCACACACTCCTTAATTCACCATCCCTAATTTGTATAAACTCTAATATGATTATGTGACTTATTTACACTCCTTCATATGTGTACAAACCCACACTATATTTATTTTTAATTTTTTATTCATTTTTAAACAACATCCAAGTGTTGGTCTATAGAAGTGTACATAGAACTTTGTGGTCTAAGAATAATCAGGAGACCAATCTATGCACTCCTGAAGGTGTAAGTCTACGGTAGAGCATGCGGATCGATAGACCCTCAAAGAACAAGTATATTTTTATATGGATTTGACATGGGTCAACATCGATGACAGTCTATTAAGTGTCACCAACAAGTCTAGATTGTTTGTTTAACCACCCTCAAATTGATTATGTATTTAAACCTTTTTAATTTAATTATTTTAATTCAACACCCCCAAATTATGTGATTATGTTTTTAAACTTTTTAAAATTAACTTATTCTTTAAACAGACCTAAAACACACGATTTATCTATTTAAATCTTTTTAAGTTTAATTATTTTCTTTCACCAGCCCCAAAACATGTTATTATCTTTTTAAATCTTTTTAAATTTCATTATATTTTTTCACCAGCCCCAAATCATGTGATTATTTCTTGAAATCTTTTTTAATTAATTTTTTTTCAAACTACAAGCTACTCATGGGTCATCGATTCATAAAGTCTACCATCAACTACTATGTTTGGTCAATGCGAGATTGAGTCTAAGATCGACGATAGACTATTTATGTGATTTGTATTTATAGATGCATTCACTACAGATGCAAACACAAAAAATAACAATAACCAAAAAGAGGGAAACGAAATTTGAAAATAGAAATACTTATATTAAAATTTATTCATTGCACAATCATAGAAATTTTACATGGAAAACATTGACACAGCGGTCAGAACAACCAAAATAAGCAAAAAATGAAAAAGTTTTCTTCTAACAACAATCCGACCAAGAAAACTTCTTCTGCAAGATGTCGTACTTTTTTGCCCGCAACAACCAGTCACAACCACGAGATAAGCATTTTGCCTCCATGAAATTGGTGCAGCTCTTCTCCATATAATAATCAAAAGACTGTCTCGTCGCTGCTGCATCTAGTAGCATTTTCAGCTTTTTCTTGTAGACATGTAATTTTGTCCCTCCCCGAATATAATTTCTACTCATTTTTTACCTCTCCTTGTCCTACCCCACGTGTCCCTACCTTCCTAACACTATCATTCTATTTCTTTCTTTTTCTACTCCTTTTTGACCAAACAACAACAACAAAAAAAGAATACATTACACGCTCCACTAAAAGATTTCATCTCCATTTTTCATTTCGTTTTCTCCCATTTTTCACAAATCCACGTACACCCACCTTAAGACTCCTATTTTATTTTCAAGACAAACATAACACTTTACACAAATTCGACCAACAATATTATCTCTTTCTCCACTAACCAAAACAGGGTCATCAGGATGCTTCCCATTGTTATCTTTCTTTTCTTTTTTTGAATATATATTTCTTTCTTTTCATGATAAAAAGGAGACATACTACACATACTCAAGGATATAGACCATATACACAATTGAAAACAGAGTGCCATATCAACACACGATTCCCTATTCATTTGTTAAGGGCCTCTTATTCCATTTTTATGGAAAAACATACAAAACACTACTCTATCATTTTTCCATTTTTATCATCATACACACTATAACACCCACAGACACCATATAGACCATCACCACCACCATCACATATACTTCACTGATCCTACAACTTCCCGCACAAAACCACCATCGGCACATTGAAGACCCATGGAAAACACCATTAATACACACGAAAAATCCACAAATACATACACGATAACACATTAAAACACTAATCAATCATCCTTACCTGTCAGATTCTCACCCAAAATCGCACGCAAACACATAATCACTGAAAAACACACGTACAAACACACTCAGTAAGAAGAAACGACGGTTATTGATGGAATCCAGTGTGAACAGTAGCCATGAATAGTGACCCATGAATAGTACCATGAACAGTAACAGTGAATACGGGTTATTATTTCTCATTGTCGAGTTGGGTCGTCGGTGTTAAGGTTCGGCTCGAGGTTTTCGGGTGCGTACTCTCTTTATTCGAATAACATTGAGTTTGAAAGCTTCAAATTGAGGTCCAATTCTACTCTCTTTATCTTTTTATTTTATTGTTTATTATCTTATGTGTTTGATTAAATATCGTGTATTATTTGGATTATTGTTGGTAGTGAGTAGGATTTTGTTTTGATTCATGGTTGGTTCCCTTGAATATGGATCTTATGATGAAATGTTAGCTCGTTTGAGAATTAAAATTGATTGTTTGGGGCGGGAATCAAAAAATGATAAAAGTGAGTATTATGGTATTTTAGTTCATTATTGATGTTGTACGTGATATGTCGTCGAGTGGGTAGGCACATAGTAGATTCGGGTAGGAAAATTCAGAGTTGGTGGATTGATGGCATGTTTGAAATATGTGTTGGAATGATTTTGTTTTATCGCATTTAATTCAATTGTACTCATTTGGCTGGGAAATGCCCCGAGGTACTTGTATTATTTTATCTGGGGAATACCCCGAAGTGTTTTGTACTCAAGGTACGTTCGTGATGAAGGCCCGAGGCATCGGGTGAGGCATTGGAGCTTAGTCTAGGAATAGTTTAGAATAGGATTTACATTTTTGTATTTTTCTATTTTAGGGACCATATAACTCGAACTGGACACTATTTTTGATTCGTTCTATTTTTGTTTGTTGGTTTGACTGTTTTACATTCTTTTGTGTGGTTTATACATTATTAGTGCCAAAATTAGCCGATATACTCCACCAAGCGACTGTGGTCGAACCACGAGATCGAGGGGTGCCTAACACCTTCCCCTCGATCAATAGAATTCCTTAGCCAGAATCTCTATTCGCGGATCAGTTTAAAAGAGTCAAATCGTTTTTGAAAAAGTGTTTTTCAAAGGCGACTTGACACACCAGATTTATGCCAAGTGGCGACTCTGAATTTAATTGAAAAAAAATAAATCTTTTTCGAAACAAATTATATCTTTTGTCACTAATAATAAAAACCCTTTCAAAAACTTAAAAATATCTTCTTTGGAGTACGAAAAAGGGGTGTGACAGCTCTGGCGACTCTGCTGGGGATCTTTTTCCAGAATTCGAGCTTATTTTTGAAGTCTTATCGGCTTTATTTGGTATTATGGGTGTATAAACATTGTTTGTGATTATTGTTTTGTATTATTGTTATCATTATTCAGTGTCTACGTGCTATGTGTTTACAGTTTTATTCTATGTGTTACCGCTTTACATTTGGCATCATGTGCATAACCCGAGTCATTCTTTCTGCAACAAGTTCGTAGTGCACGTTGTGTACACGACCTTTAGTTGAGTCATCCTTATCTTAGGAGGGGGAGCCGTCGGCTGGTATGGAGTGGGTGGAAAGCTAAAGCAGCCACTATCGAACATACGCTCCCCTGAACAGCCTTGTTAGTAAACCCAGCGTAGGTCAGCCTTTAGGTCATGCTTATTTGCATCATATCGAAACCTAGTGGGGCCCACTTGATCCTTTTTAGGAGACTCACCTCTAAAGCATCCCGACGTGCTAAATGTTGCATCTTTGAGGGTAACGTGGTCATTTGATGGATTGATTTAAGGAAAAACATGTGTTAGAAGTAAAGTGCGTAGACAGGAAATGTAGAAAAAAAATAGAGAAGTAAGAATAAAAAAAAAGGGAAGAAAGAAAAGGAAAAAAAAGAGAGGGTTTCGTAGGTTATTTTTAGAGTTCCTTAAGACTTTTGTTTTTTTTACAACCCAAAAATTTAGAAAGATTTTTTTTATCACCTTTTGCACTCATTTGTCAAAAATAAAACATCAAAAATATTTTTCTTTATCTGTGTTAGCATGAATTCATAATTTAAAATTTTCAAAAAAAAAAAAGATTTTATTTAGGAATTTTTTTTATATAAAAGAAATTAAAAAATAATAATAAAAATAGAAGTAGTGTCCAATTCAAAATCGAAAATCCAAAAAGATTTTTCTTTGATAATCATAGGTTTCACTTTGTATAGAGATGGTAAACTGAAAAATTCAAAAGGATTTTTGTCAATTCTTTTGATAATTTATTATTTTATTTTCTTCTTAAAGTTTCAAGAAAACGAAAAAAAAAAAGAGCTTCGTAGTTGTTTATGGATTTTATTTTTCATAATCCAAAAATCAAAAAGAGTTTTACATTTTGTATTCATTAAAAAGAAAAAAAAATGACAAAAGTTTTTCTTTTATTGCTTTAGTAAAGATTGACAATTCGAAAAAAAAGAAAAAAAAAATTCAATAGGAGCATTGTACATTTTTATATAATGAAAATATCAAAAAGATTTTTTTTTTCTTTTCTTTCATAGTTGGTGTTAGTTTCTAACTAATAACCCAAAAAAAGATTTTATTTTCATCGCCTGTCTTTAGTTGTGTCTCTCAAATTCTGGATTTAGTTTGCCATTTAATCCTTAATTGTTCAATCTGGACGAACTACGCATACCTGATTCTCGTCCTTAGGGGCGGGATACGTAGGCAACCCTCGGCGGGTCCGGTAACCCTTTGTTTTGATCCTTGTTTTAGTCTTATTCTAAGGTTTGTCTCCTTTTAGTCCAGTATCGCTAGATGATTCTAGCCAAGTAGGTTGATGTCTCTTAGCGGTATTAGTCGATGAATTTAAGTTGTAAAGTGGACCGTCTCTTCGACGTATGTCTGCGTCAAAAATCCCAAGGGTTGGGAATCTTTCCTGTCTTATCGAATGTCTAAATTAATGTCCTATGTATTGTCACAGGATGGATTTGGCCACGAAATCTAAAGTCCGGATGGTGGGCAAGGTGCCTAAAAAGTTAATCAAATGGTGGGGCATGTTTAACTATGCTGAACAACGGGAGTTAAAGAAGAAGCTCGGCACTCTCATTTCTCTTTTGTCTATCACACCCCGCCCAAACCTAATCGAGGCTGCATTGAACTTTTGGGATCCGACTTGTCTAGTTTTTAGGTTTGGAAGTTATGAAATGACGCCTACCCTGGTGGAAATATCCAGTTTCTTTAGATTGCCCTACATTAAAAAAATGATGATTCGGGCGCGATATCATTCTCCCAATAGGTTTATCCACTGTTATGGATTGAAAGTTAATGAACAACTAGGGTGCCTTAACCAATCTTGGGTCTCTTTCGATTACTTGTATGCTCGGTTTGTCCTCCCAGACGGTTTTGATTGTTTTTGGGATGAATTTTATACAACTAAGAAGAATTGGGAGAAACGTCGCCTTGAGGTATTCACCTTTGTTTGGTTAGGCACTTTGGTATTCCCTTTGGAAGATAGGCGTCTTAATACTCGGTTGCAAACTGTAACGATGGTCTTATTTAACAAGGATAAGGGAGACGAGATCACTATCGCACCCATGATCTTAGTGGAGATATACAAAGCTTTGACCGAGGTAAAAAGGGGTATGCAATTTTTTGAGGGGAGCAACCTAGTATTACAACTATGGATGATGGAACATTTGCACGCCCCTTCTTTGCTTAAATTAGATGTAATCGACCATTGTCTACCCAGTCGAGTGGATACCATAGAAGACAAAATGCGCTTTGCTAAATTTTCATTGCTTGTAGGAGTCGATGCTTGGATTGAGTTTCTTGAATCAAGAATAGATGACAATATCCTATGGACCTATCTATGGCTCCGGCCGAAAGTAATCTTGGTTAGATCTAGCATGTACCCTGTTCTAGTTTTGTTGGGGCTTAATTGTACCCGACCATACACTCCTCTTAGGGTAATTCGTCACTTGGGTAGAGTGCAAGATGTTCCACAAATAGTGGACTTTCAATAGGATATGGAGTACTTTAGGGACCAATCCAGGGGTGAGATCAAGTATGAGCAATTCTGGAGTAATGCAACATGGCAGGGCATGGATACTCTTAGGACAGGTTTAGATAATCCCGAATATACTCAAGGATATGGAATCTGGTTACAATCTATTCCTCGGGGTGTCAGCATACCATTACCAGTGCAGCTTAGAGGGAGGATACAAGATGAATGCATAGTTGGTAACCGTCGGGGTGAAGGGGCGGGGGCCAAAGTAGAGACACTAATAGTTCAGTTATTAGGTTTGCTCAAAACTATGAAGGGGTGTCAAAACAGTCTTTTGCAGTGTACTCCTCATAAGGCGGGAATACGTTCCAGAGGCATCTTCCCAAATATCGAAGGGTCCTTACAAGATATTCTACGTAGTTTGAATGGGAGAAAGAGAACTTCACAGGCAGGTCCATCTCAGCCAGGGTCATCACGCAGAGCACCAGTTTGAAAGAGTATTTCCTATCTTTTGTTTAGTTTGAGTCCTTTACTTTCTACCATTGCAGTGTTGTGTCTTTTTTAAGTCGATGTCAAGTTTGTTTTAATGTTATCTTTATAAGGAATGTTATGCTTGTTGCCCTGTGGGTCTAAAAGTGTGGTTTAGTTTTCATTGATTAGTTTTAAGGTTGTCTTAAATTTGAAAGTATGTTTGAGTCATCTCTTATATGGAATGTAGTGATTTTCCATCGTTATTTCTTTTGTTTAATTTTTCACCAAAAAAAAAGAACGAAAAATGAAAAATAAAAAAGTCTAAAAAAAAAAAATCAATCTTCAACTTTGTGATATTTATGCATGCGCCTCCCCGAACTATGAAAGATCTGATTCATGTACAACATGATACGTAGGCAACCTATTTTTGGGTTCGATCTAATCATTTTATTTTTCTCCAACTTTTCTCTTTTAAAGAAAATCAAAAGCTATAAAGAATGATAAAAATAAATGAGATAGCGAGAGAAGAAAAGAAAGAAAGAGCAATGAGAGAAGAAAAGAGGAAGAGAAGAGATTGATGCAAAAAGTGAGGATGAAAAGCAGAAAGAGCGAGCCGTGATAATGTAATGAGGAAATCGGTATGATGTTAAAATAACCTCATTACTCTCAAAGGCCGGTATAAATGTGCATAAACCTAGGATATGTACAATGTGATTTCTATACTTGTTGCTTGACCTAATCCTAACGGGTTTTGCCTTTGATGAGCATGTTCTTTTAGATAAAAGTGGTTGGCTTGTAGAACTCTATCTAGTCATCCTTACTTCACTAGATCCAAGACAAAGCTTTCCATGGCTAACAGGGAGATCGAAGCTTCACTCGTTGATCCAGATCAGGATCCCAAGGAAGAAAGTTCAGAACGCAATGATAAGGTAGTAAGGCTCAGGCAACAATTGATAGATTTGCACCGAGCATGGGTTAGTGGCATGCCTCCTCCTCCGCTTCCTGAAGATCTTGGGAATATCTCTAACTGCCCACCGCTCTCTCAGGTGTAATTCTTTGCTCCCATTGAGTCACCTGAACACGCGCCAGGATTCACTCCCCGACAATATTATCCTGGCACTTCTAGTGTGCCCTTGACAGTTCCCCAACCAAAGCCCGCTGCTCAGCCGGCGCCACCGGCAGCGCCTGTGTTCGTGGCTCCGCCACCACCTAAAGCTCCCACCTATGTTGTACGTCTGATAATGGTACTTCCCCGATCTACTAGTGAGCCAGTATTGAAGGTTTCAGATAATTAGTATTATACCCCGGAGCCTACTTTGAGGATTAATGAACCGTATGGGTACACCTTGCCACTGGTGTTTCCATTTGATACGGAGAAACCTATTGCAACAAAGGAACAAGAAGTCATAGCAAGGAAATTGAAGGGTCTATAACAAGCCATGAGAAATTTACAGGGAATCAGAGGTTATAAAAGTGTTTCCTATAAAAATCTTTGCGTGTTCCCAGACGTTAACCTTTCCCTCGGTTTTAAAATGCCTAAATTCGAGAAGTATGCTGGGCATGATGATCCTGTGGCGCACTTGAGACATTATTGCAACCAATTAAGGGTTGCAGGGGGGAGGGAAGAGTTGCTCATGGCTTTCTTTGGAGAGAGTCTTATCGGTCTGGCTTCAGCATAGTTTGTCGATCTGGATATTGACAAGTGGAACAGCTGGGATGACTTAGCTACTGAGTTTGTACAACATTTTTAGTACAACATCGATTTGAATCCTGATGAAAAATCCCTGCTTAACATGAAGAATAAAAGTACTAAAGGCTTTCGGGAATACGCGATAAGGTCGCGCGAATAGGCCGCAAGGGTAAAGCCTCCGATGAAGGAGAGTAAGCTGGTGGAGGTCCTCGTTCAGGCACAAGATGAGACCTATTTTCAATACTTGCTTCCGGCGATGGGTAAGCCATTTATTGAAGTCCTCAAAATGGGAGAAATGATAGAGAAAAGTATCAAGATCAGACAAATCGTAAGTTTTGCCGCCTTAAAGGCCACTACCCAAGTAATTCAAAGTGGTTCTGGAGCTTTTGGAGGGAAAAAGAAGAAAGAGGAAGTAGCGACTGTTGTAGATGGCTTACACAATTATCCAAAAAGACCGCCTCGCCCTTATTCCCAGTTCCAAGCCCAAGTTTTTGCCCGAGCTCCATATATTCCCTCCCACCATCACTACCCTCCACAAAACCCGCTATATTCTATTCCACCAACTCAATACCCAGTATATAGTGCACAACCATACGCCCAAACCTCTTCTTACCCACAATGGTGTGCGTCATCATCTCAACATCGTCCCTTAGCTCCACAAAATTACCAGAATCTTTCCAGATCTAGTTTTCAACCTAGGCCCGAGTTTAAGAGATGGAAATTAGTCAAAATGAGTTCACACCTCTCGGGGAGTCATATGCTAACTTATTTGATAGATTGAGGAAGTTGAAGGTTTTGAGCCCAATTCAAGGAAGGCTTTCAAATCCACCACCAAGAAATCTAGATTATTCTTTAAGGTGTGCATATTATTCCGACATGCCGGGGCATGATACAAAAAAATATTGGTATTTGAAGTAATTCAGGATCTGACCGACACGAATCAGATGATTGTGCAAGCCCCAGAGGTCCCAAATATCAACCAAAATCCATTGTCGGACCATGCTGAAACGAATATGTTGGAGTTGATATACAAAGGTAAAGAGTCCATGACGTCTCATATGCCAATAGTTAGGATCCCAACTAATGATGAAAAGTCAGTCAATATCGCGGATTCCATGAAGTCTTTGATCCCAAAGGAGACGACGGAAGAAGAAACTCAAAGAGATAAAAATAAACCTGTGCTAACTGTTAAAGGAGGGGAAAAATTTATTGTACCGAGTCAGGGTATGTCGAAGTTAATAGTAATGGGAGCCCCAAGCAAACCTATTTTGACTGTGAAAGGGGTACTTGCGGATCCTATTATTATTAAGCCAGTGACACAGCTCCCGTTGATCGACCCCAGAAAAGTCCCTTGGAATTATAAGCAAACCGTGATGACTTACCGAGGAAAGAAAATCATTGATGAGGTGAATGAAGTTGGAGGTTTGACTCATTCAGGAAGGTGTTTTGTTCCAGAAGGTTTAAGGAAGTCTAAACCAGTGGGGGTGGCCACTCAACTATCAAAAAGCCCGTCACTGAGGAAGAAGTCAAAGAGTCTTTCAAAAGGATGAAATTTCCTGAATACTCAATCATAGATCAGTTGAGGAAGACTCCAGCTCAAATCTCCCTTCTTTCTCTAATGCTGCATTCTGATGAACATCGTAATGCTATGCTGAAAGTGTTGAATGAGGCATATGTCCCTAGAGAAGTTACGGTGAGTCAGTTAGAGAAAATTGTTGGGAAGATCTTTGAGGTAAACAGGATTAGCTTTTCGTATGATGAATTGCCTGTGGAAGGCATGGGGCATAATCGGGGTTTTTACATTACTGTGAAGTGTGAATACTTCTATGTCACCCGTGTCATGATTGATGGAGGTTCCAGTGCAAATATTTTTCCACTGTCTACTTTGCAAAAGTTGAATATCAGTATCGAAAGGATTTGGCCCAATAATGTCTATGTCAGAGCTTTCGATGGAGCAAAAACGGACTCAATTGGCAAAATAGAGCTAATGTTGACTATAGGGCCTGTTGAATTCGCCGTAGAGTTCCAAGTATTGAACATCGACGCCTCTTAAATATGATATTGGGAAGATCCTGGATTCACAAGGTTGGGGCGTTCGCATCTACATTGCACCAGATGATCACGTTCGAACGTGATAAGGAAGGGGTGATCATTCATGGTGAAGAGGATTTGTCTGTCTATAGAGAATCGCCCATGCCTTTTGTCGAGGCAAATAATGCAAAATTGACATTGGTTTATTAGTCTTTTGATGCAGTATCTGTAGAGCATATCGGTGAAGGACATGTTATTCCAAGGCCGCAGTTATCTCTTACTTCCATCATGATGGTTAATGAGATGTTGAAATATAGTTTTGAGCCAGGAAAGGGCTTAGGAGTAACATTGCATGTTATAGTTCTTCCATTATGTCAAAGGGAGAACCTTGGTGGTTTTGGTTTAGATTTCAAACCTACAGTAAAAGATTGGAAAAAGTCCAGGAAGCAAAAGAAAGAAACATGGTCATTCCCCCACCCAGTGCCACTAGTCAGTGAGTCATTTGTCAAAGGCAATATTATCAAACATATACAAGAGGTGGAAGCTGAGTTAGTTGATGGTTTCCAAAATCTGTTCGTTGAAGTTGACATGATTGAAGCAGGAAAAGGTATCGGTATGGCGGATGTGAAGTTCATAGGTCCTGATGTCCAGCTCAACAACTGGGAAGTCACTCCTCTCCCAGTCAGGAGGGAGTTTTGGTAGTTTGTTTTGTTTTTCTTTCTGCTTTTCTGAGTTATTTCGAGATTGTAATTCAGAATTTAACTTGTTTATATTCTATTGTCATTTGTGTTTAAACCCTCCTATCTTCATGTATTTCTTTGTAATAAAATGCAATTGCCCCCTTTGTTTTTACTCTAATATGTTTTATTTGTTTTTTTTACTTTATACAGTTCTTTTCATACTGATTCTAGTGATATGACATGCATGCGGAATTTCCTGCCTGATCCTAAAATCCAATCTAATAAAGAGGTAATAAATCAAGGGGTGGGATATGATGAGGAAGAAGCATTGGAAGAAATAAGCAAAGAGTTCCAACAATTTGAAGCCAAGTCGAATCCCAATTTGGATGAAACTGAGTCAATTAATCTTGGCGGTCAAGAACAGGTTAGGGAAACTAAAATAAGTGTACATTCTTCACCAAAATTAAAAGAAGGGATGATACAAGCATTAATTGATTACAAAGATATTTTTGCATGGTCCTATGATGATATGTTAGGTTTGAGCACCGAATTTGTGGTACACAAGCTGCCGACTGACCCTGCGATGCCCCCTGTAAAACAGAAGTTGAGAAAATTCAAAACTGATGTTAGCATGAAAATTAAAGAGGAAATTATGAAACGGATCGAAGCGAAGGTCATTCGAGTTGCTCGCTATCCTAATTGGTTGTTCAATGTCGTTCCTGTCCCAAAGAAAGGAAGCAAGGTTCGAGTATGTGTCGATTATCGTGATTTGAATAGGGCTAGTCCAGAGGATGATTTTCCACTACCCAACATTCATATTCTGTTAGATAATTGTGCTAAACATGAGATTGCTTCTTTTATGGATTGTTATGCGGGATACCACCAAATAGTTATGGATGTTGATGATGCAGAGAAGGCATCTTTCATCACGCCGTGGGGAACTTATTGTTATCAAGTGATGCCGTTTGGTTTGAAGAATGCTGGAGCAACATATATGAGAGCTATGACCACTATGTTTCATGATATGATGCATAAGGAGATTGAAGTCTATATAGATGATGTGATTATTAAATCAAAGAGTCAGGCTGACCATGTTAAAGATTTAAGAAAGTTCTTTGAAAGGATTCGCATGTATAATCTCAAGCTCAACCCGACAAAATGTGTATTCGGAGTTCCATCTGGAAAGTTACTGGGGTTTGTAGTCAGCCGTCGGGGTATTGAATTGGATCCTTCTAAGATCAAAGTCATTCAGGATATGCCGTCACCTAAGAATAAAACAGAGGTGATGAGTTTGCTTGGTAGGATGAACTACATCAGTAGATTCATTGGTCAGCTCACAACCACTTGTGAGCCCATTTTCAAATTGCTGAAGAAGAGTGCCGTTGTTAAATGGACAAAGGAATGTCAGGAGGCGTTCGACAAAATCAAAAGATATCTATCGAATCCTCCTGTGTTGGTACCTCCCGATCCTGGCAGGCCTATGATCTTGTACTTATCGGTTATGGATAATTCATTTGGTTGTGTATTGGGTCACCATGACATCACAGAGAAAAAGGAGCAAGCCATCTATTATCTCAGCAAGAAATTCACGATGTATGAATCCAAGTACACTCTCATTGAAAGAACATGTTGTGGGCTAACTTGGGTAGCACAGAAGTTGAAGCATTACCTTTCATCCTACACTACTTACCTCATCTCCCGCATGGATCCTTTGAAGTATATCTTTTAAAAGCCCATGCCAACGGGTCGATTGGCGAAGTGGCAAATATTACTTACCGAGTTTGACATTGTATATGTGACTCGAACCGCCATGAAAGACCAAGCCTTGCCAGATCATCTTGCTGAGAATCCCATTGATGAAGAGTACGAGCCTTTAAAGACATATTTTCCTGATGAGATGGTATTATGTGTCGGTGAAGTCATCATAAATGCTGATCTAGGCTGGAAGTTGTTCTTTGATGGAGCTGTGAACATGAAAGAAGTCAGAATAAGTGCAGTTCTTATCTCTGAATCAGGGCAATATTTCTCGATAATAGCACAACTTTGATTTTATTGTACCAATAATATGGCAGAATACGAAGCTTGCATTCTGGGTTTGAGGCTAGCTGTTGATAGGGGAGTCCAGGAACTCTTAGTGTTGGGGGATTCATATTTATTCGTCCACCAGATTCAAGGCGATTGGGAGACACCAGATTTAAAGCTCATACCGTATCGACAATGATTGCACGATCTATGTCAACGATTTGTGTCAGTAAAGTTTAAGCATATTCCAAGAATTTGCAATGACATTGCTGATGCTTTAGCCACTTTGTCTTCAATGCTCCACCATCCGGATAAAGCCTATATCGATCCAGTACATATACAAAGACGTGATCAACATGCTTATTGCAATGCAGTTGAAGAAGAGCTCGATGGAGAACCTTGGTTCTTTGATATCAAGCGGTACATCCAGTCAGGAGAATACCCAACACATGCCACCAGTGATCAAAAGAGGACTATTAGGCATCTAGTTAATGGATTTTTCTTAAGTGAGGGAATCTTATACAAGAGAACCCCAGATCTTAGACTTTTGAGGTATGTGGATGCAAAAGAAGCCTCAACTATCATGGTTGAAATACACTTCGGAGTATGTGGGCTGCATATGAACGGTTATGTCTTGTCAAAGAAGATACTTCGAGCAGGTTATTATTGGCTTACTATGGAGAGAGATTCTATTCGTTTTGTTAGGAAATGTCATCAATGTCAAGTACACGATGATATGATACATTCTCTTTCTGCTGAGTTACACGCAATGTATGCTCCATAGCCTTTCATAGCTTAGGGGATGGACGTAATTGGGCCGATTAAGACGAAAGCGTCAAACGGGCATAGGTTCATTTTGGTGGCCATCGATTACTTTACCAAGTGGATAGAAGCTGCAACTTTCAAGTCAGTAACAAAGAAGGCAGTGGTAGATTTTGTTTATGCCAACATTATTTGTAGATTTGGAATTCCCAAGATGATCGCTATGGATAATGATGCTAATATTAATAGTCGTTTGATGCAAGAAGTATGTCAACAATTTAAGATCGCACATCGAAATTCCACTCCGTATCGTCCAAAGGCAAATAGTGTCGTGGAAGCTGCCAATAAGAATATCAATAAGATACTACAAAAAATGATACAAGGGTCTAGACAATGGCATAAGAAGTTGCCATTTGCATTACTAGGCTACTGTACTACTATTCGCACTTCAACAGGGGCAACCCTATATTTACTGGTGTACGGGACAGAAGCGATCATTCTTGTAGAAGTTAAAATTCCCTCTCTTCGAGTCATTGCGGAAGCAGAGATTGATGATGATGAGTGAATCAAAACAAGATTGGAACAGTTGAGTTTGATTGATGAAAAAAAGGCTGACATCGGTATGTCATGGTCAATTGTATCAGAAGAGAATGACTCGAGCATACAATAAAAAGGCACGTCCCAAGTGCTTTGAAGTTGGTCAGTTGGTATTGAAGTGTATCCTTCCTCATCAAGTTAAAGCGAAAGGCAAGTTCTCCCCAAATTGGCAAATTCCCTTTATTGTGAAGAAAGTCTTGTCCAATGGAGCCTTATATTTGACAGACATTGAAGGCAAAATGGCAGAGATGGCTATCAATGCAGATGCAGTCAAAAGATATTATGTATGATATTTTGTATCCCTTGTTGGTTCTTTTGCATGTTTAGTACTGACGTTTTAAAGATTGATATGATGAAGGCACTTCATTCTACAACCCAAACATTGTCTCATCCTTTGTTTACCCCATTTGAGCTTAGTTCTATTTTCTTTCATATCCCTCTTTTGGAATCAAAACAGAGTCAAAAAAAATAAAATGTCAAAAAAAAGAATAAAAAGAGTATAAAAAAAGAAAAAAAAAAGAGAAAAATTAAAATAAAGAACAAGATGATGGAACTGCGTGCGACCTGATTCTCCTCTCTCGAGAGTGAGATACGTAAGCTTCCCTATTCAGGACTCGGTCCAACCAAATAAAGATTTTAGAGATACCCAATCAACAAAACTGGGGCATGAGTTAATTCTTGTAGTTTGAGTCGATTCTAAAAGGAGTAAGTCCTACTCCACCTCAAGTGTGGTTAGGGCCTCATGTCATCATTTTCTTCTAACCCTGTCCAAAAGCCAAGTGACAACCAAAGAAAGACCTTCAAATCAATTTTTAAGAATGTTAAGGCTAAGCATGAAAATGGATGTGATGACGTATTTTGGGAACTACTTGTCTTCCTCGGCATAAGAAAACGGGAGAGAAATGAACATGAGAGAGTTTTATTGGTGAAAAACCCTCGCGTGCACCATAAGGCAATAGTGAGTTGAGAGAAATAAAAATGAGAGAGTCTTATTGGTGAAAACCCTTACGGGCATCATAAGGTGATGATGAGTTGAGAGAAATAGGAAATAAGAGAGTCTTATTGGTGAAAACCCCACGGACACCGTAAGACGATAGGGAGTTTGAGGAAAATAAAAAGGAAAGAGGCTTGATGATGAAAATCTAGCAAGATGCCGTCAATTGATTGAGGGTAAGATTCCAATGGGTTGAAGAAGCAACTCAGAGGTAAAGGCACGAACTCAACAACAAATAGGAAGTTGGGTTAGGAAGATCAGGCAGCTTAATCCAAAATGCATGTCATACTCATTGAAGTTGGTTGCCGTATTCAGATAAGTTTTCTTTTTTTTTTTGTTAATAAGGAACATTGCCCTTTCTTTTTATTTACAGATTCATATTTTATATTTTTATGTCATTTATCAAAAATAAAATTCATCATCATTTCTTTACATTTTGAGTCAAGTCTGTGTCAAAACAAGTAGCTTCCTACCAGTCTTCCAATTGTATGAGGAAATTTCAAGGACCAACACATGAAAGAGACATGATCACAATTCAAAACAAAGCAAATAAAGTTCATCAACCGACAGGTTCTTGAATGCGCAAAAATATTCTGGTTTCTAAAGGTGCCTCTCAGAGGAAGGGTAAAATAAATCTTCATTGCTTAAGTCAAAGCCCATCCCCTTAATCCGAGTGTGGGTAAATACTGCGACAAGATGGGGGAAAATATGGGTAATCTCAAGCAAAGATGAAGGAAACAAGCGTTGCAATGGATGTCTGGAAAGCCAAGCGCTGCAAACCGCCACTAAGTTTTCAACTGACAAATTTTTCGTTGATGAAACAGGGGCAAAGTTCCATTCATCAAGCTCGGCTTTCATTGGAAAACACACCCAGGAATTTACTTTATGTTCAGGACCCTCCTAGAAAATGGGACATTAGTTTCAAAAAAAAATGAATAAAATCTTTCTTTGTCATAATATTTGTTTGGGAAAATTTTAGTTCTAATTTTTATTTTGATTTCAAGAGACCGCCTGAAGAATAGGGAGATGCAAATTGAAAGTCAGGAGCCCGCCCGAAGAATAGGGTGATGGAAATTGAAAGTTGATAAAACTGCAAGTCAGGAGCCCGCCTGAAGAATAGGGTGATGAAATTGAAAGTTGATGAAACTGCAAGTCAGGAGCCCGCCTGAAGAATAGGGTGATAAAATTAAAAGTTGATGAAATTGCAAGTCGGGAGCTCACCCAAAGAATAGAGTGATGAAATAACAAGTCAGGAGACCTCCTAAAGAATAAGGTGATGGAATTGAAAGTTGATAAAACTGCAAGTCAGGAGACCGTCTGAAGAATTGGGTGATGAAATTGAAAGTTGATGAAATTGCAAGTCGGGAGCTCGCCTGAAAAATAGAGTGATGAAATAGCAAGTCAGGAGCCCGCCTAAAGAATAGGGTGATGAAATTGAAAGTTGATGAAATACAAGTCAGGAGACCGCCTGAAGAATAGGGTGATGGAATTGAAAATTGATGAAACTGCAAGTCAGGAACCCGCCTGAAGAATAGGGTGATGGAATTGAAAGTTGATGAAACTGCAAGTCAGGAGCCCGCCTGAAGAATAGGGTGATGAAATTGAAAGTTGATAAAATTGCAAGTCGGGAGCTCGCCCGAAGAATAGAGTGATAAAATAGCAAGTCAGGAGCCCGCCTGAAGAATAGGGTGGTGAAATTGAAAGTTGATAAAATACAAGTCAGGAGCCCGCCTGAAGAACAGGTTGAAGAAGTTGAAAGTTAAGCAACAAGTTGGAGAAATTGCAAGTCAAGAGTCAAGGAAGCTGCATAGATAGGATTTTTGTAATTTTCAATATGTTTTTAACTTGTAATTTTCTTTTGATGTAATGACAGAGCTGCGGACCAGAACCTCGATGGAACCTCACTCGACTCCCCAACTCGGTATAGTCCTTCTCTTTTCAACCCTTTGAGATACCTGTAACTTGATGCCCTCATAACTTGGGATAGGTAGGATGCTCAAAATCAAAACTCGGTTGCCCTGCTTCCTTCTGTTTTCTTCTTTTGAATAATAGTCAGGACAAAATTTTATCTCGTTGTCTACTTCTTTGTATGAAAACACTCTGTGTTTACATCCAAAAGGGCATGATGTAGACACATAATTTTGTCCCTCCCCGAAAATAATTTCTACTCATTTCTTACCTCTCCTTGTCCTACCCCACGTGTCCCTACCTCCCTAACACTATCATTCTATTTCTTTCTTTTTCTACTCCTTTTTGACCAAACAACAAAAAAAAAATACATTACACGCTCCACTAAAAGATTTCATCTCCATTTTTCATTTCCTTTTCTCCCATTTTTCACAAATCCACGTACACCCACCTTAAGACTCCTATTTTATTTTCAAGACAAACATAACACTTTACACAAATTCGACCAACAACATTATCTCTTTCTCCATTAACCAAAACAGGGTCATCATGATGCTTCCCATTGTTATCTTTCTTTTCTTTTTTTTAATATATATTTTCTTTCTTTTCATGATAAAAAGGATACATACTACACATACTCAAGGATATAGACCATATACACAATTGAAAACAGAGTGCCATATCAACACACGATTCCCTATTCATTTGTTAAGGACCTCATATTTCATTTTTACGGAAAAACATACAAAACACTACTCTATCATTTTTCCATTTTTATCATCATACACACTATAACACCCACAGACACCATATAGACCATCACCACCACCATCACATATACTTCACTGATCCTACAACTTCCCGCACAGAACCACCATCGGCCACATTCAAGACCCATGGAAAACACCATTAATACACACGAAAAATCCATAAATACATACACGATAACACATTAAAACAATAATCAATCATCCTTACCTCTCAGATTCACACCCAAAATCACACGCATACACATAATCACTGAAAAACACACGTACACACACACTCAGTAAGAAGAAACGACGGTTATTGACGGAATCCGGTGTGAACAGTAGCCGTGAATAGTGACCCATGAATAGTACCATGAGTGACCCATGAATAGTACCATGAACAGTAACAGTGAATACGGGTTATTATTTCTCATTGTCGAGTTGGTTCGTCGGTATTAAGGTTCGGCTCGAGGTTTCTGGGTGCGGACTCTCTTTATTCGAATAACATTGAGTTTGAAAGTTTCAAATTGAGGTCCAATTCTACTCTCTTTATCTTTTTATTTTATTGTTTATTATCTTTGGTGTTTGATTGAATATCGTGTATTGTTTGGATTATTGTTGGTAGTGAGTAGGGTTTTGTTTTGATTCGTGGTTGGTTCCCTTGAATTTGGATCTTATGATGAAATGTTAGCTCGTTTGAGAATTAAAATTAATTGTTTGGGGCGGGAATCAAAAAAATGATAAAAGTGAGTATTATGGTATTTTAGTTCATTATTGATGTTGTACGTGATATGTCGTCGAGCGGGTAGGCACATAGTAGATTTGGGTAGGCAAATTTAGAGTTGGTGGATTGATGGCATGTTCGAAATATGTGTTGGAATGATTTTGTTTTATCACGTTCAATTCAATTGTACTCATTTGGCCAGGGAATGCCCCGAGGTACTTGTATTATTTTATCCGGGAATACCCCAAAGTATTTTGTACTCAAAGGACGTTCGTGATGAAGGCCCGAGGCATCGGGTGAGGCATTGGAGCTTAGTCTACGAATAGTTTAGAATAGGATTTACATTTTCGTATTTTTCTATTTTGGGGACTAAATAACTCGAACTAGACACTATTTTTGATTCATTCTGTTTTTGTTTGTTGGTTTGACTGTTTTACGTGCTTTTGTGTGGTTTATACATTATTAGTGCCAAAATTAGCCGATATACTCCACCAAGCGACTGTGGTCGAACCACAGGATCGATGGGTGCCTAACACCTTCCCCTCGATCAACAGAATTTCTTAGTCAGAATCTCTGTTCGTTGATCAGTTTAAAAGAGTCAAATCATTTTTGAAAAAGGAATTTTCAAAGGTGACTTGGCACACCAGATTTATGCCAAGTGGCGACTCTGAATTAATTGAAAAAAATAAATCCTTTTCGAAACAAATTATATCTTTTGTCACTAATAGTAAAAACCCTTTCAAAAACTTTAAAATATCTTTTTTTGAGTACGAAAAAGGGGTGCGACATTTCTTATCGGCGAATGTTTGACCACAATAGAAATTGGTTCCATCGGTGAACGAGTGTCCTAGTTGTGATCCCATTCCACAGTCTTCTTCATCATCTTGAGAGTCCGATGAAAAATCTTCCATATGCATAGAATCATCTTCCATATTAATTGGATGATCACCATCGTTCTTATAATCATTCAAATCATCGTCGATCAAATCGTCGTTGACTGTCGGGCGTCGAGGTGGGGGTGGTGATGAATTCAACAATCCTTCAAAGGACCTCTCAACCACATTTATCCTCAAAATAGGCCTAAAGCCATCTGCATCGGCATCCATTATGTAGTTAGCACACGAACATCGTTATTTATGATCGTATGATTCACTTTTTCCCTCGAATGCATTAAATAACTAATCACCACATCGCTCGGCGCATAATCTAGATCCCCGCGCTGCATTACACTTGCAGCGAATTCGTCGTACGAACTATTGCGGCGAACAGAAATGGAAATTGTCACCTTGGTAAATGATCTCCATTTTCAACATTTGGGAGTCTCCACCCATTCTCCCATGAAATCACCAGAAACCAGAATAAATTCTGCAATAGACATTCTAGAATTAAGCTTTGATCGACGGTAGATGATGCTTAGGGTCTATGTCGGGATGTATGCACGGTCGATGACTGACGATGACGGGTCGATGGCTGCGCAAATATCCGTACAAAACTTGAAATTGCAAATATTGCTTCTAATCAATGATTGTTGGGTTTATAGAATAGAGAAATGAACTTGGAGTCGCCTAAGCTACTGTAATATACTTTCTAAAGTGGTTTTTTGTAATGTGAGTGATTTAAAGCTTTTTAACAATGGTGGAAAGTGTGCTTGAGAAGATAGGAAACAAATGGGGTAACAATGGATGCAATGGACAAATCGGAGCTTTTTGGAGGGAAAAATAACAACAACAACAAACCCAGTGTATTCCCACCTAGTGGGGTCTGGGGGGGTAAGATGTACGCAGTCCATACCTCTACCTCTGATGAAGTAGAAAGGTTGTTTCCGATAGACCCCCGGCTCAAGGCACAAGATACCACACAAACACATAGTAAAGCACAGAAGCAGATTACATAATATAAATACGGCACCCATAAGTAATATAAAATAGAGGAAAGCAGAGGAAAGCACACAGATTCGTAATAAAACATGGAACACGAAACACGGAATCATAACAGGAATAAACCCCTACCAAGTAATTCCCTACACTAGCGACCCAAACTGGCCTTAATCCTCTGCCGTAATTCGCGCCCTCCAGACTTTCCTATCTAGGGTCATGTCCTCGGGGAGCTGTAACTATTCCATGTCCCGCCTAATCACCTCACCCCAGTACTTCTTCGGCCTACCCCTACCCCACTTAAAACCATCCAACGCTAGCCTCTCACACCTACGGACCGGGGCATCCATGCCCCTCCTCTTCACATGTCCGAACCATCTCAGTCGTGCTTCCCGCATCTTTCACTCCACTGAAGTCACACCAACCTTCTCCCGGATAGTCTCATTCCGAACTCTATCCCCTCTAGTCAGTCCACACATCCAGCGCAACATCCGCATTTCTGCCACCTTCATTTTTTGGATGTGGGAGTTCTTAACTGGCCAACACTCCGCTCCATACAACAAGGCCGGACGGACTACCACCCTGTAGAATTTGCCTTTAAGCTTGGGCGACACCTTCTTATCATACAGCACCCCCGACGCGAGTTTCTACTTCATCCATCCCGCCCCAATACGGTGCGAGACATCCTCATCAATCTCACCGTTACTCTGGATCACGGACCCAAGATACTTGAACTTATCCCTCTTACATACCTCCTGTGCTTCCAGCTTCACTACTACCTCATTCTCCCGCCTCACGTCATTAAACTTGCATTCCACATACTCTGTCTTGCTTCTGCTCACCCTGAACCCTTTAGACTCAAGAGTTTGCCTCCACACCTCTAATTTGTCATTCACACCCCCTCGAGTCTCATCTATCAGCACTACATCGTCTGCAAAAAGCATACACCACGGCACCTCCCCTTGAATGCGTCGCGTCAACACATCCATCACCAACGCAAACAAAAAGGGACTAAGAGTAGATCCCTGATGCAATCCTGTCAGGACAGTGAAATGCTCTGAGTCTTCTCCCGCCGTCCTCACCTGGGTTTTCGCTCCATCATACATATCCTTAATTACTCTGGTATATGCCAGCGGTACTCCACTCACCTCCAAGCATCTCCAAAGCACCTCCCTGCGGACTTTGTCGTATGCCTTCTCCAGGTCGATAAACACCATGTGCAGATCCTTCTTCCTCTCCCTGTACTGCTCCACCAACCTCCGCACCAGGTGGATTGCCTCCGTCGTCGAGCGGCCGGACATAAATCCAAACTGGTTTTCCGAAATAGACACTATCCGTCTCAGCCTTACCTCGACCACTCTCTCCCAGATCTTCATAGAGTGACTCAATAACTTAATCCCCCTATAGTTATTGCAACTCTGAATGTCCCCCTTATTCTTATAGAGAGGGACCATGGTACTCCACCTCCACGCCTCGGGCATCTTTGCCGTCCTAAAGATTTCATTAAACAATCTAGTCAACCACCTTACACCAGCCTCTCCAACGAACTTCCAAAACTCCACCGGTATCTCATCCGGCCCCGTCGCCCTACCCCTTCGCATCTTGCGGACTGCCTGTATAACCTCTTCTACCTTAAAACGTCTACAATAGCTAAAATCCCGACACTCCTCTGAGTGCTCCAGTTCCCCTAACACAATAGCTCTATCCCCTTCGTCATTCAAGAGCCTATGAAAATACGACTGCCATCTCTTCTTAATGTGGCCGTCCTCCACCAACACTCTACCGTCCTCCCCCTTAATGCACCTCACCTGATCGAGGTCACGACCCTTCCTCTTCCTAGCCTTAGAGAGTTTAAACAACTTTTTCTCCCCTCCTTTCCCCTATAACCCTGCATACAAGCTCTCAAAAGCGGCCGTCTTAGCTGTCGTGACTGCTGACTTCGCCTCCTTCCTCGCTAGCTTGTACTCTTTCCTGTTTACCCGCTTCTCCTCTTCGTCCTTACTTTCCACCAACTTAGCATACACCCCTTTCTTGGTTCCCACTTTCTTCTCCACCTCTTCATTCCACCACCAATCCCCCCGATGGTGCCCGGCCCGGCCCCTAGAAACACCCAACACCTCACTTGCATTCTCCCTGATGCACCTTGCCGCCCTATCCCACATACTATCCACGTCCCCTCTACACTCCCACACCCTCATTCCCGCCAACCTCTTCCCTATCTCCCACGCATTCACTGGCGTCAGGCCGCCCCACTTAATTCTCGGTCTACACTCCTTAGTCCTCCTCTTTCTATTCTTCTTTATACCCAAATCCATAACCAAGAGCCTATGCTGGGTCGAAAGATTCTCACTCGGGATGACTTTACAGTCCTTACACAACGCCCTATCCCCTTTCCTAAGCAATAAAAAGTCAATCTGAGTCCTGGCTACCGCGCTTCGAAAGGTGATCAGGTGCTCGTCCTTCTTCGGGAAGCCCGAGTTCGCCACCACCAGCCCAAAGGCCCTCGCAAACTCCAGTAGGGTCGCCCCCTCTTCATTTCTCTCCCCAAAACCAAAACCACCATACACGTCACCAAAGCCTCCCGGTAGCGCCCTGATGTGCCCGTTGAAATCCCCTGCTACAACAATCTTCTCCGAACTAGGCACGCCTCTCACCACCTCCTCCAAAGCCTCCCAAAACCGCATTTTCTCCTCCCCCTCCGATCCCACTTGCGGCGCATAAGCACTACACACGCTCAGGGTAAACCCCCGAATGACCAACTTAATAGTCATCAACCTATCGTTGATCCTCTTCACCTCTACTACCTAACCTCTAAGCTCTTCATCTACTAAGATGCCAACTCCATTCCTACGCCTGTCGCTCCCAGAGTACCACAGCTTGTAACTATCCATATCCCTAGCCTTAGACCCTACCCACTTGGTCTCTTGGACACACGCAAAGTTGATCCTTCTCTTCCTAAGAATCTTCACAAGCTCTATGGACTTACCCTGAAGGGTCCCTATATTCCAAGACCCAACCCTCAGCCTACCGTCACGCCCTCCACTACCCCTCCCCCCCCTCCCACTCCCGCCCTCTCCTCATCCCCCGCCCCCACCACGGCCCTACTCCCCAACCCCCTCGGACATAACCCTATCCACCCATTACCGCCCACAGCCACAACTACACGAAAGTATAGGAAAATATACAGATATACACGGTGGTAGTATCAAAGCAGCAGCAAGGAAATACAAGGCTCACACAAATTCAAAGGAATACTCCCGAAACAAAACTATACTCAATTAGGGGGCAAACACCACCGGACTCAACACCCACCGCCCCAAATACAGGTTCCCAGCCAATAACCCAATCTAAAGCAGTGAAAGAAACGACCACAGCAACAGCAACAACAGACAACAGACAATGTCCACAAATTCCACGCAAGTCAAGGTACAGGGGCTACTACTAGCATAATACTAAGAATGGAATATGAAATAATGAAATAAAATGGAATATGAAATAACGAAAATAACAAAGGTTAGAAGTCACCGGATTACGCTTGGAGCTGCGGCTGCTGGAGACGGAGCGGCGGGTGGCGGCTAAAGACCGGGCGACGGCTGGCTGTCTGAAGGCCGAGGTGGGGGGGAGGGCTGGTGTACCCCGCTGGGGGGGGGGGGACAGGACGGGCAGGGAAGGGGGGGGGGGGGGGGGGGGAGGGGGGGCGTGGTATGCACAGCGGGGGGGGGGGGAAACGGCTTGGAACCGGCGGTCGGCGCCGGAGGGTGGCGGGGAGCGGCGAAGGGGGTCGGCGCCGGGGACCGGAGGTCGGGGCCGGCGGTCGGGTCGGGTCAGCGCCGAAGGTCAGTGACGGCGGTCACCGGCGCGAGAGAGGGGGAGAGAGGGTAGGGAGAGAGAAAGAGGGAGAGAGAGCCGTTAGAGAGAGAGAGAGAGCCGTTAGGGCGGCGCCGGAGGTCGGCGCCGGTGGCCGAAGGTCGGGTCGGGTCGGCGCCGACGGTCGGCGACGGCGACGGGGCCCGGTGACCGGTGCGAGCAAGAGAGAGGGTAGGGAGGAAGAGAGAGAGCCGTTAGGAAGAGAGCAAAGCAATCATAGTTTCACTACCACCTTCTATTTTTAGCTTTTGGGATTTTCTTTTTTTTAATATTTTTGAAAAACCTAGATATTTTTGTATATATAATGGTGGATGATGGAGTGGGTTGAAGTGTACTATTAGAAACTTGTGGGTGAATTTATTAAGTTGGAAGCATTGAGTTAAAGTGAATTATTATAAAAGTTGTGGCTGAAATTGTTAAGTTGAAAAAGTTGGTGGTGAGGTGGAATTAAGTGGGTATATGAATAATTTTTTTCAAACTTTTACGTATTTGGTAAAATAATTTTGAAAAAGAATCTTTTTGGCATACTTACCACACAAAAATTACAGGAAATGAACTTAAAAAGGCTAATAAAATTCTCATTGTGTCATAGCAACTGGATATAATTTAAAGGTACTTGTTTCTTATCTACCCTTCTCTTGGTAGCTTGTTAACAATAGAGTAGTACTTCTTAACTAGCATCCTTTATAATAATGTCTTATTATAATGATAAGTTGTTTTAGAATAGATTTTCATATTAGGCTATATTATACTTATCTTCCTTTTAATAGCAATCTTATGGTAATAGTTAAAAAATATATTCAGATAAATGACATCATCATAAAAGATTCAGCTGAGATTTTAATTAAGTTAATACATTCATGATTAAGGTAAAAACTTTTTACACTATTAAATTATTTATATATATTATTATAGAAAATAATTTATTTTATTTTTAAATTATTGGAACAAAAAGTAGTACTTTTTCTTGGAAAAATATGCAGTGACAAGTCAAATGAAATATGTAGTAGATCCAAAGTAGGGAAAAGAACAAAAAGCGATGAAAGAAAGAAGGGGGTCCAAATTATTCATGTGTAGTTCCATCACCATAAATAACCCTTCTAACTTGTATATGCTCCCTCGTCATTCACCTGTAGTAATTCGATTGGACATAAAATTTAAAAAAGAATTTTTTTATTATTAAATTTTATGGTAGTAATTAAAGATATATATAATCATTTACATCTTGAGATCTAAAAGAAAGAGATACTCCTATTAAAGCGGGCAAAAGTGTTTAGAGAATAATTGTGATTACATATTATTATAAATTTTTAAATGTACATATAATTTGATAAAGATTCGAAAATTTAATAAATCAATAATAGCAATAACTAGTTATTATTTAATATAATCCTCTTACGCGATACAAACAATCTCTTCATGTTGAGCATTAGTTTTTTTTCTTTTTACAAAATTTGAAATTACATTTTTTCGCAAAATGTAAATTTATGGATCAAATTTAAATTTAGTTTTACGAATTGAAAATTACAAACTTAAAATAAAATAATCCTACCTTTTAATAGCATTTGGGCGGTTAATGGAGCGGAATGTAAATTCGTTGGCGATACGTCTCGCTAGTTGAAATCAAAATTTTAAATCAATATTTTAAATTAAAATTGAAGTTTTGTCCACATAACATAAACAACACTAATTTCAAATTAAAACTTCAAATTTACACTTTTAATTACATGACCAAATGCCTACCTAATAGATGGATAGAAGAACTCTTTTTGTACATGTATTTATGATGAATATACACATGGTATAATGCACCACTGAGTTTATTGACTTGCAAAATTGAATTTTTGTGTGTTGGATCATGAAGAAACCAAGTACGCACGTACGTTAAGGGCATGTTAAAGATATAATCAAATAAATAAAATGAGATCTCTTCCAAAGTTTTAAAAACATATTTTATTTACTTAATTATATTTTAAGTAATAAAAACTTTATTTTTATTTGTTTGATTATGTCTTCAACTGTACCATAAATCTCTTAAAGTTGTTTTCAAATAATTTCTCAACAACAATAAGATCCAATATAACTCCATAATATGGGTTTTGAAGAGGATAGAATATACGGTAACCTTTATTCTAATTCAGGTACAAAGTCTGTTTTAAATAGACCCTCAGCTCAAACAAAACAATCCTAAGCAATTCAGGAAAAAAAAGATATAAAAATATAAGAAACACTTGATAGTATCAAAACAACAGATTGTAACAAAACAAAATGATTTATAATTTTACTTGAATAAGCAAAACTTATGGTGACATACACTGATTATTGATTTATGTAAGTATAATCATAACAAAATAAAATTATCTATAATTTTACTCGAATAATCAAAACTTACAGTGACATATACTGATTATTGATTTATGTAACCATAATCATAACATAATAAAATGATCTATAATTTTACTCGAATAATTGAAATTTAAGGTGACATATATTGATTATTGATTTATGTAATCCGTTTGATCACTGCAAAACTCCCTTGAACAGCTGAACGTCCAAACTCCATGAGAATTATTTTCTTTTCAAGTTTTTGACACCATACAAAATTAGTAACCACAGGATCAATCTTATTGATTTTGTAAAGACAAGCGTGGTACAACTTGACCGCCCCGCGCTGTTTGATGACTTATCTAATTAAAAAAAAAAAAACTTTTTTAATCAAGCACGTGTATAAATATAATTGATCATATTTTTCTAAACGACATTATTAATTTACTGTCAATTATTTTCCCTTCTTTTTCTTCTCTTGCCGACCCCAATAAACCCGTTCATTAATGAAAGACAAGGGCATATATAATTTTAAAAGAAATTGTGGCGCACATGGAATCTTCTTATTAATAATATATTACTACTTACTAGTATTTTATCTCAAATGTTTTTGTTGTTAAATAATTAGTAGCTAACAATTTTTTTTGATAATTCAACGCTAATTCATTGGTAAATAGTAGAACATCTTTGACGATCATTATAGAAATGGGTCACTGATAGATAGATAGATAGATAGATAGATAGATAGATAGATAGATAGATAGATAGATAGATAGATGGGAAAAATGTGCGAAAAATACTTATACTTTCTGAACTTTGCAGGGACTATGACCCCTCTAGATTATTTTTTACCGTATTTAACTGCCATATATTTGCCCCTTATCAAATATTTTTTTCTTACGCACTCAGTATGCATGAAATACACGCAGTGGTCTAAGTGCCAAATATATGCCAGTTAAATGACGGTAAAAAATAGTCTAGGGGTCATAAGACCTTCGCAAAGTTCAGGATGAGTAACTACAAATTTCGGGAAAGCATAAATATTTTTTACACTTTTTTCCCTAGATAGATTGATAAGTCATTCCACTTATATTCACACACATTCACTCATGAATGTTTGAAATCCATATTATGCAAGGAGAGATTACTGTCGTTAATTTCAATTAAAGAGCGAGATAAAATAGACGTCCTCCTTTCTTTCGTCACTAAGCTGAGGAGTGTTATTTAAGTATGAATTGGACGTAAAAAGGGCAAAAAGTTCATGATCAAAAGAATGATGTCGAAGATATATATGTAGAGATATTTTTAATGTACAAGTGGCCCAATTTTTTGGAGAAGTATTGTTAAGTTTATTCTGAAGTTGAATGAACAAACAAAATAATTGAAAAATGGTTTGTAACTAGTAATCCACGCGAGGAATAACAGTGTTATTAGTCTGTACTCTGGGTAACATTTTAACATGATGGTACTTTACAAGGGAGAAACGTCTTTTCCTATTTTCATTATTTACAAGGGTATATATTGCATATGAGTAAATATGTTTTTCCCTCGCTGATACTATTTTATTTGTTTTTATTTATGTGGTATTATTTGGATTTTGAGAGTCACAGCTTTTTTAGTTTAGCTGTAAAATTAGATATAGAATCTTTAAGCTTATTGAAATATAATTTACATATCTAAAAAATTATGTGAAAAAATATTTTAAGTCACAATATTTGTCAATTCAAAATATCCACAAGGCTCATGACAAAACGCGACCAAATAACAACTAGTTTGATTATCGAAATGTGATAGATGTCACGTAAATTAGAACGGAAGAAATATTAGTTTTCCAATTTATAATTTTGTTATTGGGTGTTTATTGTGGGTCTCTCAACTCAAAAGTGAATTAAGCTGACATCCTAAGAAAACTTTGTTTGGTAGTGATACTGCTTTTTTCAAGCCATCAACTATTAGCCATGTTTTATTTTAATCCATGCAACTGAGGTGGTGACTTATCGAGTTATATAGCATCATTGAAGAGGTACAAACTACTATTAATTTATACATCAGTAATTTCAAAAGACTAAAATCTCAAACCTTGAACTTTAAATTTTGAGTCCGCCACGGGCAAGCATAGGGCCCTTATTTGTGAACTTTCTTCTTCTCCCCTCCAATTTATTTCCTCAGAATAGGCAAAAATCTACACTTGTCCAACAAGTTCACTACAAGTTACCCTTGCAGTGTTAAAGAATTCATTGTGCAATTCCTGGGGCCTCCCTCATAAACCGTAAGAAAGCAGACGCTTTCGTTAGCTCTTATCTACTTCACTTGCAGGATTGAACTACTACTCGTTTAAGTTCAAAATACCAGTACTTAACATGGAAATTTCGATAAATATTTTTCGTCATTTGGTTGGGAAAGAGTTATTCCGGAATAATTAATCCCGCTATTAGTTATCTCGAGATTAGTTATCCCACCATGTATATGGGATAATTTATTCCATCACTATGGTGTAAATGGTGGAATAAATAATCCCGATATTAACTAATACCACACACCAAACATGAAATAATAATTATATCCCAGTACTATTTATCCCCTTGATACATTAGTAATATTGATTTACATCTATACCATGGGAATGAGGATGAGTAGGAAAAGGAAAAAGTTACAACTACAATATTTCAAAATTAGTTTTACTTGTACCTTTTCTGGAAACACAGTCTACATCTAGATTACAAAAAGAGTAGCTTCTTGCTTTTTCTCCTATGAACCTATTATACATGTCATGTAACTCTACAGCAGTAATATCTACAAAAAGAATGTGTGCTCAGACAAACACTGTCAAAACCCGCATGGCGTCTTTCAGCAAAGTAGTTTAAAGTTCAGGGCAGCAGATAGTTCACAGGCATAGGAGGCTATAGAACACCAGAGGTATGAAGGCATTATCCAGCTGGGCAGTGTAGGCTTCCAACAGACCACTTACTGTCACCGCGAAAAGAAGAGAGAACCAGTTCTGCATAATTTCCAATACAGCAACAAAGATCAAACATAAAGTTCATCGAACGAGATTTTTTACGTTGACTTTCATATAGTGCAGCCTGGTGCAATAGTTGGCTTTTATATTAGAAAAATATGTGAGGTTGCGCAAAGATCACATGCTTCAGTCCCTAAATTAATTTGAGGATTCAGACCCACAGACATGAATTTGGATAACTAGGCACCATCAAGGAATTAAATGAGGTTCATTATTCTTCAGGAAAGAGATTAATTCTAAGCTGCATAACTGCAGATAGGGTAGAAGCATGACCATGTAACTTCTTTTCTCATAAATACGCACTTAAGGGGGCACTTTTATGGTCTGAATGGGGGATGAATGCGGACTCCCCTTTGTACATGTACAGAGAGAGAGAGAGAGAGAGAGAGAGAGAGACCTGAACGTATCTGGTTGTAGCTAGAAGTGGAAGTAGTATGGAGCATGCAGCCAGGACGGACGTTATGCCAGCAGCAGTGCCTTCAATTGTTTTCTCTACCAAAGAGAATTTATGAATTCAGATGGTGAGGGGATACAAAATAAGCAATGACAAAACAAGAGAGGATAGAGACATACTGCCAGTTTTGCTCCAGCGGAGGACCCCATACTTGTATCCAACCACTGATGCCTACATAGAAGATTACAATTAAAATTTACAGTGCATAAAAGACGATCAAGAATGATCCAGCAGCTCTAAGTTCATCCTGTACTGCCCAAACTATCAATATTGTTCCTGTCTTTTCACTATAGCAATTACCCCCCCCCCCCCCCCAAGCCAACACTCCAGGGCAGAAGCAAAAGAATTTGTTGTCACCACATTTGATTGTTCTAGCCTTTTAGAACACCAATAAGGAAGCAAAGGTCGGTCGGCCACCGGCCAACAGCAGGACAGCCTTCTACCAAGAGATCAGGGGACATCAATATAATCCTTCTTAAGGTGGTGATCTAATGAAAAACTGTCTACTGTCTTTCCAGATATTGTCACTTGCAAGCATGCTGAAGTTAGACTTCCTCTCTTGCTTGAACCCTAAATTTCAGGAGTGCTTCAGAATGAATACTTAAACCCGAAAACCAGCATACATAAAACGGTGAACTTAGCAGGTTTGTCTTCCTAACTGAGACCCACTATATCAACATGCATACAATCAACTTTCAGGCTGTGGCATCTGACAAAGCAAATAAATAGTAGAAAAATAGGAGATAATGTTTACACCATGATTCAAGAATAGTCTACAAGGTATTCACAAGCATATGAGCATTGTTACAGAATTATCTATAATAAGTGAATGTCTACATAGATTCAAGATAATTGATATCTTAAAGTTTTGAGTGGAGTATTCCAAAAACTTCAAAAAAAATTCACTATTTATAAATTACCCGAGGATCTCTTGTATTTTGGAAGCAGACAATATAACCAAAACTAGAATTTTGAAGGTCTTGAGGAAAAAGAAATCATATATGAACAATATGGAGAGACTGTAAGGTAGGTTTTCATTGTCCTGCAAAAGTCACATGATTCCAAGCAAGCATCAAATGGGTCCTGTCGAAGTGGATAATACTAGTGCATCGAGAAAGGTACAGGAAAAGCAAGGAATAGCAACTTTACCATTGTATCTCCAATTCCAAGGCTCAAGATCCCAGCAAAAGGGGCTAATGGCCGGTCACTGAAACCAGAGGACAACCAGATAGGTAGTGCACATCCTAATAAGAGTGAAAAATGGCTGAAAGTGGAAGGAAGGCAAATGGTTAGAGTTGACAAGAGGTAGATGCTGCAACTAATTCCATGCTATGGAGGAACCATTTCAAACCTAACAACAAGAAGATCAGTGTCACGATGATCTGTAAAAGCATTCATAAATTGGTGCACAAGCTGTCCCAAGGGCCAGATTCTCCATATCTGTCCCAAAAAGCATGACAAATATTGTGAAGCATCATAAATTGTTTAAGCATTGCCGGAAATTATAAGAAGTTACCAAGAACTTAGGTAACCTTAGAAAAGAAAAAGAACATTAGAACATGTCGCATATTACATACTTCTATGTCTGCAATGTAAGTGCAACAAACTATTCAGACTTCAGTTATATTACTGATTGTTTGGTGCTTAATGTATCAAGAAGCTTCATCAAAGTCAAAATGAAGTGAACTTAAGATATGCTTGGCAAGCTTGGCTTCATTTGACAAGTGTGCATAAGCTTGAAAGTGAATGCAATCTTTACCACCTTAATTGATCTATGCAACAGACATTCTGTTTTTATGTTTTTTTTCCAATTCTTTTAGTTCGAACATTTTTTTGCATTGCATAATCCAGAAACAAGATGATAGTGCAGTGAAACCTTACCCGTATAATTTCTAAAATCAAGAAAACAGCCAAAGCTGCACCAAAAGCCAGGTCAAGAAACTTCGGCTGCAGAAAGATATAGATGGTCAACATAACTCCCATAAAAATAAATAATAGGCCCAAAAGGAGGAGAAAAACTGCCTAAAGAATTTCAACTAAAATCACCTGAAGTATGAGAGCAGGAACAAACATTGAAACAGCCATTAAATGGTAGTATTTTCGAAGAAGAATCCTCTCAATCTTACTGCTCTTAGAGATGTTATAAAATCGGATAACTGATACATAAATACCAACCAACCAATAGATACACAGTGACAACCTTTTAAGCGGTTCTGACAGAACAAAATCCAATACCCTGCAGCAACCAGAAGACACAGAAAATGAAAGTATAAACAAAAGATAGTAACACTTTATATATGTCTAGAGGTAAACGATATATGATTAATACAGAGTAAAGTGATATGAGAGTAAGTCACCGTATGACCGAAAGAGCAGGTAGCTGAACACATTGAAAGTTCCTCTTAGATTATTTAAGTTTTTCTCCATTCTACACAGATGGTTCACCAGTTGGACACATGAAGCAACAAGCCTAGAGCTGTCAAAACCTTATGGGCTCAACTCGGTTCATAGGTGTGAGGCTTGAAAGTCGAGCTTAACCTAGCTACCCGAATGAAATTTGATGCCTTTTGACTTGTAATATCAAATACCTAAGCTAGAGAGCTTGGATGAGCTAGATCTGCAAATTTCGTTTCATAGAAGACCCAATAGCCAGCAAAAGCTATGAATTCAATCAGTTTCTTAAACAACTTAGTAAACAAATCCTATCAGGAGATGGAAATCCTTATCACTTGTGAATGCGTCAAGGTAAAAAGTGCTGTTGTCCAAGAAAATAACTTTTAACCATAAAAAACAATCAAGCTCAAGATTTAGATAGAAAAGGTGGGGTTTTTTTAGAAAAAAAAAGAGAGATAGAAAGGGTGGCTACATGCAAAAAGCTATACACAATCTTGATATGCCAAAGCATTAAAGTTCGAGTCTTTCAGCTTCAAAAGTCATGCCTCTACCATTATTTAGGATCTTCAGAACTAAAATTTTGTGTTCATTGAGATGTGAGAACCAAAAAGAAATGTTGAAATGCTGAACCTAGCCACCTATGTGGAAGTAGAGGATGAAATATAAATATGAGAATAACAAGTTACAATGGCACATTTTGTGGCTTATGATCTGATGCAGTGCCATAGCCACCCAGGGAAGGTAGGAATAACAGAGCTATTACAAGAGCTTACCCCAATAACAAAAGGTGATCCTATAACTTCAGGAACCACATTATTAAAGTGAACAACGCTGTAACTTAGGCGTTTGTAGCATATTCCTGGCGAATTACATTTAATTTTTTTTTCTTCTTTGCTTCAAATACAGAAGGAAAACCAAAAACACTTAGACTACTTAGTACAGACAGACCAATGAAAAAGAAGCAAGCAAAGTATCTAAGCTGCCCATTTAAGACACCGCAAAGTTCTTCTCTGCTCTGTTATTTTCGCATTCAGTACCTATCTTTTAAATAAAGTATTCTTTACCTACTTGCAAGATGTCACACAGAACTTCTTGCATCATTTAAGGTAACTATTTATTTTTTTTATTTTCTGATAGGTAAATGCATGTGTTTTTTTTATAACCATGGTGTTTGAACAAGCTTGCATGCACCTCAACTAATTCCACGGGGAACCAGCTAACTCCCATTAGCATGGGTGCAGGGTAACATTCTCTATCAAGGCTTGGATAGCAAGGAATACATCACCCAGTGTTTTTACCTCCAATGAGATTTGAACCTAAGACCTCCTGGTTCTCAACTCAACCCAATTCACTGACCACTAGGTCATACCTTTGGGTGCTCATACCATGGGTGCTCATATCTTGGGTGCTCAGGTAATTGTTAATCAGTATTCAACATTTGAAAATTAGATTGACTTTCTAGAATAACACACTTACAATTTACATGCATAACAAGGGTGATGCCCACAGACCTGACCAGAGGTCATGCGGAATTTATTTATCAAGGATCAAATCTCCACATTTTTGTCAAGGGCCATCACATGCTTGCACTTAAAAAAGCCTAATTATCTAACAAAAGTGTAAATCTTCCCTTCAAACCACTAAACCTCCATTAACCAAATCACGCAACATAACAACAATATGCAGCATAATATGTGCAATTATCCAAAAGAAATAAGTTTCGACGAAGGCTTACCATAGAAAAGGGTGAATATGAAAATCTTGAACAAGCTGCATCCATGATGGTACAGCTATAATGAGAACACACGAAAGGGAAATGTAGAACACAAAAGATCGCCTTATATGATTATCTGCAGTATCACTAGAAGATACCAAGCTGACACGCTCTAGAATTTGAAGCGTGTATTTGAATAGCATAGGGAAAAGAAGAAGGCCAATAATCAATCCCTGGAACATAGTGTTACATTTCGTGGTCAATACTGTGAATTAGAAACCTCTTACTCTATATCACCAAGAACAGTCTAGAAAACTACAGCTTGTACAATACCTGAATAATAACGCTAACTTCACTTCTTTGGATTCCATATGGTACAGTCACTACCTTAGATGCAGTGAAGTATCCATGGGACTGTTCACAAAAAAACACTGCTTGTTAGGTTTCTATAATATATCATCTACTATCCGAAAAAGTAAAATGTGAGAAATAAACCTTAGCAGCAGTACAAGCGAGCATGTCACCAAAATAGATAACAAGGCCAACAGTAACCAGCAGCACTTCTCCTAAAAAGAGAAATAAGAATTTAAATAACTTCACAGAGGACCGGAGGACCATTCATCAAACAAAGCTAAGTAAATAGGACATGCCAAATGATTTTGAGGCTCTGATCTCTGAAATAAAAAGAACTAAATATTGTGTGGAATTAAAACATGCTCTAACAGTGCAAGATTGTCTGGAATAACATATGTTCTAATAGTGAAACAGTCGTCGAATCAGATCAACAATTGTTGCTTCATATTGTCTATAGCAACATCTCGGAAAATCTTAGTTTACTTGTGATTTGTGGAGATTGGATGTGAACTGAACTTTTGCACAACAGAGAGGACCCTCGTATCAAGTATGCAATTAGTAGTTTGTGATGCTAGAGATCTAGTAAAGTAAAAAATATAGTAACATGACCAACCAATTGAAGCACATGCTGGAAAAGTATGGAGAATATTCTGAATTAATTTTACAGCAGCAAATCCATGAGAGAATAGCCACAATAAGATAGCTGCTGTATACCACCCTGCAGGAGAAGTTCACCAAGAGTTGCTAATGAATGCACAGCTATCAGAAACTTACTAGGTTGAACAATGAATCACAAGTGAATATAAAGAAAGAGAAGTTGACCTACCAATATGAGATTTCACAACAAAAGACGCACAGCAGACTCCAAAATACAATGCTACACAACTTAAGCTACAGCGAGAAGTAGCACAATTCTTGCTGTCTGATTGATGGTAAAAATTGAAGCAGAGGTAAGCTAGCACAGTGTAGCAACTTGCAGATGTCACCCAATACAGTAGTTGCAGATTTTCAAGCTCTGTTAAAAGGTAAAAACTAAAAGAAGTCAGTCATACAGGTGAGGCAAGGTAGGATCTAAGTTGCGCGAACTCTTCACTTTTGATGCCGTACCCGTGTCGGATTCTCAAAAAATACACTACTTTTCGCGAATCCACGCACCCTCTTAACATTTTTGAAGAGTCCGAGCAACATAGGGTAGGATCAACATAATTCCTGAATATAAACTCGCCAATACATTGAAGTGACTGATGGAAATCGACCTATTATGTGAACAATTTAAAAAAAAAAAAAACACTTCTTCTCAGCAACACAAGCAGAAGCAAGATTATACATTTCCTCTCCTAGAAAGGATTTCTCCATGTAGAAACATCACAAGTTGGAAATAACTTGACAACATTTGAGATCAGAGATCTCAGCTGCATAAATAAAAAAATAGCACTTAAAAACTAATCAATTTACAGTACAATTATCCTTCTTCATACTGCACTTTCACTGTCATTACTGCTTAACCTGAATTAATTATTATTTAAAAAAACAGTACTCCGTTTGCTCATCAATGAGTATTATCCTTGCAAGAACCTTACAAAGATTTTTCAAGTGGTTCGAACATAGCATTCTAGAGATGGAGGGTAAATATTAAGTACCTTTTTTTACCCAAGTGTTATTTTATTTTGCCTAAGTGTTATTGTATTTATTCATCACTACACAAAACACAGATCCCATGACAACACTCACTGGAGCTTTTTTTTGGAGGCCGGTAAAAACTCTAACCATGGAACCACCAAAGTTCATAAGAAAGGTTCAAAAACTTAGCTCCCCAGTACTTCTGCTTTTAAAATTTTTCCAAATCTATGGCATACTTGCAAAAAGAAAAATCACATGCTGAGCCAGCATATGAGGCCTCAAAAAGGATGGGATCAATTTGACCTGCCAAAACAGTTGGGGCTATAGCACAATATGATAATGCTCTAATCCATGTCTTTGCTCCCAAAGGCTGAGAAAAAGAATAGAATTGCAACAAAAATGATAGCTTGAATCAAAATAAAGGCATGCTCTCCAAAAGCTGAACATGGAAGTCCTTTGTAAAGACAATATGCTAAAGCAATGGTATAACCAATTACTTCTAGCTCAAAGCTCCGGACAGTTTACACATTTGCGAAGTAAAAATTTTTAAATCTGAGGAATTTTAACAGTGGTGGAGGCTAACCAAGGAGCTTGGATATTAGCAGAAGCAAACAATACTTTCCCGGGAATCACCTTTGCTAAGGGTTCCCACAACACAACCAAAATTCATTCCAAGAAACTTGTGTTCAACCATCTTGATGAGATCAGCAAAATTCTTCTGCTTTGCTTATGGTTTTAATGTGGAACTAAAGAATTGGATTTGACAGAACGAAGAACTTTGAGGTGATACTATAAGGATGAAATTTCTACAACATAGGTTGCCTTGTTATTTTTGCAATTTTGTGGTCCACTCCCCGTAGTATTTTCTCGGGAGCGAAGGACAGGAAAAATATTCAAATTACAAAAGCTCAATTTGCTCAAAAATTAGTGTTCTACCTTCACTTCCAACTTGATTTAAAGATATTGCTCTTGACATTTGAATCAATTTTGATACCATAAGACCAGGCAGTGTTACTGCCCCCAAAAATATCCCTGATGAAGCACCAGGCCTGAAAAACAGTACCAAGACTGTGTGAATCAACAGTACAAGGAAACCAAGACTATAATGGACAACCCCCTGCATTTCTACAAGAAGCTGTTTGCACGGCTCAAACCATGTATGCTAAGGCTCCTCTTCTAGGAAACTAAAACTATACATTTAAGGCATGATACATGAACCTGCCCTTTATCTTGGCATCTGTGCCCTCCAACTTTGAATGTGCACACTTAAGCACTTAAACTTTTATAAAGTTGAACAAGTAGACACACGTGTTCTACGTAGCATAATACATGTAGAACGCATGTTTCTACTAATTCAACATTATACAAGTTTAGGTGCACGCCCAAAACGCAAGCTGAAGCCAAGTTTAAGGGCACGATTATGTATTATGTCATACATTCAACAAACACACAAAAAAAAAACACTCAAATCCGAAATTAGCCGTGCTCAACCCCAAATTTTCAATCAAACAACTACAACATAAATCAAAGGGAAAAACTATGTAAAAGCGTAAATTGAAGCTTCAGAGCAGTGGTTGCAACTTCACATGTTTCACTCCCAAGCTCTTCTACCTTCCATATTTCGACCCGACCCGACCAAACATTAAAAAAGAAAACCATGATAATAATTGCAGTAAAATTAACCTGGTTTTGAAGCGGGGAAGTGAAGAAGATGCATCAACGGTGATCTCGACGGAGAGAGCGAGGACAGACAGGAGAGAAAGGGAGACAGATTCATAGAGAAGAGATTGAGGGATGGAGAAGACAATACGAGCAATGAAGAGTGCAACCACAGCTCTTTCGCCGGTGAGAAACGCCGACGACGAAGCCATGGGGGGAATTCCGATGTATCAGTAGCTGATGAAATTGAAGTTCAATTGAAAAAATTCGTCCATTTTTTGACCAGTGGCGTAAATAAGAAGAAGAAGCAATCACGCGGACCGTGGGGGGGGGGGGGGGGGGGAATTGGGTGGGTTTGGCGGGCACGGTTTTTATATGCTGTTGAACTGTCCAACTGATCTACGCCTTGAAGTTGTCAACGGATTTTCCTCCTTTTTTTCTTTTTAAGATTGCGTTTAGGGGTTGTTTGGTTTGGTGGCTGGTTAGGAAATGAATCATGGTTCATTGATCATTTGTTCTCTAACACAGTACTTCCTCCATTTAAAAAAGAATGATTTTTTTTTTTAGTTCATTTCAAAAAAAATGATCTCATTCTTTTTTTTGACAATACTTTAATTTTAACTTTTCACATGGCATATTTAGGACCATAAGATTAAAAGGTATTTTGATACATTTGACACAACTTTAATTTAAGGCTACAAGATTCAAAAGTTTACTTTATTTTCTTAAACTTTATGTCAAGTCAAAATATTTCATTCTTTTTAAAACGAAGGAAGTACTTATTTTCTTTTAAAAATTTGACCAAAAGTCTTACTTTTCAAAAATATTGTTAAAATTTAACCAAAAATCTTATTTTAAAAAATATTGATATACGAAGCGGGTTTAGGTAAAATTGAGAGTTCTATTCAAACTCTCTTTGATGAAAAGTGGCATTATTTATATATGTTTGAATTTTTTTTATTTTGACTTAAATCATCGACGACTTCTTAAATTTATTTTGAGATTTCACTTGAACAACTCAATTGATCTTTGTATCTATTAAATACTTCTATCCTGTGAATTTGGATCATATGAACACTTTTTTGACAATTAACTAAAAGTATAAAACGTGTGCAGTACACGCGGTGACGTGGCAATTTGACGAATAAAATGCTGACATGTGTCATGTGAGTCCAAAAAATTAGTTTAAAGTATGTTACATGATAATAAAAAGAAAATTATAAGCATATTTTCAAACATGGAGCTAAAAAGGTTTCTGTCATCTCCGAGTAAACATCGTCACTCAAATTAAAATATAAATTCATAAGATTATCAAAAATGATATTATAGAATTCGATAGAATTAATTTGGGTCCTCTTGATTCTCTCACGGTCGAATTCAAAATGGCTCACCGCCGACAAACTCTGATCTCATTCTCTCTCATCCTTGCATTCGTCTTTTTCGTTGTTCGTCTCTCGCCTATATCAACTATGAAAAAAAAAAGCAATGGAGCAACAAAAAAATGATGATGATAGAGGAAGGTCAGTAAACAGGAAGAATAAGGTGTATAGCAGCGATGGCGAATTACTGATAGTGTAGTAAAGGAACTAATGACATTAGGGGTGGGCATAGTATGGTATATACCGAATTACCATACCAAACTGAAATTTTTAATACTGTGGTTTGATATTATGGTATTTGGTATGGTATATGGTATACATTTTAAATTTTTTTGGTATGTGATATGATATTTCGTATTTACAAATGACACACCGAAATACCGAATACCATACCAAAGTATATACAAAGTTACATAAGTAGCTTTTATATACATAGATATATATATACACGCACAAGGACACACAAATATAATACTTAATATTAGTATAAAAATGTTTAAACATTGAAACTTTCACTACTCTATTTTGATTAAAATGTCTTTTTGGTGTAATTGACTGATAAAAGGAATTGTTTGTACTTCTTTTTCAATATTTCTACATCATTAATGTGTATTTATGATACAATTAAGACGTTCTTTTGGAAAGTCGAAGTAATAATACTCTAGTATACAAGTATATATTGTCGAAGTTAAACTAATTATAATTACCATACCGCAAAATACCAAAATCAAACGTCAAAATACCGAACCATACCAAATTAATATGGTCATGATATAATATTTTTAAAAATCGAATACCAAAATTACCGCACCGAAGTTTCAAATACGTACCATATCATACCATGTCCACCCCTAAATGACTTAGAGGCAAGGAAGATGAAAGAAACTTTCTCCATAAAATGCCTAATTATATGTATCTCACGCGCCTCTCAGACGTGCATCACCACACCGTGCCACATAAACAAAAAGTGTTTAAACGGTTCAAATGTGAGGTAGCAGAGGTGTTCAATATAAACCTGTCAAACAGGCCGGACTGACCCGATCCAACCCGACCCACTTACAAAAACTGGCCCGGTTTGACCCGGCTCGGTAAGCCCTAGGGCTTTAGGGTACCGGGTACCGGGCCAATTTTTTTATTGATTTGAGCCCGGTTAATCCGTCCCGATAAAGTTTTTTTTTTTTTTTTAATGGATTTAATTATAAGTTAGTTTTAATATATTATTAATTTACTATCAAGTATTATTAATTTATATATGTGTATATATATCTTCTATAGACGTATATATTTAATGTATACATGTGTATATATTTTATAAATTAATATATAACTATATATATAATTATAAATTGTAGTACTTTTTATTTAAAGTAGTACATATATATTGAATGGTACGTATATATGTGTATATATCTTCTATAGACGTATATATTTAATGTATACATGTGTATATGTTATATAAATTAGTATATAACTTGATATATAATGTAGTATATGTTTTACTTAAAGAAGTACATATATATTTTACGGTGCGTATATTTGTGTATATATTTTCTATAGACGTGTATATTTAATGTATACATGTGTATATGTTTTATAAATTAGTATATAACTATATATATATTATAGTATATGTTTTACTTAAAGTAGTACATATGTATTGAATGGTGCGTATATTTATGTATATATCTTCTATAAACATGTATATTTAATGTATACATGTGTATATGTTTTATAAATTAGTATATAGCTATATATATTGTAGTATATATGTGTATATATCGTCTATAGATATATATATTTAATGTATACATTTGTATATGTTATATAAATTAGTATATAACTATATATATATATATATATATATATATATATATATATATTGTAGTATATGTTTAACTTAAAGTAGTACATATATATTGAATGGTGCGTATATTTGTGTATATATCTTCTATAGACGTGTATATTTAACGTATACATGTGTATATGTTGTATAAATTAGTATATAACTATATATATATATTGTAATGTATATATATGGTAGTATATTTTATATTTAAAGTAGTACATATACATTGAATGATGCGTATATATATATGTATATATCTTCTATAGACGTATATATTTAACATATACATGTGTATATGTTTTATAAATTAGTATATAACTCTCTCTATATATATTGTAGAGTTGTAGTATATGTTTTATTTAAAGTAGTACATATATATTGAATGGTACGTATATATGTGTATATATCTTCTATAGACGTATATATTTAACGTATACATATGTATATGTTTTATAAATTAGTATATAACTATATATATATATTGTAGTATATGTTTTATTTAAAGTAGTACGTATATATTGAATGGTGCGTATATATGTGTATATATCTTCTATAGACGTATATATTTAACGTATACATGTGTATATGTTTTA
>NC_061116.1:220652795-220680138 GCF_002878395.1 Capsicum annuum | reverse complement strand
CGTATATATGTGTATATATCTTCTATAAACGTATATATTTAACGTATAAATGTGTATATGTTTTATAAATTAGTATATAACTATATATATATATATTGTAGTGTATATATATATTGTACTATTGTAGTATATGTTTTGTTTAAAGTAGTACGTATAGTCGTATATATTGAATGGTACGTATATATGTGTAATTGTGTATATATTTATTAAAAAATATATAGTGTACATTAGGAGTGTATGTAGTGTTTATAATTGTAGTGTATACAGTGTATATTGGAAAAAAAAAAACTTTTTTTTTTGTTTTTAAACGGATTTGACCGGGTTTTTAACCATGTTTGATCGGGTTTAGGTGGGTTTGACCGGGTTGGGTTAAGTGGGTCGGGTCATGGTTGTTTTTAAAACTTTTACTGTTGAACCCGGCCCCGGCCCCGGCCCGGACCACTTAATCCCAAATAGGCTCGGCCTGGCCCACTAACTCGGTTAACTATCACGGGCCGGTTCCGGGTTGACCCGGACCGACCCACTTAACACCCTTAGTTCAATAGGTACAAAGTTCAGTTAAAGAGTCCAGATGAAATCTAAAAACAAGTTTAAGGGTTTGTCGATAATTTAAGTCTATTTTTCTTCTGTATGTATAATACATTTTGATTTTCTTCTGACTTTTTCATGTGTTTGTGTCTTTTAAATTTTGAATTCCCTTAATAAAAAACTTGGGTCTACCACAATTGCAAATTTTCACTCGTCAAGAGGTCGTTGGATAAAGGGCTAAAGGAGAAAGGTGAGGAGAAGAGGTTGTTTAGGCTTGCCAAGGTTAGGGAGTGGAAGGGTCGGGACCTGGACCAAGTAAAGTGCATTAAGGGGGAATATGACAGAGTTTTGGTGGAAGACGCCCTCTTTAAGAAACGATGGCAGGCGTATTTCCACAGGCTCTTGAATGATGAGGGGACAGAGGTGTCGTGTTGGGGGAGCTAGAGCATTCCGGGGAGTGTCGCAACTTTGGATTTTATTGGATTTCTAAGGTTGAGGAGGTCAGTGAGGCTATTCGCAAGATGCGAAAGGGCAGAGTAACGGGGCCCGACGAGATTCCGATGGATTTTTGGAAGTTCTCTGGTGGGACAGGGTTGAGGTGGGTGACCAACTTGTTTAACAATATTTTTAAGTCCGCAAAGATGCCCGAGGCATGGAGATGGAACACGATGATTCCTTTGTATAAGAACAAGGGTGACATTCAGAGTTGCAACAACTACCGATATATTAAGTTGTTGAATCACACGATAAAGATTTGGGAAAGGGTGGTGGAGAAGAGGCTGAGGAAGATTGTGTCTATTTTGGAGAATCAATTTGGTTTTATGCTGGGTCGCTCCATAACCGAGGCAATCCATCTTGTGAGAAGACTGGTAGAGCAATATAGACAGAGGAAGAAGAATCTTCACATAGTGTTTATTGACTTGGAAAAGACGTATGACAAGGTTCTAGGGAGGCTCTTTGGAAATGTTTGGAGGCGAGGGGGGTCCCAGTGGCGTACATCAGAGCGATTAAGGACATGTATGAGGGAGCAAAGACCCGGGTGAGGACGGTGGGAGGAGATTCTGAGCATTTCCCGGTCTTGACAGGGTTGCACCAAGGATCGACTCTGAGTCCGTTCTTATTTGCTCTGGGGATGGATGTGTTGACGCGGTCTATTCAAAGGAGGATCCGTGGTGTATGCTTTTCGTGGATGATATTGTCTTGATTGAGGAGTCGCGTCAAGGGGTTAATGATAAGCTGGAGGTTTGGAGACAAACCCTAGAGTCGAAAGGTTTTAGGTTGAGTAGGACCAAAACGGAGTACTTGGAGTGCAAATTTAGTGATTCGAGGAGAGAGGAGGAGGTGGTAGTGAAGTTGGATTCCCAAGCGGTTTGCAAGAGGGATAGTTTTAAGTATCTCGGGTCTATGATTCAGGAGAATGGTGAGATAGATGAGGATGTCCCGCACCATATTGAGGTAGGTTGGATGAAGCGAAGGCTCGCTTCGAGAATTTTATGCAATAAGAAGGTGCCCCCCAAGTTGAAAGGCAAATTCTATAGAATTACCAGTCCCGCCTGCTATGTTGTATAGAGCGGAGTGTTGGCCAGTTAAAAATGCTCATATCCAAAAGTTGAAGGTGACGGAAATAAGGATGTTGCGTTGGATGTGTGGATTCTCCAAGGCTGACAGGGTTCGTAATGATATTATTCGGGAGAAGGTGGGAGTGGTGTTAGTGGAGGATAAAATGTGGGAAGTGAGATTGAGATAGTTTAGTCATGTGATGAGAAGGGGGGCGGATGCCCCTGTTCGTAGATGTGAGAGGCTGGCCTTGGAAGGTTTCAAGCGGGGTAGGGGTAGACCGAAGAAGTACTGGAGAGAAGTGATTAAGAGTGACTTGAAGCAGTTACAGCTGACTGAAGACATGACCCTAGATAGGAAGTTATGGAGGAAAAACATAAGAATAGAGGGCTAGGGGCGTGATTGAGTCGTAGTTAGTATTTAAGTTGACTTTGGTGTCTTGTGTTTGACAATGTTTAATATGTTTGTGGATGTCGTAATTATGTTATTTTATCCTGTTGGATTTCGTACCTATGTTATTTTATCCCGTTCCATGCTTTTGCTGCTCGTATACACTGTTTTTATTTTGAGCGGGGGGTCTATCAGAAACAGCCTCTCTACCTCTTTAGAGGCAGTGGTATGAACTGCGTACACTCTACCCTCCCAGACCCCACTATGTGGGAATATACTGGGTTTGTTGTTGTTGTAAACTAGCACCAACATAACATTCTATTTTATTTTGTAACAAAAACGAGGAAAAGTAATTTCCATATAGATTCTATCATAACTTATATCCCGTCATTTATAGCTTAGTGATGCGATAAATTATCCCATATACATAATGGAATAATTAATTTCAAAATTAATTATCCAAGATAACTTATTTCCAACTAAACGGTGCCTACAAGATCATTTTTTTTTTTTCATAAAAAGTCTCTTTACAAACGCGAAATATAAATTGTGACATATTATGATTAAAAAACTGTAATGTGTTGCATTACATAAAGCCCATGGATTTATGTTCTGAATCAAATGGTAAGAGTCCACTTTCGCGAGGCAGGTAGGTATCATATCTTGTTAGCTCATTATCAAAAAAAGAAAAGGTACATATCAAATCATGTTTTTTTAAATGATGCAATATTTATTGTAATTGTAGTTAAAGGTTTAATCTCTTCTAGTATGCAAGTTCGTGGTTTAGTAATCAACGAAGTAGATTGAGAATATGAGATCGTGGGAGATGATATGTGTCTCCTAAATTTAGTTGACGTATACAAAAATTGATCTGAACGTGAAAATTATAAAAAAGAAAAGATTTAATAATAACTTGATGAATCCTTGTAATTGATTTATTTTGTAAAATGAATACTTCTACTTATACATTATTTAAATCTCTCAATCCAATAAAACTCAATATTTTAAATCCTTATTTGCTTATGTGGCATTAACTTGATGATTTGAGAAAATACATGTTTTGGCATTAACTTGATGATTTGACAAAATACGTGTAAAACACGCGCATTTTCGCGTGTGGAGCTATATTTTGTTTAAATAATTGTAATTTTTTTTAACAAAAATAAAAAACCTCTAATTCTTCATTGACTCCCTCCCCATCCCCCAACCCCGCTCACCACTGCACCAGCCCCATTCCCCCACCCCTCTTACCCCCGTCCCTCACCCTCACCCCAGCCCCTTTTCCCACCATCACCTTCACTACCACCTTCTCCGTCACCCAAGTCATCATCACTACCAGCCCAATCACCTTCACCACCACCATCTCAATCACCTGTGCCACCACCTTCGCCGTCACCACCAGCTCAATCACCTACACCACCACCTTCGCCTCCGCCAACTAAGTCCCCATCGCCACCATCTCAATCACCTCCACCGCCACTAACCTATCCACCACCAGCTCAATCACCAAGACAAATACCTCCACCGTCACCACTTGCTCAGCCGCCAGCAGACCAACGTGCACCACCCCCTTCTCAACCACCAAAACTACTACCACTATTATCACCACCATCATTACCACCAGCTACTCAACTACCAAGGAGACCACCATCATCCCCAACTAATCACCACCAGTATTTATTTTATTTAAAAATAAATAAAAAATTCCTTCTTCTTCATTTCCCTCCCCGCACCCTCTCCCCATCCCCCCCAACCCCTTTCCTCCGCCCCTCACCCAACTCACCAGTTCCCCTACCCCTTTCCCCCACCCCACCAGTTCCCCACTTTCCCCATTTTTTTTAGAAAAAATATTTATAATCATGTCATATAGTCATGAAATAGATGTATAGTTAAATTTGTTTTCAATTGCAAATTCACAAGTTCATTTTAGTAGAAATTCCAACTAAAATCCTCAGCTACTGAACTTGCTCCGTCGATCTCTTTTATTGGCGAACTCCTCGATTGGTTCATTTTCCGGCGACAACGAGCTGTTTTGCTTCTAATCATTTCTTTTTTTGCCCCCCACCGTGGAATCTAAATAGTGGGTAAAGAGTATGCTTGGTAAAATTGTGAGTAGATATAGGAATTGGGTTTGGTGGCATCAATGGTGTTTGATGGCATCAATAGAGGAAAATGGGGAATAAAGTGAAAAATTAGTATTATAATTAAGAAAGATTATATATTTTAACTATTTAATTTTCTACGTGTCACCCAAAAATGATATGACATGCCACGTGTCGACGAGTGTATTACACTCATATTAGTTGAATGAAAAAAGGTTTGAAATGTTATGTTTTGATGGGTAAAGAGTTTAAAATATTGAGTTTTATTGAATTGAAAGTTTCAGATGACAAATATATAAGTAAGAGTATTCACGTTACAAATCAAATCAAGTACAAGGATCTCTTGAGTTATTTTGCCTTTATTATTTTATATTGTCAAACAGGCTCAAAATTATGTATTTTCATGGAACCTAATATTAGCGGCAAATATTAATTTGATCACGAGCTTATTAATTATTAATATATTTCAAGAGAAATATCAAAAGAATAGTATTCCTTTTTAGTAAAATAAAGAGAATACAATATAGTTATGTTTCATTATTCTTTAGCTTCTCACAAATTACTTAAAATTTTCCTTGGGTATGTAACATTAAAGTCTTTTTTTTTTCTCTTTCTAACTTCAAAAACCAAATAAGTATTATCTAAATACAAAAAATTTAAATTTTATGCACTGTTATAAAATATATTTAACGCAATAGCTAATCAAATTTACCCAATAATATAAAATATTTATACACTTACGATGCACAAAACTTGAACTCAATACAAAATACCATCGAAATCCGGAATACCTAACCTACTACTACTAGGGCTACTATACGTCCAAAAGCAGATAAATATAGATAGAACGCCATTGCGTATTTTATTAGTATTTTACAATTACAATTATTTCTCGATTTTTCTTTTATCTCTCATAAATACGTATTTCACCTCTTTCGTATCCCTTTCTTGCACTCATTGTTGCCTTCTCCAGCAAGAAGTGTCTCTTTGCAATTTCTCTCTATTTACCGGCTGCTACCCTAGATCTCCCCAATATGACTAACCAGGCCGAGTCATCTGACTCGTAAGCTCTCTATCTTATTCTCATCTCTTCTCGATCCGTTCATTTAATTAAATCGTTTCTAGAAAGTTCTGAGATTTGTAAATTTTGATTTTACGTTTTTGTTTTGTTTACAGAAAAGGTGCGAAGAAGGATTTCTCTACGGCGATTTTGGAGAGGAAGAAGTCACCTAATCGGCTTGTTGTTGATGAGGCGGTCAACGATGATAACTCCGTTGTTGCACTACATCCGGCTACCATGGAAAAGCTCCAGCTTTTCCGTGGAGATACAATTCTCATCAAGGTTTTATTTTTATAATAATTTTTGTTTTTTGGGCTAAATCTCGAGTTTTTAGGGTTTTGATGTGGGTGATTTGTTTGACCTAAGGTTTATATTGAAGGTTACTTTGCTCGTATTTGATTTTTTTGGTTGCTTAGGTTTAATTTTTGAGTTGTTGTTGCTATTTGTTGGTGAATCTGGTGGATTGAGTAGTTTTTACCTTTGTTTGAAGAATTTGAGAGAGATGATATGAGTGTTTCGATGAGTTGAGGTGGTGATGTTGTGGCAGTGTGGTGCTTGTTCTGTTTGTTTGAAGATAAAGATTGCGAATGGCAACTTTGTTGGCTATAGCTGTGACCTACTTGTTTAAACTGAAATTCTTTTGGAACATAGGGTTCTGCTTCGAGGGGAGATCAATTACTGAGATATCCGTCAGCAAAGAGTGTGTAGTGTGGTTTAGTCCAAAAAAATAATCTGCTCATGTGGCTTCCCACACCTTTGAAGTTGGTGGGGATTTAAGTAAGAAGAAAATACGATGGAAACTAAGGATCCATGTAGCTATACCAATTAGTTGAGATTGAGTTTTAGTGGTTACTGGTACGCTTACATTAGATCTGGTGTTTGCCAGAGTTTCTTAACCGACTCTTAACTAATTTGGGACTGAAGTATAGTTGATTGATTGTTGAGTTACGTATTGCTTCTCGCTTTGCGTGCTAGTGGATTTTGTGATGTTGTTCATAGATGGCCCTCTTCCTATTGGAGTCTCCATTGATTTGTTTCGAACTTATGTACATTCAGAATTTATATTAGGTTAAGAGTGGGAATGCTGTTCCACACATTGGCTCAATTCTACCTTCCACATTCAATTCTTCCTTCAATACAAGGCTCAGCCCTTACTGCGCAACTAAACTCTTGCCGTATTGCGTTATCGAATTGGTCTCATAGTGGATTTCTATTTTCTTTTAATATTTCACATTGTTTATTAGTTTTTTAGCTCTCCTCAAGTGCGACAAGCTAGCTTACTAGTTATTGGTGGGGATTAGCTGGATGTCTGTGGGTCCATAAGTGACTTGATATTGCATAATCTGGATATTGCTTAATCGGGGATATATAGATTTCCTGAATCCTAGTAATGGATGTACTCATTTCATAAAAAAGAGTCTTTCAGAATCATACTAGACATATACTATTTTGGGTATATTGTCGCATTTGAAGAGAATGAAACCAAGTTCGAAGTGATGAAATATGATGTAGTTATGTTCTCGATGAGAAAGAGTTGATTATTTGGAGGATTTGAACTAGTATCGGGCATTCTTGTGTGTTGAATGCTTAAATTGGTTATTTTAAATGAAATTTGATTATTACTGTGCATTCATATATGTACATATATGTATGTGCGTGTGCACTTTTAGTTTCTCATAAAATTGCATGCTTCACTTCAAAGAAGCATGTGATTTACTTCTTACTTTCAATTCAAGCCCCAGTGCCTCGCGGATCTTGTTGATTTTTTTTCTTTGAACTTTTTGCTTTTTGAAAAAAAATGGTTGTAATTTTCTCATGGTGCTTGTGGTTTAATTTAACAACTAGTTGAAATGAGGTTACCTCTTTCTTCATCAAAAAAAGAGGTTACCTCTCTGAATCTGTCTCATGCCTCTGCTTGTCTATCCAATCAACTCAATAGTTTTGTGCTGCATCTTTATCCAGGGAAAGAAAAGGAAGGATACAGTTGTGATCGCCCTTGCTGACGATACATGCGATGAGCCGAAGATTAGGATGAACAAGGTTGTCCGTTCAAATTTGAGGGTCCGTCTTGGAGATGTTGTGTCTGTGCACCAATGTCCAGATGTCAAGTATGGGAAGCGTGTCCACATACTTCCTATAGATGATACAATAGAAGGTCTCACCGGTGATCTGTTTGATGCATTCTTGAAACGTAAGTGCTTAGCTTGACTGCCACATGCAATTACTTCCAATTGAATAGCTCAAGCATGGTGTATAGTTTCTCCATTTTTGGAGGTTTTATTCTTAGTACTGCTGTGGAGTTGCAGTTGCCTACCGTCGCTATTGTGCAGCTCTTTTGAAATTCTGCAGTATTTATTAAAATTATCCCAAATTCATGGTCTTTCTTCAGTTGCCTGCCCTCACTATTGCAGTACTGTGCATCTCTTTTGTAATTCTCTACTATTTATTAAGTTATCCCCAATTCATGGTCTTTCCTCCATTTTGTACATTCTACTCTTTGATTTTGTCTATTGGCAGTGAAAAATTGAGGATGAAGGTTGTCTTCTTTGTTAGCAAATTTGTATCCACCTTATTTGTAAGCTCTGATGGTGTAGTCCTCAATTTTAATCATCTTTCTTTTTACAGCTTACTTTTTGGAAGCATATCGTCCTTTGAGGAAAGGGGACAATTTCCTTGTTAGAGGAGGGATGAGAAGTGTGGAATTCAAAGTCATTGAGACTGACCCAGGGGAGTATTGCGTTGTTGCTCCAGACACTGAAATTTTTTGTGAGGGGGAGCCTGTTAAGAGGGAGGATGAGGAGAGACTGGACGAAGTTGGCTATGATGATGTTGGTGGTGTGAGAAAACAGATGGCTCAGATTCGTGAACTGGTGGAGTTACCATTGAGGCATCCTCAACTTTTCAAATCCATCGGTGTGAAACCACCAAAGGGGATTTTACTTTATGGACCTCCTGGTTCAGGGAAGACGCTGATAGCCAGAGCGGTGGCAAACGAAACTGGTGCATTTTTCTTTTGCATTAATGGACCAGAAATTATGTCCAAATTGGCTGGAGAGAGTGAAAGCAATCTCAGGAAGGCGTTTGAAGAGGCTGAGAAAAATGCTCCATCTATTATATTTATTGATGAGATTGATTCAATTGCTCCCAAGCGAGAGAAGACACATGGTGAAGTTGAGAGAAGGATTGTTTCACAGCTCCTGACTCTGATGGACGGACTGAAATCTCGTGCTCATGTCATAGTTATGGGAGCTACCAATCGTCCTAACAGCATTGATCCTGCTCTCAGAAGGTTTGGTAGGTTTGATAGGGAAATTGACATTGGTGTTCCTGATGAAGTTGGACGTCTTGAAGTTCTTCGTATTCATACCAAGAATATGAAGCTTGCAGAAGAAGTATGCCTACTTATTGATTTTTTTCTTCTTTTGGGATCAACTTGTGACTGTAGCATAATGGCAAGATTTGATTCTGCAGGTTGATCTGGAAAGAATATCAAAAGATACGCATGGTTATGTTGGTGCGGATCTTGCTGCTCTTTGCACTGAAGCTGCACTTCAGTGCATTAGAGAGAAAATGGATGTCATTGATCTGGAAGATGATTCCATTGATGCTGAAATATTGAATTCGATGGCTGTCACAAATGAGCACTTCCAAACTGCTCTAGGAACAAGCAATCCATCTGCATTGCGTGAAACAGTAAGTAGCCTATTACGACTACAGTTATGTAATGTACCTTGCTACCAGATCACGTGCAATGTTCATTGTTGCTTAAGAGTCTTCTGTCATTTGTCTGTATGGGGTTTATGGATGGAATAGATGGGTTTGGTTGTTTGGGTTAACATATTGGGTTCTTTTGAAAACTATATGCAGGTTGTTGAAGTGCCTAATGTCTCGTGGGAAGACATTGGAGGCCTTGAAAATGTCAAAAGAGAGCTTCAAGAGGTAATTGAATTCAATATATTCGTCTTTTGTGCTTCCTATATGCCACTAAGTTCTGTCTTAGGAGGAGGGTTCATCATTGTTCTTGTTTCTCATATTATGTAGACTGTTCAATACCCTGTGGAGCATCCAGAGAAGTTCGAGAAATTTGGCATGTCACCTTCAAAGGGTGTTCTCTTCTATGGTCCTCCAGGATGTGGGAAAACTCTTCTTGCCAAGGCAATTGCAAATGAGTGTCAGGCCAATTTCATTAGTGTTAAAGGACCTGAGCTGCTCACCATGTGGTTTGGAGAGAGTGAAGCCAATGTTCGTGAAATCTTTGACAAGGCTAGACAATCTGCACCCTGTGTCCTCTTCTTTGATGAGCTCGACTCTATTGCTACTCAGGTAAGATAGTCTCAAGTTTACCAAATTGTTGGTAATAAGCAAACATGGAAACTTTTTAATGGATTTTCCCGGACTTTGAGGCAGCACATATCCATCTCAATCTGCCAATCAAGTAGATATAAGTATATTCTGTAAAAAGGGCAAAAAGAAATAGTTATCCTTGTATCACTGCTTACAAAGAATGGTGCTTGATTTTATTGCAGAGGGGAAGCAGTGTTGGAGATGCTGGTGGAGCAGCTGATCGGGTTCTGAACCAACTTCTGACTGAAATGGATGGCATGAATGCGAAGAAAACTGTATTTATTATTGGGGCCACAAACAGGCCTGATATAATTGACCCCGCACTTCTGCGACCTGGTCGACTTGACCAGTTAATCTATATCCCACTGCCAGATGAAGACTCTCGCCATCAGATCTTCAAGGCATGTCTTAGAAAGTCTCCCCTATCAAAAGATATTGATTTAAGAGCTCTTGCCAGACATACTCAGGGATTTAGTGGAGCTGATATCACTGAGATTTGTCAACGGGCCTGCAAATATGCCATAAGGGAGAACATTGAAAAAGTATGCTCTTCATCTGATCTTAATCTTTTTATTTTTGGTTTTGTTCTTTTAAGTCTGAGGTCACATCATCTGTTTTTAATCGTACAGCTTTTATCTGTGTGTTGTTTACTGCTGTACATCTACTGATATTGTGAGGAGAATCTATGGTTTAAACTAGTGCGGTCCTTACAAAAAAAGGATTTTGAACTAGTGGGTGGAGAGTATCGCTCCACCTTGTTACACAGGGAGTCTGGGACTTAGCATAGTTGATGTCCTTTCCTAATCTTTGTCAAATGGCGTTCTTATTACAGGATATAGAAAAGGAAAAGAGACGAGCAGAGAATCCCGATTCTATGGATGAGGATGCTGATGATGAGATAGCAGAGATTAAGCCTGCTCATTTTGAGGAGTCCATGAAGTATGCACGTAGAAGTGTTAGTGATGCCGATATACGTAAATACCAGGCATTTGCTCAGACCTTGCAGCAATCTCGTGGTTTTGGAACTGAATTTCGGTTTTCTGAGACCAGTGGTGGGGCTGCTGCTACAACTGACCCCTTCGCTACTTCTAATACTGGAGCTGATGATGATGACTTGTATAGCTAAAGTTGTGGTCTGTCCAGTTATTTTGCTGCGGCATCTTTCTTTTCCGTTGTTGCAATAGAGTTGCCTAAACAATTTACTTCTACGAAAATGTCTGGAAGAATTCTTTGTTTCTTGAAACTGTCGGGCTCTTGTTCAACTTCTGGTTTATTTTGCCCGCTCTTTAATGTCGTTATCTTGAGATGTTCTGTGACATTTTTAAAGAACCTCTTTGCTAATATTGTGGACCTTGGATATTCTCTCTAATCATTTCCCCTTGTGATGTATAGCATTCCTGTTACCTAAGATGCCTTCGTATACTAGGTGCTATTCTCTTAAAATTACTCCCTTTAACGTGACTGAGCATCTAATTCAACAGTACCTCGGTATTAAGCCATGAGGGTAACTCCATAAATTGGAAATCTAGCGAGAGGGTTTATTGAAATAACTTTGGGGTGTGTTTCAGAACAAAATAGACAGTATGTAATTTCATGTTTTACGTTTAGCATGGAACAATATATTATAAGAAATCATATTTTGTGTCGTTTAAGTTATTACTTTTGTATTATGTTTGAACTCCAAATGTAATCTTGATGAGAAATAACTACTACTAACGAGACCTTCCAAAAAGCCGAAGTTTCCTCTACGACAGATTGTTGTTCCTCCTATTCAAGTGGTGTTCGTCTTGAAGCTTACGTAACTAATATGAACCCTGTGTAGTATTTCATTTCATATATTCAACTCCACATATAAGCTTACCATAACTTGTGTAGTACAAGTAATTTTCAAAACGAAATTAAATACGCAGTAGTGATTCAATAAATACAAGTAACTGCATGATGCTCACCAGTCCCTCCTCATCAGAAAAAGATGAAGCTCACAAATTACTAATAAATTCTGAAATAAAGTGCAGATATAATGAAAATTGCATTCTCTTGAATAAGTACTAGCAAAATATGTCGTAATATAAAATGAGCTTACATACAAAGTCTAGATTGAACTCCACCATAGTCAAACTAATAACACAAACGCCAGAAGCAAAACATGATCTGAAGACTAGATATAAAGAATAGTACCCCGCTTATTCGTATTAATTATTAGTTCATCAGTTATTCGATCACAGCAACATTAAGGTTGTTTTAAATGCTTGTCTTGAGAACATCCAATTCCAAGTTCACCAAATATGTGATTGTTCACATATCTACTTGGTCCAGATGCATGCCTGAACCCTTTTGGTAAGCAATTCTTAATTTCCTTCCCATGAAAAACGGGGTGTTTATTGTGACTGATCAACTCGGGCTTCATTATCACGTATTCTTCAGATAATTGACGGACTCCCATAGTTTCATTAATTAGCAAAACAAGGCACATAACATATAGCACAAAGAAAATATGTGTAGTATTATTGGAAGTAGCAGTAATATTCATTTTATGATGTGTGGAGTTTGTGAAAAACTCTGTGGGGGGAAATTATAGGCTGTGGAAAAGGGATGTTTTATGACGTGTGGTTTATAGGAAGAGAAAGAAAGGGGAACTATAAATAGGCTCGTGAGGAGTAGAGGCGGCAGATATAAGATTTGTACACAGCTCATTGCAAGCAGAGTAGAGGCAGTAGTACAAAGCATGCATTGAAAAAAAAGTTTTTAAGCTTTGTACTCTGACAGCACATAACTCTTCTAGGAAATTTAATATTATAACATATAACAACATACATACTAGTGTACTCTCATAAGTGGTGTCTGAAAAAGTTGAAAGGACCTTATTCCTATCTCGTGGACGGGGGGTTTTATCCAAACCCCCTTCGATGGAAAATTATAGATTCCTACATGGTTAAAAATATTTTTTATGTATGTATAATAGATTTTGGACCCCTTCGACTAGTTCGTATATTTACATCTGAACTCTCTCAATGAAAATCCTGCCTCCACCACTACTCATAGAGATAGAGAAGCTGTTCCCGATAGAGCCTTAGCTTAAATAAACATGCCAAATAGTTTGAGAAAATGGATACAAGTATGGGAGCAATAACAACAACAAAATAGTGCGAAAAGGAGAGTATTATACAACAAAAAAAGAGAGAACATTAACGACAATGAACAAATGCAATAATTGGAGTACAAAAACACTAGTGATAACCGAAATAGAATAATATTACAACATAATTTGCTATAATCCACTAAATTACTGTACTGATAGTGTAAAAATTCTTGTAAAATATAAGGGAAAGTTTACATTGTTAGTGTATTTAAATATGTTGTGGCAGACAATTAACCTAATTATTACGCTATATTAATCCCAATTTTTATTGATGATTAATTAAGTCAAATCAAATATGAGTTAAGAAGGAAATGAGATAGCCCGTGAGTGTTGGTCATCAATTGCTTTAAAATCAACCATCTCTCTAGTCTCTTCCTTAATTCCTCCCATTAATTCATTTTTACTTTCACTATATATGAATCTTTAGTATGTCTTCGTTGTTGGTTCACTTGGTTCTGTTCATCATTTAATATTCATTTATTATAGGTCGTATTAGTAAAGATCTATTAATAATTCCGAAATTTCTCTCCAACTATTGGTGATCTCATTTTCGTACCAACTCAAGACATACGTAAACGAGTTAGAGAATGAATGTAAGTCAGTTTTCATGTTTGTCAAAAAAAAAAAAAAAATTATCTCAAAAGAGTTGACATCCTTTTTCTTAATTAACTCAAATAGATAATGACAATATAGTCGAATTGTGAAATTGATATAGACACCATTATCCAAATCTATAAATCCGTGATACTAAGCTAATAAAAACTTAGTCAGCAACGCAAAAAAATTTGACACATACCGGCTTCCTAGATTGCCATATCTAATGATCTGTCACATTCATGTGTTTTCCATTATTATTACAACTACAAATCTACAATCAATCTCCAATATTGACTATGCCAGATGGCACCCATCCATCTTATGGAGGAATTTCTATTATAATTTTTATTATTTTTTGTTTGTTTTTTAATCATGTTATTCGGACCAATTTGGTTGCTGAATATTTCACAGATATTAGCTTTCACCAATTTTATGGAAACGGCGGAGACATATGGCCGCAGCTACCTTAATTGATGCATCTGATGTTGGATAGAATATAGATATATATGTTCTATACAATTTATTGTTCTACTAGTTTGGCTAGCTAACTAATTAATTCAAACCTTAATTCATGTCTACTGTGTGTCTTTTATTTTTTTTAAGGGAAAAAATTCTTGCAAAAGAATAGCAGCATTTTTATCCATCATGTCAAGTGGTTAGAATTCAATGAGAAGTGTATTCAGTTCCATAACAGATTAATGCAAAAGAAATGTGGTAGATGGGCTTCAAATGTTTGGTAAATATTAAAGGACAGATCAAGTGATTGGATTCTATTCAAAATAAAATGCAATTGTAATTTGAGTTTTAATGAATTGGATATACTGAAATTACTGCACCAAGTAACCGTAATATCATCCAAAATTAAAATTTGATGTATTCAGCTGCTAAAGTTTTTAGCATTGAACGTTTTGTACTTTCAAAATTATGGATTTATAATATAAAATTTGTTAATTCCTTTCGGAGCTCTCTACAGACCACATATATCTATGTCCCGAGTTGATGTGTCCAAAATACCGGATTCATTTGAATGAATACTCTAGAACAAGATGATGAAGTGGTTCTTTTCTGGGCTTAGCGTGTTTGGGAGCTGAATTAGTACAAGTTTGGGTTGCAGACCCAGCCCATTTAAATTTAAGAAAAATGTTAGCAGTACGATTTTATAGGTAATTACAGGTGAAAAAGAGTAGAAAATTATTGATATGCATTAATGAATTTAACTCAGTTATGGTCTGAAGTTTTATCAGGATATATACCTACACGATTTACTACCTACGCAGGGAGGAACCAATAGTAATTATTAAGAACAACGTTCATAAGATTGTGCTGTCATTTGGTAAATTTCTTTTGATTGGTGAAACAGTGACATTGTAGTGTTAAGTTCTCAACAATGGACTAACAAGCGGGGCTGCTCCAATATGAACGAATTGAAAATGGATAAAATATGTGATAAGTTCATATTTGATATGAATAGAGGACGATTAATTAATGGATAATATGAACATGCTTCTTATTATGTAAAAAACATAAGCTATTCCAAGATTACAAATTTCTCTCTTTTTGTAAGTGTACTTTTTTGAGGTTTACCCTTACATACTTCAAAGTGAAGTGCGCTAGGTGGCTATCCATGAATTATTCATATTTTGTGCTGTTGGGTTTTCTTTAATAAATGGGTGGATTTTAAACACGTGACAAGCTTAGAGAATGCCACATGACTATTTTTTTTAGAGAGTCTAATTTTACCAAGTTAATTAGTTTCAAATGCATATTTGAGCTCAAAATAAATATTAAGGGTAATTTTAGACAAAAGAGTTAATTGAGGATATTTATGTATCATTTTTAATATGTTAATATTTGAGATAAAATCTGCTATATAACGTGTATACTCACACTATTTCATAATTGGAATTAAGCCTGTCAAATGGGTCGGGCTGACCCGGCCTAACCCAATTCACTTACAAAAATCGGTTCGGTTTGACCCAATCCGGTCAGCCCACGAGCTGTAGGGTACTGGGTCCCATATCGGTTTATTTTTGGAAAAAATATATAAAGTATCAAACTTAAGCATGAAATTACAAAAAATAACAATAATTTTATTAAATTACATTTTGTAACATCCATAGCATTATTTTATGTGGTCCCTACTTTTTAGCCACTTGGAGAAGTAACTGTTAGTTTTCCCTCTTTTCACGCCATTAGCTTTCTCTTTCATTATTTTGAAAGATTTTTTGTCCTTTTTTTCGCCCTAAAGTATATCTTCCCACTCCCATTTTTTCCACTTTGCACGATTTTAGCATCATCAGTAAAGATTATCTTCATCTATTTCAGGTAATCTTAATTTAGCTATTGCATGTTAACATTTTTTTTTGGGTAAATTTCAGAATTAGCACACTCTAATATATCTCAAAATCAAAATTTAAGGTTTTTGATTTTAATGGTGGAACAAACACCAAAATCATGAACAAATAGTGGTATAAGTAATTCGAATTTGGTCTATGATTGTGGACCATCTTTTAGTCTTGGGTTAACTCAATAAGATGTAGTTAAAGTTGTTTCAAATTCTTTATAGTCGAAGAAATCTGAAAAATCGGAGGAGATTAGGTTGAAGTTTCGCAACGATCCGCTGAAGATGAAAATCTTTTTGAAAAAAAAAAACCATTGAAGAAATCGCCTTCTCAGAAGAAAAGAAAAGCGAAAGAAATTGAAGTTTTGACTAAGGTTGATGAGGATGTTCAGATCTCTTTTGATAATGATTTTGAAGATGTTAGCGAGGAAGAGGTATTTTTTTGTTCTAAATGTATTTTTTGAGTAAAATGTATTTTGCCCCAAGTAAAGATGTTAAAGTTGTAAGTTATATATATTTTTTTGATGTAGTTAATATGTTATGATGATATTTAGTCATTGAAACTGATTTGTGAAGATGATACATGTATTGATGAGGATGTTCAGATCTATTTTGGATATATGTATTTTTAGTACATATGATGTGTATTTTTCAATGTTGGTTGCAGTTTTGATATGATAAAAATACATATGCATGTTAATTTTAACTTAAATATCAGAACAGTCTATTGACTATATGTATTTTTAGTATATTTGATATGTATTTTTCAGTGTTGGTTGCAGTTTTGATATGATAAAAATACATATGCCTGTTATATGTTTTTGATTTTTATTGGTTGCTTGATTTTTTGGCTGCATGTTATATGATTCTTTGTATAGATGATGCGGGATGAAATATTCATTGTCAGAAAACTTCCAAGATTTGCACCACACATGTGTTCTTACAGTGACAAAGATATTTATGGAAGCATACACACAATTTTAAACAAGGAACATTTTAAAAACTTTTGCGACAAAAATATTTTTGATTATTTTATGAAGAAGCAGCAATGTGTAGTGCAAGTACAATTGTGCAGATGCGTTATGACGCTTGAGGTGAAGGGTAGTTCTTCTTCTGAAATTCTGATTTGTGCTAATGGGACCTTTCTTAATTTTACTCCCAGGAAATTTGCTATCATAACTGGATTGAATTGTGTGTCAAATAAGTATAACTTTATTTTTGACGAGGGTGTACCAAATAAGATGGTTGAGAAGTATTTCAATGGGGCAGAAATTATGCAGAAAAGACAACTATTTCTAGCATTCACGGAGAGAGTATGGGGGGAGAGCAATGATGCGGATGCTGAGAAAATTGCAATCCTGTACTTCATGCATTCATTTATCTTATCTAATGTTGAAACTGTGGTAATACCCCGTCTTCATTTCAATTTGGTCTATAGTGGAAGATATAAGGATTTTTCATGGGGTTCTTATCTTTTGAAGATCTGGCCAGAAGTTTGAATAATCGGTTGAAAGCTGGTGGCCAATTTTATTTGATTCAGGGAATGCCACTGGCTATTCAAGTGTGGCTTTACGAGTGTTGTTCAAATGACCCACCAAAGATTGCATCGAAGGTTGATAATCGGATTCTTCGATTATTAAATTGAAAGAAGATTGCACCTCGTCCACGCTTTGAGTTTTTGATGAATGCTATGTTCAATGACAATGGCAAGGTTTGTTGCTACTAAATACATATGTATTAATATGTATTTTACAGTATACATATATACATTTTCATTTACAATTGTTTAACTGGTTCTTTAACATAGATTATTTACCTATTATTCTAGGTTGTCTTTAAGAACATAGAGCCAACGAAAAAGGAGTTGTCAAAATTGCAAATACCACAAAAGGATGCAATACAACATGAACGTTCTGTTGATTCTGATGACGACTTCCAGGATCCACCACCAAGAAAGATCAACGAACATTCAAAGAAGAAACAGAAGGTTGATTCCTCAACACTAGTAGCGAAGAAACCTTGAAGGAAAAAACAAGTAGATAGTTTTGACGAGCTTACCCAAACGAGGACATCAGCTCCTCGTGCTGCAAAGACTGATGGAATGAAGACACCAATTTTCAAGACAATTCCAACACGACAGGCATCTTCGGCTAAAATTTCAATCCTGATGTTGTTCAATCTTCGGCTAAAATTTCAGACGGTACAAAGGTAAATATTAAAGTTTCAAATACATATTTACTTGTACTTTTAAATTTTATATTCAAAATATAGTTGAGATCTTTTAAATTTTATATTCAAAATATAGTTGAGATTAATAGAATTGTCAAATTTGGAATAGAATTGAAGACTGACTTAGTATGATATGCAAGTATTATTTGTTTATGTGCTATTGATACTTTATGTATTTTTTCCTTAAATATATATGCATTATTCAATAAATACAATTATTTTTTACATCACAGGTAGTGTATATATATATTTTTGAGGATGCTCACATAATAGTAAATATTATTTGATTCATTAAAAATATTATAATATGCAACACAGTGTGTTTTTAGTTTTATTCATATGTATTTTTTAACACTGCATATGCATTTTTTAACACTACATATGTATTTTTAGTTTTATTCATATGTATTTTAACACTGGATGATTATTTTGTTATGTTCTATAATATGTATTTTTGAGTTTGATGTTATATATAAATATATATATTCAATTTCATAAAAAAAATTAAATTTGACTCAAGTATTAATAGGTTATTTTAATTTGTATATGTATTTATAGCAATAACATGTAGATAAAGATCTTGACCTCCAGAATATGGATTATGTTGGTACCGAAAGATCACAACAACGATTAAGTTCGGAGGTTGATCAAGAATTGAAGGCAAATTTGCTTGGTAAAAAGGTAAATAATTAAGTTTCATATATATATATATATATATATATATATTCATTTGAATTCACATATATAAACAGATACAAGTACATGTTTGTTTGATGTTTTAACTTTTATACTTGTTTTCAAGTGGTGCACTGTTTTGCATTCTGAAAAAATGAATATTGAAATTGATTCTCAACAATTAATCCCCGATGAGCTTCTCCGAAGTATATAAATTTGGATTACTTACATTCTGAGAAGGTTGTTCAACATGATTGTCAAGTATGTATAATGATGTTAAATTTTTCTTCATGTCATGTAATAATTTAGAGGACAATTAAATTTTTTCTTTCATTTTTTTTGTAGACCAGAGATGAGAAAATTGATGAAACAATTTTGTTTGATTCGCAATTCACAATCCTTGATGAGATGTTACTTAACCTAAATGCGTATCAAATACAAAGCATCATCATACATCCATCGGCAAACCGTCAAGAAGAATCTCATTATGAAATTTTGGATGGAAAAACTTCTGAAACTGTTATTGAAGATCATGATCAAGTATGTATCTTACTATTATATATTTTGAGTTTATTTAGGTTCAATTTGATGGAAAAAATGTAATATTCTTTTTTCAATCTTTTTGTTAGATGAACAGAGGAATCACTGATTCAGAGGTAGAACTTGCTACCGAGGAGCAAGTTAGCACACCTCCTAATACAAAAGAAGTAACCAATGATGAACATAGGGATAAACAATTGTGGCCTGATTCACAAAACATAATCCCGAATGAGTTTCTACCTAACTTGAATGTCTATAATTAAAAAAGCATCATCATTCATCCATCCGCTAATAGTAAAGTAAAAACTCCCAAACCAAAGTTAAGTATTAGACGGCCATCAAAATTCAAAGAATCGCCATACACCAAAAAATTTGGTTCAGCTACTGGTAAGTACAATAAGATATATATAATTTTTTATGTAATATGTCTTGCAAATACGTTTGTATTTATTAAGTTTTTATATTCTATAATTATATAGGGAGCTCAGCAGGGCTAATACGCATATTTCCCCAGAAACATTCATTTTTATATCACCCGATTGATGGGATAATAGATACAAAGATTGTCAAAAACTTCAAGGACTAAATTTCTGCCGACCTATTAAAAGCTACTGCTAAGAGGTAGTTCTTTTGAATTACGACAAATTATCTTTTTGTATCAATACATGTTTTCATGGTTTACCAATTTCTTAAAATACCTAGGAAAGAAAAAATGGATCATTACAAGAGGGGAAAATTAGAAATTCCAAAGATGCATTTTGGTGTTGAGACTGTTGAAGACAAAAACTGGTTCTATACGATGGAATTTGCAGATCAGACATGGATAGACTTGGTTAGTATATTATTTTGAAATTTTTTTCATTTCGTCTATAACAATAATTAAAAATATATATTAGGTTACATTGAAATACATATGGTTTAACATGTATGTATTTTTAAGAATTCAAAGTATGATATAGTATACTACATCAAATACTGTTGCATATACTATTAAATAACATTATCTGGATGTAACTGAACTTTAAGAATGTAATTTTTGATACACAATTTATGTACATTAATATAAAAAAATGCGTATGTATTTTTTGCTTACATAGACTGTAATATTTAGAATACAATTTTTTTGAATGCTCAAAGTTTGTCGTATTCACTAATGTAGCATATTGATGTCTGCTTTTAATACTTGAGGAAGAGGTCGAAGTATAGGCCGCACAGTTCGTACAAAAATGAGCCAAACAAATCATACAAATACAATACAATTGACTGCAACTTTATGAACGTAATTAGATCGTTGAATGATGTATATTCTATGGATCATCAAAATCTTAAAGATGGAGGACAGGAGCACCATTTTATTGAATACATCAATGGGTTCCGTATGCATGCCGCAATGCCATGACATACAGTGGAAGACATTTTTATTCTGGTCAATATAAAGGAAAAACATCACTGGGTTCTCGCGATTTTATCATTTTCAGAGAGGTGTATAATCTTGTATGATTCATATGAATCCAGTGGTCATTATGCGGCTGTTCTTGCTGAGATCGAGAAAATAGCAAAGGTTATTCCATTGTGTCTCCAAGCTTGTGATTTCTATGTTAAGAAAGAAATTGATCTTCAAAACCATCCAAGATACAAAGTCAAAGAATCCTCAGATATGTTTGATGTTTTATTTGAAGATAATTTGCCTCAACAATCGAGTGGAAGCTTGTAAGTTTTGAAATTACATATACCAAAATTGTATCTTTGTACAAAATATATTTCACTATTTACTCAAATTTGTTTTATTTTTTTTTGTAGGGATTGTGGTATCTTTATGGTTATGTATGCAGAGTGCCTTTCTTATGGTCACAAAGTTATTGCGACTGAGTTCGATATCAATGCACTCTGTACAAGATATGCTGCACTTTTGTGGGATTATGGAATCCGAAAACAAGAAGTAAATGTCATTAGTGATGTCGAAGCACTCGTGAGGCCTGCAAGACAAAGTAGAATAATTAGTGTCACTGAAGTTGTTGATGTATGATGGTTGATTGATTTTTGACTCTTTGTACTTTAGAAACTAGTTTATGGATGTAGGTTTTGATTGTACAGACTAATTTTTATGTTTTGAATTTGTTCATATTTTATGGAGTTCTACTTTTTACTGTGAGATTTTGTTAAAAAATACTTGTGTAGTTTTAATATTATCTTTAAAAATACATATATCGTATAAACCAATTTTATTTAGACTAAAAATACATATGCAGTGTTAAAATCAAATATTGCAAAAATACATATGGACCATTCCTAATATGTATTTTAGTATGTTGTTGTTGTTCTTTAAAGCTTTTCACCACATAACTATATTGTTAAATATAACATGTAGTGTGAGATTTATGGAGTTCTACATTTTACTGTGGGATTTAGTTAAAAAATATATATGTAGTTTTCATATTATGCTTTAAAATACATATGTAGTATAAATCATTTTTTTCAGCAAAAAAATACATATGAAATGTTAGAATCAAACAATTCAACAATACAGCTACAACGTACCTAATATGCATTTTTACTATATTTTTATTAACTATAATTATAAATTAGAATTTAAATTAAAGTGTAATTTGACATTTTAATGCAATTATTTACAAAATATATATGCAGTGTTGATATTTTGCTATAAAATACATTTGAATTATACATTATAAATATTTTCCTAAAAAATACATATTTCGTGTTAATATAAAGATGTTGGAAATACATATTGATCAAATCTAATATTTAATTTTGATATGTGTTCATTTAAAATCATTATACATGAGAATTTGAATTAAAGATAAATTTGACTTTTTTATGCAGTTAAATTTGACTTTTTTATGCAGTTATAGGTTTGATTATAGTTACAAAATACATATGCAGTGATTATATTTTTTGTAAAAAATACATATGGATTATACATCAAATGTATTTTTACAGTATAAATACATATGTAGTAATAACATTATGCAATTCAAACATATATTTATATGTCACATATATTTAAACCTTTGAACAATTACGAATCATATACTTTTTTTGTTAATCAAAGTTACCACCTTTAACCTAATATATATTTACTATGTCAAAAATACATATGAACTGCTGCTTGAAAATACATATGTAATGTACAGATTTTGAAACATATATAGCTCTATTATTCAGATATTACTGTCTTCAATTGTCAAATGATTCATAAATGCATTAACTAAACTGAATTAGTTCATCATTATAAAAAATGAAAAAAAAAAGTTTGAAGAAATAATACAGAAGAAGAAATGTATCATTTGTGGTATTTCCTACAAGAGTGCCTATTGTGACCCTTAGCCCCACAACCACCGCATGAGTTGATATTCTTCTTTCCAAACATATCCCGACCTGATTTTTCACGATCCTTCTTTGCAGGTCTTCCTGGAGGTCTTTTGTATTTTGGAGGAAGTACTATTTCACCATGTGTGCTCTCTGGAATTATCCAGTCATCGCTGTGTGGAAACGGGTAAATTGAAACTTCATATGTCTTCAAAACAGTTTTTGGTTTAAACAAATCAGAACAGTATGACCCCTTCTCAAAATTCTTTTTCTCCAACACCGCACAAGCATGTGCACATGGTATCTCATCTATTTGAAAAGCATTACATGAGCACTTTTTTTCTTTGATACAAACAATGAAGTGCTTTTATTTGTCGTGTATCGTATACACATATTCTGTGGCTGGTATAACCTGACATAAAAATAAAAAATTAAATGCACTAATACAAAAGGATGAATTCAATATTCCATTATATGTTGTAAGCACACCAGCATTTAAAAAAAAATATTTATGCAATAAAAATACATATGCAGAGTACATTTTTTAAGAGCAGCCAAATACATATTCAGTTGTTAATAATTTTCAATACAACAAAATACATCTGCAAAATACATATTATGTATTTTAAATGTTCATATTCTTATGTTTTATATCTTTCATTTATCTACACTGCATGGAAAGTATTTTCATATTTATGTTTCCATAATTATAATTTCCACAAATCTAAAAGGTCATACCGTCATACGGGTACACAAAATCTCGTTCTCACTGAGTATGCCATTAAACTTTCCAATGAGTGTTGTGAAGGTATATGAAGCCTCCTGCCTATTTGTACAATTTCATTTTGCAAATAGTAATCGAACTTCCTCAAGAAAGTCATAAATTGACAGTTCTCTAGCTGAGACAAGCACTCCATTTATTGACTTTACAATATTTGAAGTTAAAGTCCATCCTCGGTGAACTGTTGCATACGACCTAGCCCACTTTTCGTAAACCGCCAATTCCAAATATATCTTCACCCTAATATCAGCTGCCTCAACTTTTTCCATTAACATGTGGAATTCTGACTTTGAATATGATTTGACCATTGTATAAAAGATCTTCGACAATGCATCGTGTGACTTTCTGTAAAGTTTTTTCACATTTCTCCATAGATGCCACATACATGCATAATGTGGAACATCTTCATACACATCACCAACAACCTTTATGATGCTTAGATTCCTATCAGACAAAACACACATGTTTTGTCTTATACTGTACGCTTCCTTTAGATTCTCGAAGAACCACGTCTAGGATGCATCATTTTCATAATCAAGCACATCATATGCCAAAGAAAATATATAACCTGCACATATAAAAAAAATCTGCGTAGTTCGATTTAAATACAGTTAGGAACTGCATATGTATTTATTACAATATAGATCAATTAAAATGTATATTTTATCTACCAAAAATGGTATCAATTACATATAATAAAATTTACATCAACCTCACTATCAAACATAATCAATTTTACATGTTTCATTCAGAAAACTTTAAAAATATATATAATTATATACACCTATGTATATATGAACTGGATATATGTATTTTTCAAGTCAACAACAGAAAGACAAAAAAAATACAACCAGTTATAGTAATTAAATGATACTAACCTGCTCCGTCCGTTGTAGATGCAGTTACAAATGTCCCAGTATACATTCCTCTCAGATGACTAGCATCAACAACTACGACTGGTCTACAATGATCGAATCCTTTAATGAATGCATGTAGAGCGATAATACATACAAGAACGCATTATCATCTGTCTTCTTCATTCTTATATGTGAATCCGGATAGGTAGTATTCAGCACATATAAGTATAATAGCAGTTTCTCATAAGATGCTGATGGCTTACCCCTCAACTCTTCTAACGCTTTTTCCTTGGCGCTCCAACATAAAGTGTATGTCAAATCCATACCAAAATCTTCCTTCATATCATTTTTTATTTCCGTTGCACTGTATTTTTGTTTGTGATTTTTGAATTTCTGTTTAACCATACCAGCTATCAACATACTAGTTGCATGCACCTTTGGATAGATCTTGTCCTTCACCTGGCATGTATGTTGAGGTCTGAATTCTCTTATTCTAAACATTCCTGTTTCTCCCATTCCTGATGCATGCATTAAAAAATTGCAGTTTCTTGATTTGCAAAACAATGTATACCTGTACGTAACATAATTTATTACATTAAAAATACATATACAAACTAATATTAAACAAGATCTGAGAGATATAGAATGTACGTACGTTTTCTTACTTGACCTTTTACTGCGCGTTTGAAACTTCTCCCTAATTGAATAGTCCTTCATGACTGACTTTAAAATTCTTTTTCTCAAGTAAACCTGGTCTTCCTCAACATGCTTGTGATGTGGGTCTGAGATAATCACCTCGACAGGATTTATCTCAAAAACATCTAATGCTTCTGTATTTTCACAAACCACCAAAGCTCCTTCATTTGTTGTATTTATCACTGTTTCCCAGTTGTTACAGTTGATTCCTCTTTCAGTAACATATATAAATAAACTTGCCAAGTTACTCCCTACAACTTTATCCAAAACGCTTACGTATAAAGGAAGACAATTCATGTCTTGTATCAGCTTTTTCTGCAATATAAACACCTTTAAACCCATATCGTTATGTATTTCTATCTGCCCTGCTTTAGGAGTGATTTGATATTCCACTAGAATACGTTTGATGGTTAAATCCACATTTAAGTGAGATGCCAAAATATCGTGCAGCAGCTCAACGAATGTTACTGATGTGCTCAACAGTATAGCATCAGTGACATATTCTTCGAAGTTCTTTTCGTACGTCCATCGACCAGAGTGCTTCACAAGAACTGGTATGCTTCCCATTTCTACTTGATTTAACAAATAAATAAATATACATACATATTTGTCAGATATCACTTATTTTAACACACACTTTACAACTTTAAGTGCATACAAAGTTACACAGCCAACATCTCCATTTAAAAAATACATTTAAATAATATTTGTTTAATTTAAAATACAAAATACAGAAACTACTTGATCAAATGGAAGTAAAACAGACATGAAATATATTATCACATATACACTTATACTCTCAAATTCCGACAAGCAAAACAAAATACATATGCAGTGTTAACATAAATCACATAAAAAATACATATGCAGTGTTAACATTAAGCATATCAAAAAAATACATCTGGAGCATACCTAATTTGTAATTTGATATGTTACATACATATTTGTCAAATATCATTTCTTATAACACACACTTTTCAGATTTAAGTGCAAACAAAGATACACAACCAACATCTCAATTTAAAAAATACATATACACAACATTAGCTTAAACTAAAGTATCTTTTCAAATATACATTTATACTACAAAATTCCTACAACAAAAACAAAAATACATATGCAGTATTACCATTAACAATATCAAAAAATACATATGCAGTGTTATCATTAAGCACATAAAAAATACATATGGAGAAGATATTTTATACTTTTATCTGGGTTCATAGAATATCATCAAATTCAACAGATACATTCGTTCAATCAATTATCTAGTATTTCAAAAAAAAATTGAATGTACTTCAATTCGAAAGTTGTTTACAATTATTCTATTGTTAAAACAATCAAAATAACAACAAACGATCATAAAAAATAGAGTCGAATACTAATTTTTTTCCCATTAAAACAACTTTAAAGCTGAAATTTACAACAGATACTAGAATTCCAATTTTACTGCTGCCTTGATTCTAACTCGAATTTGTTTTACAATTTTTTCACATACAAATTGACAACGACAACCAAAACTTGATAGGCACATCAATAATGGTTAAAAAAAAAACCGAACTGAATAGCAATAATGATTATGTACCTTTAACAGTAGTAATGGTTGAATTTTCAACTGATAGTTGAATTCAAACAAATATAATAGATGAATCAACAATTGAATTTGATTCAATCGAATAACCGCTTCGTTTTGCAATTGCTGTTGATTTCGAAGAAGAATCAGTCCAATTTGATTCAGCAACACAAGGTTGGTTTAGAAGAAATTGATAAGAAAAGATGCAGCTGTTAATGGTGAAAAACTGAAATTTAAATTATGAAGTTATAACGATAGTCACGTTTTTTAAGAGTTTTAAATGGAAAAGGAATCAACATATTTACTTGATTGGAAATTGTACCATATATAGCTCAACTAATTTCAGTTAATTAAGTCCAGTAGTTTTTTTGTAGATGTATTTTTACAGCAACATTTTTTAAAAATACAAAATAAAAGTTGCAATAAAATGTAATTATGAAACTGTTGCTATAAAATTAGTAATTAGGCTCTTAAGTATGCTATTTCTGAATTTTTTCCTTTATTTTTTTGGTTGGGCCCGATTAACCCGGCCAAGACCAAGCCCGGTCAGGGCCCGCCGGTTAACCGGCCCGACCCGGTTAAGTTTTTTTTTTTTTTTTTTTTTTTT
>NC_061116.1:220604032-220652695 GCF_002878395.1 Capsicum annuum | reverse complement strand
TTAAAGTAGTACATATATATTGAATGGTACGTATATATGTGTATATATCTTCTATAGACGTATATATTTAACGTATACATGTGTATATGTTTTATAAATTAGTATATAACTATATATATATTGTGTGTATATATTGTAGTGTATATATATTGTAGTATATTTTATTTAAAGTAGTACATGTATTGAATGGTATGTATATGTGTGTATATATCTTCTAAAGTAGAACATATTTAATGTATACATGTGTATATGTTTTATAAATTTTTACATAATTATATATATATTGTAGTATATACATATATTGTAGTATATGTTTTACTTAAAGTAGTACATATATATTGAATGGTGCGTATATTTGTGTATATATCTTCTATAGACGTGTATATTTAATGTATGCATGCATATATATTTTATAAATTAGTATATAACTATATATATATTGCAGTATATATGTGTATATATCTTCTAGACGTATATATTTAATGTATACATGTGTATATGTTATATAAATCAGTATATAACTATATATATATATATATATATTGTAGTATATGTTTTACTTAAAGTAGTACATATATATTGAATGGTGCGTATATTTGTGTATATATCCTCTATAGACATGTATATTTAATGTATACATGTGTATATGTTTTATAAATTAGTATATAACTATATATATATATTCACCTGAGATGCATAGCTTGGATCTGGTCCTCTATTCACCTGCTTGGAAATAGGATTTGATTTCTCAGTGATTGCAACCACATTAGTCAAATATTGCATCTCATCCTCCATATATAATCATGACATATGCCTGATTTAGTGTAGGTGTGATTCCCTTTAGTAGGAGCTGCCTTCTGGATGAGTCATATGAGTCATTCAGTCCACTTAGAAATTGAATCAACCTTAACTCATACACATGATCTTCATCTTTCTTTGATTTTGGGCAAGTACATGATGGAGTGGAAATCATAGCATCATACTCATTTCATAAATTTTTTAGCTTTGTGAAGTAGGTTGCTACAGAATATGTTTCTTGGGATAAAGTACTGATCTCTCTATGTAGCTGATACAATCTCACTCGATTGACCTTGTCAAATCTCTCTTTCAAATCCTCCCATACCTCAAATGCACTGGTTGTATATACAATTTTGGTTAATAACTTTGCACTGACAGAGTCATCAGCCATGAAAGTATAATTGCATTGCAGGTTTCCCACTGCTCATGTAATTCTTCTCTATAATTGCTCTTGCTACAAGCTCCAGTTACAAAATCAAATTTTCATTTTCCTAACAATGCTATTCTCGTTGAACGACTCCAAACACCATAATTCTCTGAACCAGTTAACTTGACTGGAATTAAAGTTGCACCAGATACTTCTGAAGGTCCAATATACAGTGGATCACTAGAATCTATTTTAGGTGCCATTTTAACCAACCAATCTACTGAATTTCACACTAATCTATAGCTCACTTTTAACAATTGACACAATTGATCCAGGCAATCGAAGAAACAACTCAAAAGTAGCTGTAATTGAACAAAGATATCTAACCAATAAAGCTTTTCTCAGCCCTGACTTGCTCTGTAGCTAGGAACTCCGAGATCCACTTTGCTGAAGCTGCATCTCAATCAACATTGCAGCTACAAAACCTGTGCTTTGATACCATAATAAAATCTGCTACATAACGTGTATACTCACACTACTTCATAGCTGAAATAGCTCACAAGAGGAAGAAGCAGAAGAAGATCAAAGTGTTTATTGACGTAATAGTGAGAATTGGAAGTTACAGTGCTCCTTAGCTGAGTAAGTGTCTATTTATAGAGTTTGTACAAAGTATCTGGAAGCATCTAGAAGTTTCTCAACTTGTAGTATCCTAGCTGGCAAGTTGTTATAACTAACTAATTACTGCACTATTGGACAATGCAACAGACTTAAGCAATAAAGCAGTAACCATAGTCTGTTATCAGCTGCTTCCACTTCATTCATGTGTGTTGGTAATCTTTAACAATCTGTGACTCTTTTACATAAATAAATTCATCCATCAAAATCTGTTCAAAGCAAAACAGGATGAACATAGCTGGTCTAGCCTCTCGCTCAAATACTCAAGTGAAAACGAAGGATCGCGATCTTAATATATGGACAGGGGCGGATGCACAGCTTTATGTGCGGGTTCCCGAGAACCCATAACTTTCGTATGGTTTTTGAATTTATATTTAAAAAATTAGTAAATATATAAGAATTATAAGTTGGGAACCCACAAACAAAGTATGTTATTGATCTAGTGGTAAAAATTATAAATTAGGAACCCACAATCTTTAAATTCTAGATCCGCCCTCTGTACATGGATATATGCTTTCGTTGCTCTTTCTAATTTTCAAACGTCAATTGCTTAACACAGTCTGTCAAATTTGTCTAAGATATTCAATATATTTTAGGGGTGTTTTAGACCGAGACTCTTTTAGAGTTACTACAGTTACTAAATAAATATATATTTTATAAGATGAAATAAACCAATTTTTTGCATGTCGACGTCATGACGTTTTTTTCACCTACCAGGGAAGCCTGACGCACACATACATATTTTGTGTTTACAGTAAATTAAGTTAATTTTATTAGTTAAAAATTCATAGTTAGAATACATAATACTTAATTCTAAGTTAAATATGATTATGTCTAATTAATGAGTATTGAATTATAATTTTTTATCTCAAGTAGCCTAGTAAATTAAGTTAATTAATCAAGTAATGCTGATGTAACAAACCAAGTCAACTTTCCCACGACTTGGGACTTAAAAGCTGTCCCCACTGACTTAAATTAGTTTATTTTGGTGTTACTGTATATGAGTAATACTAGAAAAAGAATTCATTAGATGGTGGGAATTGAAGGCCAAGTTGTAAAATTATTTGATTTTTGAATTTTTAGTTTATCTTCAATAATTAACTTGTTGGTAATCATCACCCGACATACAAGTCAATTCTATTACAAGGGAGAGAAAATAAAAATGTGCAACTCGCACTGCAACTCAGTAATGTTGATACTTCCTAAATATTTCGATTGAATCTAAAAACTTAACCTTTAGGTTCACTAAATTGTACTCCTTCCGTTCCATTTTACTTATTTTAAATTTTCTAATTTAATTTCTAATTTTACTTGTCATTCTTCATTAATCAAGACAAGTCAATTTCTTTTTTCTTTTTTTACCTTTAGTATTAATTGTTTTTTTTTTCTAAATTAAAATGTAAACATCATTTAATAAGAGTACTGTGATAAAGTAGCCATGTTATTAATTATTTTTCTTAATCATAATGTCAATTTAAGACGAGCAAAATGAAATGGAGGGAGTAGTAATTTTTTTTTACTCCTGCGTGAGTTATTCGATACTCCACGTGAGTTGAATTGTCAATTGTACTACAGTTAAAATTTCGATTTCACTTTAAGCTAACTTAGTACTTCGATCCCTGTACAGATTGCTGCAAATTATAAACTTTGAAAGATGATCTTTCATATCAATTTTAGTTAGCTACTAGGAGAAGAAAAACCATTCACATACTTATATGAACCAACTGGAATGAAAGATCAGGGGCCCTTCTTAGAAGTCAAAAAGTTTTATAATAATACACTTTTGAATCTACAGACTGAAAAACAACTACGTACTGGCACTAAAATACCCTTAGGAAAAGCAATAGGAAACATCACAATGAGTAATATACTATATATACTTCATATATTAAAAAAACATACACCTTAGTAGATTCCATGTATTTGTCTTGACAGTTCAACAAGCAACATCATTAAAAAACCAAAAAACGAAAGAAGAAAAATGAGGACATGTTTTCTTATTGAGACGACTGAGCTCATTTAACCTTCAATTAAACCAAAGATTGACGATCATCAATCCTTAAAAAGATTAGACGCGGCTCGGTGTCAAATTTGGTGGGGTAGGTGCGGACCCCACGCGCTTGCCGCGCTCTGATCGGCAGTTCTCGGCGAATTTCAAGCTGTTTTGGTGCATGCCTTTTTGCCTCTCGGCCTCAGTGTACTCGGAAGAATAATAATGTTCTTCGCTTCCCTTAACGGGGTCTTTTGTTGGTGGCAAAAACATACTTCCCCATTGTGGGAAATGGCACAATGTCACTGGAAGTGTGCATCCTATGATCATATATCCCATATAAGTTAGCCCTGTGGCTGTCGAGTACTTTGAGCTCGTGAAAAATAGCAATTGTGTCAATCCAGAACCGAAATTGCCTCCAGCGCCCGTCATGCCCGAGATAATACCTAATGATCTGCGAGAAATGAAGGGAATAATACCGAAGGTTGCACCACAAGCAGCTTGAGCTCCGATTGAGAATAGGATCATGAATGTTATGGCAATTGGCAGGGAATTTGAACGGCCCAACAACACACAAAATACTCCTCCGAGTGTTTGTAGGATCCAAAGGACCCAAAGTCTCCCTCTCATGCCGAATATTTTGGCTGCATAGTCCGAAGAAAATCCTCCAAACGGACGAGCTAAAAGGTTAGCCATACCAAACGTGGCTGCAATGATTCCAGCGGTGTGAAGCTTTAGATCAAACCTGAAGGTTTTAGAACAAATTTCGGTTAGCTTATGCGGGTGTAACAGCTTTCTTCATCGAAGTTAGGTTGATTACGTGCTGCTACAACAGGTTAAAGTATACTGTTAGCTAGTAAAATTAATTTTACACAATCAACAGTGATGAGCCAAAACCATTCAAGGGGGTACAACTGAATCACTTTCACTTTGAAAATTTTACTGTTTCAGTAAGGGGTTTAATTTAATACGCAGGCATAAATCCCTTCTTATAAGGAAAATTTTTACATGGTAAAAATAGTTCAAAATTTTTGTCTGTGCCTTTAACAGTAGGTGAATATGTGTGTGCACACATATAAGTTAGATCTATATATTTAAAGAAACAAACCTATCGAAGAAGTACTCCGCAATCACGTTGTCTGTGGACAGTTCAACTCCCATTGAGTATCCATAGAGCAGAACAAAGATCCATGTCCTGTAGTTTGTAGCAGCATACCACAATATCTGAATATTAAGAAAGAGATAGAATTAGGAATAAATTGTCTCCTTAACATGAAACAAAAGTACAAAAATAGTCTTGGGTGTAATTTGCACTTACGTTACCGAATTTATCTTTAGCAACATTACCCGTCTTCTGTAAAGCGCCACGATTTCCATCAGGCAAATCTTGGCCAAGAGTCAACACCAATATACCCATGATCACATGAAGCCAACCAGGAATGAAAAACGCAATTCTCCAAGCAGTGAACGGAGTTGCTCCCACCCTTCGAATTATATCATAAAGAATTGGCATAATGAGTTGAGTTGCACCGCCACCCATGTTTCCCCATCCGGCAGCTGTTCCGTTCACTAGACCAATAATCTGACTATTAAACATAGTACTCATCCAATATTGACACGACACAAATGTTGCAAGAGAAAATCCAATCATGAAACGGACAGCAACGTATCCACCAGCGGACGAAACAAAGGACATACAAAAAACAGTTGGGGCTGACAACATGATCAGAAATGCACACCCATACCGCGGGCCCAACAAATCACAAACTGCACCCATAGCAAGCCTAGATACAATACTTCCGGAAACGGAAGCAACCCCAGCGTTACCAATGTCCATTTTGGTTAAATTAAGGTTGTCCCTAATGATAGGGACTAAAGGGGCAGCAGCAAATGTCGAAACGAAACAAGTAAAGAAGGAAATCCAAGACAACTGAAATGTTAGGCCATGAGGTTTTGAAAACGAATAAAATCTAAATTGTTTGGCCTTGTGTTCAGTATCAACCGGTACTGAAAACTTCGCGGTGGTGTCAGTAGGCACCATCGGAGAAGCCACGGAGAAAGCAAGAACGGGCTCTCTTCCGGTGACTCCATGCATGGAACTCCCGGGTTCTCCTTCGATATCAGCCATTTCTGATTCGATCAAGGAAAATAACTAATAAATTTGATTAAAATGTGTTAAAGAAGTAAAATTGATGTTTATTACTTTGAGAATGTAGTGTTTATATAGTGATCAAAGCGTTGACAATGTGTAACCAGGACAATTGATTGGTGATTCCCAATGGTTACAATTTCCTTTTTTGGGGGATTTAAATATTTGATTAAAGGAATCCATTTCGCCGCATTTGAATATGAATAGTGGATAACCCCTATGGTATATCCCAAAGGTTCACTGACCATTCTCAATGTATCTTGGAGTTTCCATACCATATCTAAACGTTACCCCTTTTGACTTACAAGTGTTTGGACAAGTCTTTTGTAATAATTTGGAGAATCGGCTACTTGACAAATTTGCAGTGAATTTAAGTTATTGCACTGGTAATTTATTCGGGGGCTAATATTAATTGTTGGGTCAATAAAACGATCCCAGAATATTTCTAATATAGTGTGATATTATTTGAGTTTGGTCAGATTCGTATGATATTTTTTAAAAGACCTCACATCATTAAGAATATTCAACACCTTATAGATTGGCTCTTTTCCCTCCGCTCTTTCTACCACCCTTATGCAAATTTGTTCTCACATTCATCTCAAATTAAGTTTCACATGATTCTTTAGCATGATTTATGAACCAGAGCTTCAACGTGTCATCCATATTGTTTGAGTATCGACTGTCACCTAGGCGGAAAGCATGTGCATGCGTCTTTGAAGCCGCAGGTAGACGTTGTAAATCGGCATGGCACATAAACGGGCCAAGACACTAAGCCGGGCACCAATCTGCCATTTTTACACTTGTTCCGTTAAGGGAAAATTACAGAAAGTAGTATTATTAAGACTATAATTACAATAAATAGCAATACTTGTTGGATTCATAGTAATGAAAGGGTGTGAATGGAAAAATGGAGAGTAAAAGGGTGGAGGAAATGAGACACTAAAATTGGAAAGTATACTCCTAAAATGGCAAGTCTACTCTTTCTCCCACATTGGTGGAAGAAGAAAACTTGAGAGTGTTTATAATGAGAAACACTTACTCCACATGGAAAGTGAGGCAAGAATCTCAGAAAAAAAATAATGCCTCGCGCCGTTGTCGTCGTCGCTAGCTCGGTTTTGGCTTCAGCTTCTCGATGAGATCTATCTCCTCCATTTATATTCCGAAATAGTATTTCGAAACTGTGCAGAATTGCTGTATTATTTCTGAACTGATGTACTGGTTGAACAAATTGATGCAACCATTCAGCAAAAGGACATGCTGATTCATGAAATAAGATGACTGTTCAGGGAAAGATGCAATTTTTCATAAACAGACATAAACTTACAACAAAGGTGAAACCTTTGGATTGAACCATTGCCTCTCTTCAGAAGAGGCATGTTGTGGCTATAAATAACCTGCTTTCTTCCACAGGTTAAGAACAGAAATTTTCAAATTACAAACTTCTTCTTCTTGTCTTAAAAATACTCTAAGTGTGATCATTAAAATCGTGAGTGTGTTCAAAGAATCAGCCTATTTGAAGTATTGCTATAGTCAGATTGAAGGCCATTTTATCCTGGGAGGAAAAATTCCACAACCTCGGGTACAGTGAGGGGAATTATTTGCTTAAGAAAACTCCGTGAATTCAGACGACTTGGTCTTATTCAATTTCTGTTTCATCTATTACTTCTGAAAAAATAAATACACCTCTTGGAAAGATCATTTTGATCTTGTGTTGAGGGTATTGATATACTTCATTGAGTTCTTGTTTACAAACTTGAACTAGATGAAGTTGTTATTCTGCTATACAGATTCTGCATACCCGAATATATTGTGGAAATAACAATCTTAAGGAAATAATTTTATAGAATCTGTATTGCTTGTTTTTGGAGATTAAAGCTTAGGCTTTCTATTCCGCTTGAATTTAACTAGTGATTAGAAGACATAAAATCTTCATCACAAGTTAAGGTTCACTCGGTTGATGATTCGAAATTATAAAAACTTCATCATTAACTAGAAACAAGAAGAATAGTTTCAAGTTATTTAACTTTATAAATAGTATTCTGAAAAATACTAAGTTTTTGTCTTGTGGTGACAGGAAAAATGACAACTGAAAGTCAAATGATGGATGCGACAATGTCTGTGGGGAAAATAATATTGCCACATCAAGTCACACAAATGCTTCCCCAATGATGGCACTGGCGAAAAAGCCTGAAAAATTTTTGAGCATTGACTTCAAGCGGTGGCAGCAAAAGATGTTCTTTTACCTCACCGCTTTATGTCTGCAACGATTCACTAGAGAAGACGCTCCTGAGGTGCCCGAGGGAACCTCGGACAAAGACCGCTTTGTTATTGTAGAAGTTGGAAACATTCGGATTTCCTTTGCAGGAACTATATTCTGAGTGGTCTCCAAGACGACCTCTATAATGTCTATAGTGGAACCAAGACATCAAAAGAACTGTGAGGGGCACTTGAACGGAAATATAAAATGGAGGATGTAGAAATTAAGAAATTCCTTGTTGCACGATTCCTGGACTTCAAAATGATTGATAACAAATCTGTTGTCTCTCAAGTACAGGAGTTGCAAGTCATCATACATGATCTCCTAGCAAAAGGTATATTTTTGAAAAATACCTTAGTTAAACAAACTAAAAATGTTCTTAATACTCACATAAACTATTTTGTAGGTTTAATTGTGAATGATGCTTTCCAAGTAGCAGCGATAGTTGAGAAGCTACCACCTTCGTGGAAAGACTTCAAAAACTACTTAAAGCATAAATGCAAGGAGATGACCGTTGAAGATCTTATTGTCCAACTCCGTATCGAAGAGGACAATAAAGCTGCCGAAAGAAGGTCAAAGGGGAGTTCTACAATTAATGGAGCACATATTGTAGAAGATGGTCAAAATAGCTTGAAGAAAAGAAAGAATGTTGAACACGGAAGCAATCAACCCAAGAAAAAGTGTAAGGGAAAATGCTTCAACTGTGGCAAAATTGGCCACAAGTCCACAGATTGTCGAGCCCCGTAGAAAGGGAAGAAGAAGGACCAAGCGAATTTGATTGAGTCCAACAAAGATTATGATGATTTGTGTGCTATGTTCATGGAATGCAACTTGGTGGGGAATACACGCGAATAGTGGATGGATTTCGGTGCCACACGCCATGTTTGCGCAAACAAAGAGTTGTTCTCGTCATTTGCTCTGGCTCAAGTAGAAGAAACAATCTACATGGCCAACTCCTCTACTACTAAGGTGGAGGAAACATGAAAAGTTTGCTTAAAGATGACTTCCGACAAGGTCTTGACACTGAACAATGTGTTATATGTTCCGGAGTTACGTAGGAACTTAATTTCTGTTTCACTCCTAGATAAGAACGGATTCAAATGTGTAACCGTTTCTGGAAAAATAGTAGTTAGCAAAAGAGAAATATATGTAGGAAAAGGCTATCTCACGGAGTGCCTTTATAAGATGAATGTAATGACTGTTGAAATGAATAAAAATTCAAATTCTTCTTACTTGCTTGAATCTTATAATTTATGGCATGAACATTTAGGCCATGTTAATTACAAAACGTTACGAAAACTGATTAACTTAGAAGTTTTGCCAAAATTTAAGTGCAATAAATCTAAGTGTCAAACGTGTGTGGAATCAAATATGCAAAGCATCCTTATAAGTCTGTTGAAAGGAATTCCAATCCCTTAGACTTAATACACACTGGCATTTATGATATGAAGTCAACACCATCACCTGGTGGAAAAAAATATTTCATAACTTTTATTGACGATTGCACTAGATATTGTTATGTCTACTTGCTAAATAGTAAGGATGAAGCAATAGATGCGTTTAGGCAATATAAAACTGAAGTTGAAAATCAGTTAGACAAAAAGATCAAAATGATAAGGAGTGATAGGAGCGGAGAATATGAATCTCCCTTTGCGCAAATATGTGTAGAGAATGGAATAATCCATCAAACTACGGCCCCATATTCACCGCAATCTAATGGAATTGCGGAAAGAAAATGATGAATGCCTTACTTATAAGTTCTGGTTTACCGCAAAACTTGGGGGGGGGGGGAGGCTATCCTTACGACCAATCGTATACTCAACAGAGTTCCCCATAGTAAGACACAATCAAATCTTTACGAAAAATGTAAAGGAAGGAAACCTAACTTGAAATATTTTAAAGTGTGGGGGTGTCTAGTGAAGGTTCAAGTTCCTATACCTAAAAGGGTTAAGATATGACCTAAAATAGTGGACTGCGTGTTCATAGGATATGCTAAAAGCAGTAAAGCATGTCAATTTTTAGTTCATAAATCCGAACATCCGGATATAAATGAAAATACGGTAATTGAATCAGATAATGCTGAATTCTTTGAAAACATTTATCCGTATAAAACTAGACATGAACAGTCTAGTGGAGGATCTAAACGAACTCGAGATGAACTAAGTGAGAATGTACATAACGAAGAAAATCCAAGATGTAGTACACGTCAAAGAACGTCAACTTCGTTTGGATCGAATTTTGTAACATTTCTCTTAGAAAATGAGCCTCAAACGTTTAAAGAAGCGATGTCGTCGTCAGACTCATCATTTTGGAAAGAGGCAATCAATAGTGAGATAGATTCGATCTTAAACAACCATACATGGGAAATGGTTGACCTTCCTCCCGAAAATAAACCTTTAGGTTCTAAATGGATCTTCAAAAGAAAAATGAAGGCGGACGATACTATTGACAAATACAAGGCAAAACTTGTAGTAAAAGGCTTCAAACAGAAGGAAGGCCTTGATTACTTTGATACATACTCGCCATTAACAAGGATAACCTCAATTCGAATGTTAATTGCCTTGGCGACGGTATATGATCTTCAAATCAATCAAATGGATGTGAAGACCGCATTCCTAAATGGAGATTTGGAGGAAGAAATATATATGGAACAACCTGAGGTTTTTGTGGTTCCAGAAAAAGAAAATAAGGTGTGTAAACTTGTTAAGTCACTTTATGGACTAAAACAAGCACCTAAGCAATGGCATGCAAAGTTTGACCAAACCATGTTGGCAAACGGATTCAAAATAAATGAATGTGATAAATGTGTATTTATTAAAGACACACCAAATCACCAAGTCATTGTTTGCTTATATGTGGATGATATGTTGATCATCAGCAGAGACATTTGTGACATAAATACAACCAAACGAATGCTGGAGAGCAAGTTTGATATGAAAGACCTTGGAGTTGCAGACGTGATCTTAGGTATAAGAATCCATCGAACTCCACAAGGGTTAGCATTATCACAGTCTCATTATATCAAAAAAATACTTGACAAGTTCAAGTATATGGAATTTGGTATTGCCAAAACTCCATTGGATGCGAACTTTGCACTTCGGAAAAATGAAGGTGAAAGTGACTCGCAATTGGAGTAGGAAAGAGTATTAGGATGTTTAATGTATATAATGAACTGTACACGACCAGACATAACATGTTCTATTAGTAAATTGAGTCGATACACGAGTAATCCCAACAAAGCTCACTGGATGGCAATGAAAAGAGTTTTGGGTTGTCTTAAGTACACTCAAAATTATGCTTTGCATTATAATAAATATCCTGCGGTACTTGAAGGGTATAGTGATGCAAATTGGATCATCGGATCGAACAAAGTAAAATCCACAAGTGGATATGTATTTACTATCGGTGAAGGAACAATTTCTTGTAAATCATCCAAACAGACTTGTATCGCTCGCTCTACAATGGAATCTGAATTTATCGCATTAGATAAAGCCGGTGAAGAAGAAGAATAGCTCCGAAATTTCTTGGAAGATATTCCATATTGGCCCAAGCCAGTGGCACCTGTATGTATACACTGTGACAGCCAAGCGGCAATAGTAAGGGCAGGGAGCATGATGTACAACGGTAAGTCTCGTCACATACGACAAAGACATAATACCGTTAGAGAACTTCAATCTAGTGGAATTATCACTGTAGACTATGTAAAGTCAAAGGATAATGTGTTGGATCCACTTACGAAAGGCCTATCTAGAGAAGGAGTAGAAAGGACATCCAAGGCAATGGGTTTAAAGCCTAAGACAAGTCAGCATGGCGGTAACTCTACCTAGCAGACTGGAGATCCCAAGAGTTAGGTTCAAGGAGATCAAACAAAGTTGTATCTGACAGGTTTAACATTGTCAATTACCCAACCCATTCTCATGATGTAGGCAATGTATAGTAAACAAGGATAAGACTTAAGGTGAAAAGTCTTTTAATGCGTATCTAAATTTGGCAGATTTGACCAAATAGTTTAATATATAGGATTGAACATTTAGAAATCACCTATGTGTGGGCGAAGTGGAAGACGCTTCAAGGAGAATGTTAGTAAAGACCTATTCTCTAAGCCCTCATGAAAATTGGGACGTGTTCATGGCTGAAAAGAACAAAACCGTAAGAATCATAAACGGTAAAAGGCTGATTGTGTGACATGTGTTGTCTAGGTGTACATTAAAGTTTGACGGTTCAAAGATATCAAATCTATCGATTAACCGAGTGTATCCGATGCATGTTCACTACGGAAAGTTCAAAGGAAAACCTACTTATCCAGATGCAATCAGTCTTTGCTTGATAATCACATACTTGTCCGTAAAAGTTTTTTCAAAAAATAACCATTCCCCATTCATGTGGGGGATTATTGGGTTCATAGTAATGAAAGGGTGTGAATGGAAAAATGGAGAGTAAAAGGGTGGAGGAAATGAGACACTAAAATTGGAAAGTGTACTACAAAAATGGCAAGTCTACTCTTTCTCCCACATTGGTGGAAGAAGAGAACTTGAGAGTGCTTATAATGAGAAACAATTACTCCACATAGCAAGTGAGGCAAGAAATAAATGATGCCTCGTGCCGTCGTCGTCGTCACTCGCTCGGATTTGGATTTAGATTTGGATTTGAAAAATGATCGATCGATGAGATATATCTTTTTTGGACAAACTTTATTTGAATTTCGAAGAATACCAAATAAAAAATCCTCCATTTATATTTCGAAACAGTGTTTCGAAACTGTGCAGTGAACAGTGTTTTGAAACTGTGCAGGCATTGTTTTTGAACTAATCCTGCTTCAGAACTGCTATATTGTTTCTGAACTGATGTACTGGTTGAACAAATTGATGCAACCATTCAGCAAAAGGACATACTGATTCATGAAACAAGATGACTGTTCAGGAAAAGATGCAATCTTTCATGAACAGACATAAACTTACAACAAAGGTGAAACCTTTGGATTGAACCATTGCCTCTCTTCAGAAGAGGCATGTTGTGGCTATAAATAACCTGCTTTCTTCCACAGGTTAAGAACAGAAATTTTCAAATTACAAACTTCTTCTTCTTGTCTTAAAAATACTCTAAGTGTGATCATTAAAACCGTGAGTGTGTTCAAAGAATCAGCCTATTTGAAGTATCGCTATAGTCAGATTGAAGGCCATTTAATCCTAGGAGGAAAAATTCCACAACCTCGGGTACAGTGAGGGGAATTATTTGCTTAAGAAAACTCCGTGAATTTGAACGACTTGATATTCAATTTCTGCTTCATCTATTATTTCTGAAAAAATAAATACACCTCTTGAAAAATCATTTTGATCTTGTGTTGAGGGTATTAAGATACTTCATTGAGTTTTGTTTACAAACTTAAACTAGACGAAGTTGTTGTTCTGCTATACAGATTCTGCATACCCAAATATATTGTGAAAATTACAATACTTTTATAAAATTACAATTTATATCAAGAGTAACATTATTTTAATCATTAACTAGTCAAGTGCATGTTTCACTATTTTACATTTTTCTATTTTCGCTCCACTATTTCACTTCTCCCAAATATAGCCATATATTTTACCTTTTTTTTTTTTCATCTTATTTTTTTTATCATTTTTTTTTTTTTTTTTATTTTTTTTTTATTTTTTAATTCCACTTTTTTTTCTCTCTTCTATTTCTCTTCTTTTTTTTTCTTTTTTTTTTCTTTTTCATATTTGATGATAATTATCTCCAAGATATTTACGATTTTAAAATAAAACATCATTAGTGTCTTTCACTCTCTTATATCTCTATTTTTTTTTGTTAGTTTTTTTTCATCTTATTTTTTTATCATTTTATTTTTTATTTTGATTTCTTTTTTTTTCCACTTTTTTTTCTTTTTTCTTTTCTTTTTTTTCTTTTTATATTTTAGTTTTCTTATTCTTTTTTCTATTTTATTTTATTTCTTTTTTTTTCCTTTAATTTTTACACTTCTATTTCTCTTTTTTTCTTTTTTCAGTTCTCTTTTTTCATTTTTTTTTTACTCTTCTATCTCTATCTTTTATTTTGGAAAGACAAATATGTATATCACATACACATATTCAAAAAACTTACAAAATATATAACCATACAGATTTGGATATGTATTTACAGTACAAAACATACATATTATTTACGAAATACTTATCATATTCATATGAGATGATAATTAAAAGCCCCGTAAACTTGTCTGCCTAACTTACTTTAGCACTCTAAGTTTACATGTAATTATTTACCCCCTTGTTTCAAGTGATATTTTGAAATTTTGAAGAGCATGGAAATAATAATCTTCATATTTGAATTTAATTTGGAAAATGAATCTACTAATTTAAATAAGAGTAATTTATGAGAATTTAATTAGATTGGATAATTATTCCTTATTTAACTCAACTAATTTGAGTAAAATAAGACCAGTTAATCTTGTTGTATATGTATTTGTGTAGCAACAGTTTGCTTAAAACAAAATATAATTTGTTATTTTTCGTAATTATAAAACTATTGCTATAAAAGTTATAATTAAGGCTCTATAATTGCTATTTCTGAAATTTCCCCCGTTAAATCACTGGCTCTCGATTAAATTGTTGGTCTAAAACGGTTCAAAAAACCTCTTTATGTAGTGTGTTATATTGTTCAATTTGGAACTCTTTCTATTTTTCCAAAAGACCCCACATCATCAAAATTATGCAAGGACTTATGAGTAACTTATTTTTATTTGACCTGCCAATATGAAACTTTATTTGTATACTTAACGAGACATGGATCTGATCTTTAAGTATAGATAGATGCTTTGGCCGCTTTCCCTAATTTTCTGAATCTGTTGAATTTTTCCTAGTCCTCACAATTTAGTAAACGTGATTGAAATGATTATTATTTTTGAGTTTTTTTTTTTTTTTTTTATAAATAAGAGGCATTTATTAAAATTCTTAAAATTATTCATTTTTCAGCTCCGCAAGACACTATAAAGAGATATTAAAGGCAAGTTTCGAAAAACAAAACTTCACAGTTAAAATTAGAGTAATTAAGTATTTGTAAAAAAATGTGCAAAAACTTTAAAAGATCTAAAAATTACACAAATATACAACTTATGTTTTCAATATTACAAAAAATCTCAATTTCCTAAACATATTACAAAAATCCCAACATATACACAGAATGCTATGTATATGTCGGCTATATTATGTATATTAATAGGAAAAGAGAGTAAAGTAATTAAAAAGGTGAGAGAGTATCTAATTGCTTCCAAAAGGATTGGTATTTATGTTATTTATACTTAAAAGATTTGCCCCTCTTACCGTCATTAGAAGGAAAAAGACTTTATCCGGGTGTATATTACACCTAATAAAGTTAAGTTAATCATACAAGCCTTATATTCTAATAAAGAAAATTTCAAAAGGCATTGAGGCAATAAATATTAATTGATTTAAAAAGACTTAGGATTGGTAATGGAGAAAAGATTGAGGATTTGTAAAAACTTTTTGTTGCTTTAGTTTTCTATGGGTCTTCTTCTTTTTATTTAATTTTCTTCATGTCTTCTTCTTGCCGTAATTAAATTCTCAAATTCTACCTCATTTTTCTTAGAATGTCAAGCAACACGCACATAATCAGAACTCAGAAGTTCATACTTAGAAGCAAAGACATAACGGAACGAATATATAATTATTTAAGTTGAGTTTATTTTGTTAATGATATAGGGACAAACTTCTCAAGAGCTCAAAGTAAAATATATTATGAAAATCAAGTTTTATAGGTAAACATAATTATGTGAAGTTTTCATCGGTTTTTAATCTTTATGTTTGTTATATTAAGGGTATATAAATGTAAGTATTTTTTGGTAATGTTAAATTGAAAGTTGGCTGATTTATAGTATAACAAAAGATAGTTACGGTAGAAGAATTTTTTGGTTAAAATTGGCCAGCAATTACGTTCTAATGTCAAGAGCCGGTTTAGGTATTTTTATTATTTTATAGATTTAAGATATATGTACTTAGCAATTAACTACGATTAAGTATCGATAATCATAATTAAAAAAATGACACATATTGTTTATTTATTGATTGAGTATAAACACCCGGTGCAAGTATATTCCCATTGGGCAATAATAAATATATAGTTTATATATTATTTTGAAATAAGCCAATTCTTTGCCTGCTCACTTCTTCACGTTTTTCTCACCTTTCCTACTACGAAAATTTGGTGCATACTTATTCATGTTTACTATTTACATTAGAAATTATATCTAGAATACTTAAATATGGTTATATTAGAAATTATATTTAGAATACTATTCACTTATTTGTGGATAAATACACAACTTACATTTATTGATTTTGTAAGTAACGAGTGGGAATAGTCTTTTATCTCAAATAGCCTAATAAAACTAAATTAATCAAATAATGCTGATGTAATGAAGCCAAATCAACTTTCCCACAACTTGGGAATTGAAAGCTGTACCTAAATGAGCTTATTTTTGGTTGTTATACTGTGTGGACACACTACAAATATAATTCATTAGATAGTGGGAAGTCAAGGCCAAGTTGTACTTATTTGATGAACTATACTTTTAATCTGTTCTTTCTCGTTTTTGAAAATTATTTATTTTATATTTTTATTTTAGGTCTAATTAAATAACTTGTTGAAAATTAGATCAGAGAAAACTCTATTATGATAAGGGAGAGAAGATGAAAATAGATCATGTGTAACTTCTTACCCAACTCATTTAAAAGAATAGTATTGATCCTTTGTAAATATTTAAATTACATGTCAAAAATCTTTTCTAATTCTTAAATTTCACGTCTAATCAAACATCTCCACTTAATACAATTCATTTAAAAACTCAACTCAATACTTCTCCTTGCAAAAATCTAGTACTGATAATAAACTATAATAGTGATTCATTATTCACATCAACTTAATCGGCCACTGGGAGAAGAAAAACAATTAATATATACTTGTATAAACCAACTGGAATAAATGATCAGGGCCCCTTCTTAGAGGTCAAAAGTTTTATAAGTAATACACTTTTGAATCTACACACTGTAAAACCAATGGCGGCCATTGGCCCAAGAATATTCGTTTTGAAAAAGCAATTGGAAACATACACAATAAGTAGTATATATATACTTCATTAAAAAAAACATACACCTTAGTAGATTCCACGTATTCGTTTTGATAGATCAACAAGCAACATCATTAAAATAAACCAAAAGGAAAAGAAAGGTAAACCATGACAGATTTTGCTTATTGAAACTCAGCACATTTAACCTTCAATTAAGTCGGGAATTGATGATTTTCAATCCCCTAAGATGATCAGACGCGGCTCGGTGTCAAATTTGGTGGGGTAGGTGCGGACCCCACACGCTTGCCGCGCTCTGATCGGCAGTTCTCGGCGAATTTCAAGCTGTTTTGGTGCATGCCTTTTTGCCTCTCGGCCTCAGTGTACTCGGAAGAATAATAATGTTCTTCACTTCCCTTAACGGGGTCTTTTGTTGGTGGCAAAAACATACTTCCCCATTGTGGGAAATGGCACAATGTCACTGGAAGAGTGCATCCTATGATCATATATCCCATATAAGTTAGCCCTGTGGCTGTCGAGTACTTTGAGCTCGTGAAAAATAGCAATTGTGTCAATCCAGAACCGAAATTGCCTCCAGCGCCCGTCATGCCCGAGATAATACCTAATGATCTGCGAGAAATGAAGGGAATAATACCGAAGGTTGCACCACAAGCAGCTTGAGCACCGATTGAGAATAGGATCATGAATGTTATGGCAATTGGTAGGGAATTTGAACGGCCCAACAACACACAAAATACTCCTCCGAGTGTTTGTAGGATCCAAAGGACCCAAAGTCTCCCTCTCATGCCGAATATTTTGGCTGCATAGTCTGAAGAAAATCCTCCAAACGGACGAGCTAAAAGGTTAGCCATACCAAACGTGGCTGCAATGATTCCAGCTGTGTGAAGCTTTAGATCAAATCTGTAGGATTTTGTTCAAATTTACGTTAGTTTAAGCAGATATATGTAACAACTTTCCAAGTTGATAAAGTTAGGTAGATTACGAACTACAACTGGCTGTTAAAGAAACAAACCTATCGAAGAAGTACTCCGCAATCACGTTGTCTGTGGACAGTTCAACTCCCATTGAGTATCCATAGAGCAGGACAAAGATCCATGTCCTGTAGTTTGTAGCAGCATACCACAATATCTGAATTTTAAGAAAGAGATAGAATTAGGAATAAATTATCTCCTTAACATGAAACAAAAGTACAAAAATAGTCTTGGGTGTAATTTGCACTTACGTTACCGAATTTATCTTTAGCAACATTACCCGTCTTCTGTAAAGCGCCACGGTTTCCATCAGGCAAATCTTGGCCAAGAGTCAACACCAATATACCCATGATCACATGAAGCCAACCAGGAATGAAAAACGCAATTCTCCATGCAGTGAACGGAGTTGCTCCCACCCTTCGAATTATATCATAAAGAATTGGCATAATGAGTTGAGTTGCACCGCCACCCATGTTTCCCCATCCGGCAGCTGTTCCGTTCACTAGACCAATAATCTGACTATTAAACATAGTACTCATCCAATATTGGCACGATACAAACGTTGCAAGAGAAAATCCAATCATGAAACGGACAGCTACGTATCCACCGGCGGATGAAACAAAGGACATACAAAAAACAGTTGGGGCTGACAACATGATCAGAAATGCACACCCATACCGCGGGCCCAACAAATCACAAACCGCACCCATAGCAAGCCTAGATACAATACTTCCGGAAACGGAAGCAACCCCAGCGTTACCAATGTCCATTTTGGTTAAATTAAGGTTGTCCCTAATGATAGGGACTAAAGGGGCAGCAGCAAATGTCGAAACGAAACAAGTAAAGAAGGAAATCCAGGACAACTGGAATGTAAGGCCATGAGGTTTTGAAAACGAATAAAATCTAAATTGCTTGGCCTTGTGTTCAGTATCAACCGGTACTGAAAACTTCGCGGTAGTGTCAGTGGGCACCATCGGAGAAGCCACGGAGAAAGCAAGAACGGGTTCTCTTCCAGTGACTCCATGCATGGAACTCCCTGGTTCTCCTTCCACATCAGCCATTTCTTTGATTAAGGAAATAACTGACTAGTTTTTCAATATGAAAAATATTTTTTTGAAATGTATTAAGAAGTTAGTTGGATGGGTATAACCTTGTGAAGGGTATGTTTATATAGGCAGCAAAGAGTTGACAATTAGTAATTAGGACAAGTGATTGGTGATTCCCAATGGCTACATTCCGTTTTTTGTGAATTTAAATATTTGATTAAAGGATTCCATTTCGCCGCATCTGAATTATGAATAGTGCTAACCCCTGTGGTATATCCCAAAGGTTCACTAACCACTCTTAGTATATTCGTTTATTAGTTGGAGTAGTACTACATATCTAAATGTTGCTCGTTTTGACATACAGGTGTTGAACAAGTGTTATGCAACAATTTCCTGAATTTCTTATTTCGCTCACTTGATCATACTCCTCGACAACGAATTTAAGTTATATGTACTAACAATATGGTTATTGTATTCCGGGCTCAAGTCAGATATTCTATTAGAGGTGTTCAACATTTAACATAAAGGGTGTTAAACTGATCACCCCTCACTGTGTGTAGATATTTTACATAATCAGGTTAATTAATTCACCTAATATAACATTATTTATATGCAAGTCGATCCTCAATAGTGATATCTTTAATTGCCATTGTGCTTTGTCAAGATTTCCTGATTTTTCTTTGATCCTACGTGATATATCAACCTACTTTCTTCCCTTCTTAATTGTCAAATTATGTGCAAGCTGTGCATCATGCAATATTCAAATTTTGTACAGTGATGTGTCCTTAATTTCTTCTCTTCTTTTTTGAGAAGCAAAAGATAATTCGTATGCCTATAATACTTTTGAAAGGTACTAAAAAATAGGAAAAAGATTCCTAAGTTAGATGTGCCCTAAGCGATATTTCGTAACCCAGGAGAGATGTGCACGTGGAAGGATATGATTGCTGCAGACCTACACAGACAAATTAATGTCTTCCAAATTTTAGAATACTTGATATATAATTAAGTTGAATGTCACTACATGTGTGTGTGTTTTTCGGTTTCCATGTACCCCTTTTTGGGGCCGGACTAACCCGATTGAGGGCAAGAATTGAAGTAAAATGCTTTCTATCAAAGACGAGTTTACTTTAAGGTACTAAACTCAATTCCCATGATTAAGGAGGAAGTGTTCTTACAGCCACTACTACATGTATTAATGCATATAATACTTTTATATGCTACTCACACCGTTTTAAAATAGTTGCGCTACTCTTTATAAAAATATTTATTTTAGTTTACTTGTCTCTATAATGAAATCAAGTGGATATTACTATGTTATTCCAATACAACCTTATCGTTAAATGACTAAAGAAAGTGTATAGACTCAAATTTATATTTTCAAAGCATAATTTATAAGACTAATTGGATAAAATAAAGGAAAAATTACAGAAACTAGCATCCTTAAGACTATAATTACAGTAAATAGCAACATTTTTTCAAAATTACAACTTATAGCAAAAGTAGCAATATTTTACCCACTTCATAGTAATAGAAGAATATGTATTTTTCAATTGTGCATATGTATTTATTAGTAATACATATATATTTGTATATGTATTTATATAGCAACATTTTACTTAAATACAAATACAATTTGTTATTTTTCGTAATTATGAAACTGTTGTTATAAAAGTTATAATTAAGGATATAGAGTTGCTATTTCTAAAATTTTCCCTAAAATAAACCCCTAATAAATATTTTTTGAAGGAGAGTGTCGAATCAACAAAGATCAAATATTTTGAAACGGAGGGAGAACTTAAAGTTTTTGACACATTCTTTAAACAAAATTATTTAATAACAATTAATGATCATATACTTTCTTAGTGTATTACAATACATAGTTATTAGTAATATATTAATTTTAAATATTTTACCTTCTTGATGAGCTTTTGATTTTCATATATCTTTCCCTGCAACCTACTTTCCCTTAGTCATATACTAATATGACTTTTTTTCTTTAAAAGAAAAAAACTAAAGTATTCCATTACATATTTTCACGTGGGTTGAAGAGAGCACTAATTTTCCATACATTGAATCTGGGAGAATCTATCTCCATTAAGTTTTGGCATGTGCATCTTTTCATCATCTTAGTCTTCCTCAAAACATATCCATCCAACAAGGTAGGAAAAGTGACATTAAAAAGAATGGCTCATATTAATCACCAAAGTACATAAATCTCCATTTTCTACCGTTAAAATTAAATTAGATTAAAATATTAGATAATTAAAACTTTTAAACTAACACAAAAGGCAAGTGTTCAGAAAAACACTAATAGCCGCTTACAAAATGGCTGGTTTAATTTACCTAGCAGTCAAATAAGCTACACGGTGTTAGTGTATTGGAAGAACTAATATAACACTTTCATACAGCAATTATTACATAATTAGTCGTCTTTCTCACGTATTTCCTTAATTAATTAATTGATTAATTGACTATTTAAATTCATATTAAGAGAGATCTCCAACAACTAGTTCCAAGGTCAAATGGCAGAGTGGCAAATAGTTTGCTAATATTATATTTTTGCGTATGCTAAGGAGATGGAGACACAAACTATTATCATGTTATTTAATTTACCATAGCTTTTGAGAAGGTCGTAGAGTTATATATTTAGGGTAAATTATTTACTAGTCTCTTTAATTTAAGACGCATGACCTGGTAAATTGTTGGAAATCAAGTGGGATGATGACACACTTAATTATAATTAATTAGTATATATCATTCTCTTATAGATGTTTCACAAGATTTAATTATTATTGAATTGTCCTCTCTCTTATCAGCAAAGAGGAAAAAGGGCATCAACACGAACGAGTATTGTGATGGAATGAATAAAATCCTTCTATTTCTAACTAAAGGTTTCAAACTCGAGTCTTGAATATGAAAATAATTATGTTAGAAAGTGTTATTCAGTTATATGAGATCTTACACAATATGAATCCATATTACTTGAGCCTCAATATGAATAATAGACACCGGATAGAAATTAAAAAAAAAATAAAAATGCACCATTATAAGTCCTAGACATGATGATCAGATAGATGGGTTGGAGACAGATAAGGGAATGTTTGAGAACATAATTAGAACAATCTTTAATTTGGCTAAACAATCTTTAATTTGGCTAACATGTTGATTGCATATCTATGATAAGATGCAATGTCACAAATTGATCATTCAAAAAAAAAAAAAAATTAATTGTTAATTGTACGCCATTGAAGAGACAAATCTATAGACTCCCTCCGTCCCAAATTACCCATTCCAAATTTTTTAATTTGATTTCTCATTTTACTTTTCTTTTTTCATTAATCAAGAAGAGATAAATTTTTTTTTCATGTTTTACCCTTTGCATTAATTACTTTCTCTTCAAATTAAAATGTAAACATCATTTAATAGGGATATTATGTTAAATTAGCCATATTATCAATTATTTTTTTAATCAATGTGTTATCTCAATTTGAGACGGAGAATTTGAGACAGAGGGAGTTTATCTTGATAATTAAATACAAAAGCATGATAAACAGAGTGGTCTATCCACGTCTTTTTATCTATATATAAATCTCTAGAGTTTAGTAAAACTTGGATGTGTGTGCATGTCTTTAAAGAAATTCAAAGCTGAGTTATTTAGTTACTGCATTATATTATATTGAAAAAGTAATAGCTATGAGATCATTTTTTTTAATTCAAATTAAAACGGTAACTAGTCATTCAGTACCATTTCCTCCTAATTTACGAGGAAAAACTTGTCTAACTTGAAATCATTATTTGGAAAAAGCTTGTCTAACTTGAAATTATTATATTTAATCATTTACCTATATATCAGTTCATGATTCTACATTATCTTAACAAACAGAACTGAGAATAATAAACAAGTTAGTCTACTTCTTTCTGTCTGTTATGTTTATCCCCCAGTTTGAAATTGTCCACACTCCAAATGCAATTATTGGTTAATATATTTGCTTGATGTTTTTAGACTCGTTTGTGCTTATCTATTGTGTAGATGATAAGTTTTGTTACGATACTCTTAGGTGTTTAATTATATCCATATAAATATATATTGTAATTAAAGTTCAAAGATGGCAGTCTAAGAAAGTTTACAATATGGTCATGATGATCATCAATAGCTATGCGAAAAAAATACTAGTTGAAGATTAAATAAGTCTATGAGTTTCTTCTTCTTCTGGCGTTTTTCAACACATGTCAAATATGGATTTGAAGTTAAGATTTTTTTCATTCTCGAAATAGTCTAAACAATTGTAGCTAAGTAATTTGTTACCATCTATTTCTAGGTTAGCACTCCATAGTTAATGATCTCCATATAGAAAGCCATTTTTTTTTAAAAGAAGAAGAATAGAAATTAAAAATAAAAAATTAAAGCCATTTGGTAATTTCCAGTGAACTGGAAAGAATCATTTAGGAATTGTTTGGAAGAGTACAGAAGAATAGTACCGAATAAAGTATATTAGTAATATTGATATTAATTATATATAGGGGAGATAATTATGCCGGAACTATTTCCTATCCGCTACTTGGTTTGGTGTATTAATTACAATTTTGTTTTTGCCCATGCCTTTTATCCATGTATTAATAGTCCACTTATTGCTAATAATACCATGATTTTCTATATACATACCGCTGTCATACACCCTATAATACAAAATAAGGTGTATAACATGTATTAATTGCACTTAAGCTCAAATTCTACCTAACAAAGGATTAAATAATATCATGACTAATGCATGTATTAAATTCTCTGGTACATCCTACCAAACAACCCCTTACTAGATAAATATAATAGATTGGGATAAAGGACCTATTTTTTTTCTTTTACCCACAAGGTAAGTTGGATTATTGATTGTATAAAGGGGGCATCTTACTCTAACTAGTAAACTCAAGTATGTCATACCTTTAATTTGCTTGTTTTTCTTCCATGTCCTTTTCCCCTGAGCAGTTCAACAGCTTTTGTACTCATAATACATTGACAAACTATAAGCATTCAGTTTTCAAAAAGTATATTTTTTCACTGGACTACCAGCAAATAATTGCAAAGTCAATTGTCCTTTCAATCGCTGCAAAAGATAGCTATATTTGATGTTCACATTAGGAGTATTTTTGAAGCTCTAGAATTTGGTTTTCCACTTTATCCCATCAATGTTAGCTCTATACAAGTTATTGCAAATTAGTATAAAAATTATTATTAATGTGACGTCCCTGACGGAAGGGATTGATAAGAACAGTTAACTGACAAATTTTTAGACTATAAAGATAATTTTGAAGAAGGAATACATATATCTCACCTTAATAGAAAGACAAATCTCACTTGGCACCAACATAGGTTGTGGTGCAGTACTGTGACTACTCCGCTCTTAATTAAAGCTCTCGGGTTTGAGTTCTAGGTATGAAGAAAATTTTGGTGGGAGCACTAACACCGGAAACCGGGTGAGAAATCAAAAAAAAAAAAATCTCACTTGGCAATATAAGACATAAATTCCCACGTTATATATGCTTTTTATCATAAGCTTGAGGGATAACATGACTCAAAAGATAAATTGGTGAGGTCTGTTATATATGTCAGAAGTTAGAACAATCAACATATTATACATTCCATTGGCCTTTTATCATAACCTTGAGGGATAACATGACTCAGAAGATAAATTGGTGAGTTCTGTGTTGAAGAACTCAGTTATGGAATCACTAAGCAACTAAACTTCAGTAAAATGAATAAAGAAGAAAGCAGAAAATGTTATTCTCATTGAGAAGCATAGCTGAACAACTTAGCTTAATCTGTAAGCTACGAGGTCTATATATAGATCCACTAACTGTCTAACTACTAATCTAATTAGCTAATTAGTTACAACTAACTACTCATAGCTCACTAATTACACCAATTTACATAAAGTATATTTACACCTCATTTTTCCTCACATGCTTCTACACTCCCCCTCAAGCTAATGGATGAACACAGGCTTTTCATTCCTAGCTTGTCAATCAAATAATCATATTGAGGCTTGCACAAACTTTTTGTTAGAAGGTCAGCTATCTACTCTCTTGTACCAATATGTTGTGTGGTGATGAGTTTATCCTGAATCTTTTCTCTAACAAAGTGACAGTCAATATCAAAGTGTTTGGTTCTTTCATGAAAAATAGGATGAGCTACAATTTGTATAGCAGCCTTACTGTCACAAAATGGTGTCACAGGCTTCTCAATACCAGCTCTTAGTTCTTTGAATAGACCAGTTAACCAAATTATCTCAGCCACGGTAGTTGCCATGCTTCTAAATTCAGACTCTGCAGAACTTCTGGAAACTGTCTGTTGTTTCTTAGACTTCCATATATAATTGCTTCTCCTAGCTTGATCACACTATGAGCATCCGTTCCGTAGATAACAGTGCTTACCAAATCCTTCAACATTGTGTTCATAATCCAAGCTAAAACGATAGCATTACATCTATCCCACAATTCATGCAAAGTAGAGTCAAAATGTTCCTTGCGACACGTTCCTAACACAAATCCTTGTTTGTTCTTTCCAAGTAGAACTATTTTCAGTGTTTTACTCCACAGTGAATAATTCTCAGATCCTTGAAGTTGAACAGAGATGAGGATCAAGCCTTGAGTATCTGAGGGATGAATATAGAGAGGATGATTGTGATGAATTTCTGAGCTCGACTGGGAATTCTGAGTTTGAGATTGACTGGTGGCTCCAATGGTGGAATCGTTGTTGTGATCCATTCCTTCACATGCACAGATTCAATTCAGCTAAAAGTGATGTTGATGTATAGAGAAACAATTGATTTCTGCTCAACAATGCAGAATTTGTACTCAATTTTGGAGATTTCTTCAATTTCAGGACTCGTTGGGTCCAAAAATGCTTCAATCGTACCAGTTTTTTTTTTTCTTGTCCGAAGAACAATTTGATTTCACAAGCTGAGTGAATTGAGACCTAAACCCGCTGGCTTTGATACCATGTTGAAAAACTCAGTTATGGAATCACTAAGCAACTGAACTTCAGTAAAATGAATAAAGAGGAAAGCAGAAAATGTTATTCTCATTGTGAAGCATAGCTGAACAACTTAGCTTACCCGCTAACTGTCTAACTAACTACTAATCTAATTAGCTAATTAGTTAATTAGTTACAACTAACTACTCATAGCTCACTAATTACACCAGTTTACATAAAGTATATTTACACCTCATTTTTTCCTCACTTGCTTCTACAGTGTTTTATATGTTCGGACAATCAATATATTATACATTCCATTGACTTGAATTGTGAGGGTTCACCTAAAGTAACTTCGGAACGTTTTTATTTATAATTATATGCAGCCACTACTAGATTGATATTCAATGGAGGATCAAAGCAATATAAGAAAAATTGGTTGAGAAGTCTTTTGTGTTTTCGTGCTAGAGAGGTTTAATTATAATGAGAACAATTTTCGTGAATATTGTTTGTTTAGTGTTTATTTAATAACGAGAACTAGTACTATATATCAACACAAATTTTTAAATATTAAAATATGAACACACAAGAGAAGCGCTTCAATTTTAGATACATAAATTCATGTTTAATTAAGTTTGCTCCTACAGATGCGGAGTTGACTATGCCGGCCAAAAGTACTATTGCACTTTAGTGTACGAATTTATAATTTCTTGGGATAAAAACCCGAATGTAATATAAAATTTAACTTGGAAAAGACTTGTCATATATTAGCAAAATATATTGTATAAAAATCAAAGTTAAAATTCTTAAAAACAATCTAGGTTCACAACAAAATTTACGTCACTTCATGAATATGAGAAATCGAGAATAAGAGATGTCTAAGTAACATTTTTATTTTTATTTAAAACAAATAAGATTTCCTTTTGATGTACCTAATATATTTTTTAACAAGGGGTCAAGGGCAAATGAAACCCCCCCTAAAAAAAAAATGACGACATTTGTATATACTTATTATTATTATTTTTCTTTTGTATGATAACGAGTTGCAATGACAAAATAAACTAAACGAAAATTAAAAAAATAGAAAAATCAAGTCGAACTTTCCTGAGATGCTTGGGCTCGTGTCCTTCAAAAACTCCCTAAACTATGAATGCATCATCATCACACATATATATTAGTTTTAAAAAAATACTATTCATAATTTATGGAAAAAGATAATTCAATTTCTCTTCTTTCTCTTTACTTTTTAGCTGCTTCAATTCTTTTTTTTTTTCAAGAGCTCCTATCGATGAATTATATGGCATCTAGATATTGACTCATCACGACACATACTGAAATTGAAGAAGGTTCGAAAAGTGTAACTATGTCTCAATTAATCAAATCAATGAATAAAAGATATGTATAATGTTTGTGTACAACTTCTCTTATTAATACAGCAATAGTCAAATAATATGCATTTTTATTAAATTATGACTCTTATAATTTAACTAATTTGAAAAGTAAAAATGCTGAATTTGTTCTCCAATTTTGTCTTATAAGCCAAATTGACGTCAAAGCAAAACCGTACCTACAGTACTAGAGGACACATGATAATACATAGTTTATTCAAATGATAGAAAAGAAATAAAAGTTTCATTACCTAATCATGAATAAAACAATCCGTATAGGTGCCGTACTTTTATTTGTTGTTTTGTTTTGTTTCCTAATCAAATATTCCTGGTAGAGCCAGATATATGATGGTCACTCATTATTTAATTAATAGAATATGTAGGTTAAGGTTTTATACAAAGTCATAAATAATGAATCATTAATAATCAATTATGGTCCACATGAATCAAAGGTTACGGTAATATGTCTTCGTAACTCAAAATGAAAAAAGAGTTGCTATTGCAATTTTGTATGATCTTTCTTTTAAGATTCTTTTCAGTAACTAGCATTTTTTTGCACTTCTTATAAAAGATCTTCGTCTTGTCAATCCTTCCATCAAGGTGAGAACTTTCTTTTTCATGACAAGCACTACCTTACCCTTACTAAACTACAATAATAATTTTAAAAATTGTATCCATCAGCATTAGTATCATCAAAGTGTGTAAATGACTTTTCCAAATAAATTTAAGGACCAACTTATATTTTTTCCCCTTTGTTTTTTTATGCATGACTACATTGTGGAGTGCAATATAACAAAGGAATATTATCTAAAACATAGCCACACAACTTATTATGTCAATATCAATATGATTGTGGTGAGATGATTGTAACTGCTCTAATTTGTTCTTAATTAGAGGTCTTAAATTTGAGCCCTTGAAACTAGAAAGAACTTGTTGGGAGTGTTGCCCCCAGAAATGAATCGATCCTTCCATGCGCGACTTGAATTTATTAGTCGGGGCACAATAAAGATACCAAGTGCCGTACTGGAAACACAAAAAGGTTAAATCAGGCGCCGAACTGGGAACACGTACAAAAAAATTATTTTGTCAATGACAGTCAAACCTCTTTATAGTGGTAGCGTTTGTCGGGAAATTTCATGGTATAGAGGTGGTGTTATATATGTATACTGACATTTAACGTTTAGGTTTCATTTAGCTGTTATAAATAAAGGTATGCAAAATTAGAAAGACCAAATATAAAAAAGGCAAACATTAAGTAGCATTTTCATCATCAAATTATGAAATAACAAATGTACACCATTAAACTACAATTTTTGTCCTTTAAATTAGACATTCATACTTGAAATTTACTGAGCTTAATGATGACTACCATAAATATTCTGTATATAATATATTTCTTACAAAATTAATATTATTAGACAATGTTTGAGTATGCTGTTATAGAGACGTTATTTTACAAAGAGTATACCGCCATAATAAATGTCATTATTGTTATAGGTAGAATACCGTTATAGAAAAGTAAAATATAGCATAAAAAATCGGTTTTCGAGAACATCATACCGCTATAGTGAAATATCGTTATAATGGAGGTGACGTTATAGAGACGTGTGATTGTATATTGAATTTTTTAGCAATTAACAAACCAAGACTAATCTTAATTATTTAAGTTGACCAAGTTATAACATGCATATATAGCTCATCATCTCCAAATTGCTAATTATTTCATCGATTTTCTATAGGGTTTGCAATCTCTATTATTGGAGTCACAACTTTTGTTAGTTCAGTTAAAAAAGAAAACAAACATTTAAGGCAACTTGCAATTCTATGAATATCAAAACAAGCAATTAGTTACACATCTTATTACACTTCACTTATTGAGATATGTTTATAGAAAAATCCAACCAGTTGTTTTCTTAGCTTCATCATGTGAATTGAAACTATCTTATTTTATTGCAGTTCCCTTTACTTTTCAATTGAAAAAAACTTCCATAATAATTGAGAACTATTATTGATGATTATTTAGCTAAATTAACCTTTCAATGGTTCTGAGGGCTCTATTATACTTAATATATTTATATATTAAGGTGATGATGATGAAATATTAGTGGATTAGCGTGGGCGTTTGAATTGGATATGTAAATTTAATTTTAATTTTCGGCTTTGGACTCAAGAAATTACAATTCAAATAAGTTTGCATTGGAATAGCATATTTAAGTTTGATTTCAGAAAAAAAATTCTGAAATAATTAAGAAGGATTTTTGCCTCTTTAATTAATTGATTAAGCTCGTTATAGATTATATATTGACCAAGTCTAATGGTCATATTATATTCATACGTAACAGCCGCAGCCAATCATACCCTGGTGCGAAGTCAACCCAAGAAAAGAGAAAAAAGAAATTATGAGGACAGAAAGTCCTCTTCAATTATCACTTGATGAGTCATTAATATTTTAATTAGTTTTCATTTGCTTAACAGATAAAACTCTTTAATTGAACAAAATATTTTAATGTTATGAAATGAAAGAGACAAGAAAGAAAATTGAACAAAAACTGAATGAAAACTCTTGATTGATTCTTTTTCTTGATTCAAATAGAAGAGTACATCTTTATTTATAAGAAACTAAATAAAATAATTATGATATTTTCCTTATAGCTATAAAACTAAATATTCTTCAATTAATAAGCCCTAGACTTAAAAGGAAATAAATAATGTAAAATATTTTTAGACTAAAAACGGAAAAATAAAAATATTCTACCATTAATGAAAATGACAAAATAGAAGGAAGGTAAATCTCAACTGGTGTATCCAACTTGAATTTGAACACTGGATTATCCTTGAAAAATGCATTTTTTTCTTGATTTTGTTGCAACAATCTAATAAAGTTGGTTTTCCTCGTGTTCATGTTCTTCTTCCACAAGTAGTACTTTTGAATTGTCTTGGTTGTGTTTGAACTTGCATACTTTTGTGGCATGATCCTTTTGTTTGCAACTTCCACATAATGCATTGGATTTCCACCAGTAAAATTGTGTTTTCTTTTTGCAATATTTGTAAGGTGGATAATCAACTTTTCTTTTTTGATGATTCACGTAAAAAATATCTTCAACAACTTTTTCTTCTCTGTAGGTTCTTCTTTGTTCTTATACTAGAAGAGCGCTTATCAATATAACAAGAGAGATGACAGAGAGGTCTTTAGATTCTTCCAAACGGAGATTGGCATAGAGATGTGTTTGAAGGTTTGTGGGGCATTGAAAGAGAGAGTATTGATTGTCATGGTTTGAAACAAGATTTAAAATTATATGAGTTAAAAATTGAATAAAAATAACCCTACGTTAAAAATAAAAGTAAGGGTTAAAAATAGTCTTACGTTAAAAATAAAAGTAAGATTAAAAATAGGTATGAATTAAAAGTGGTTGAAATTTTTTTTTTTTCAATAAATTCACAAATTCATGAGGATCGATGAAGGCTTTTATACCACTGTTATGGAATGAAAGAGACAAGAAAGAAAATTGAACAAAAACTGAATAAAAACTCTTGATTGATTCTTTTTCTTGATTGAAATAGAAGAGTACATCTCTATTTATAAGAAACTAAATAAAATAAATAAGAAAAATATGATATTTTCCTTATAGCTATAAGACTAAATATTCTTTAATTAATAAACCCTAGACTTAAAAGAATATAAATAATGAAAAATATTCTTAGACTAAAAATAAAAAAATAAAAATATTCTACCATTAATAAAAATAATAAAATAGAAGGAAGGTAAATCTCAACAAAAACAACCCAAGAAAGGATAAAAAAGAAATTATGAGGACAGAAAGTCTTCTTCAATTATCACTTGAAGGTCATTAATAGTTTAATTAGTTTTCATTTGCTTAACAGATAAGCCATAAGGGACTGAATAATATATAAAATCCTTTAACTATAATGCTAGGAAACAAAAATATGAAAAATTTGTGTCACTTGTTAAAAAATGAAATGGACTCTAAGTCTAAGCTATGAAACAAATGAGTTACAATCTAAGTTGTGATGCTCGATATGGAGAACAAGCTTCTGTAGAAGGGCACATAACATTTGAGGTGAATCCTATATCAGAATGGGAAACGAAAGTTGAAGACCGTATAAGAATAAGCCCAGAATCAACAGTTGCAATAATTTTTAGGCTTAAATCTAAGGGACAAATTCGTGTATGGGCCTAAGCCGAAAGCGGATAAAACCTTAACAATTGGACCAAGGATGTCAGTGACCTCCTACTTTGTACCATTTTCATATTAATCTTATTATTATAGATAAAGTAATTTCAAGTTCTCTAGAAGAACTAATTTGGCTGCAGATCTGTATTTACATCTGTGTATACATTAGGGTGAAAAAAAAGTGTTAAAACCCTAAACGCTCAGATCATACTTATATACATACCACATGCATGTATGATGTATCAAATGTTTCTTATTACTTCCATTTAAAATTTCATAAAATGCTAAAAGCAGAAAATTAAAAAGAAAATCTAGTCAACTCCCATATATATATATGTATACTATATGTTATCTCCTAAAAAGAAAAACTGCCTCAAAAATTAAAAATGTTATCTCCTACAGTGTCTGAGCCGTACTTATCATCTTGTACTTATGCTGTGTTTCTTGATTAAATCTTTGTAGGTCAATGCTTTGTATAATAAGAGGGCTTAAATACCAATAGAAGATAAGTGTTCCGTATATATATTAGGTGGAGAATAATGTTATGAACGTAAACTAAGAGCAGCCCGGTGTATTAATCTCTCACATTGTTGAAAGTGGGAAATCCCACATCGATGGTTTAGAAAATAGGGGGGGCCGTCCTCCCTATAAAAGAAACTCAAATGTTTTAGTTTTAAACATGCCTCTCACAATTGCATTCTTATCTTCTTAAGACATTTTGAGTATTCTCTCTTTTGTAATATTTCACTTGTATCTGAGGAAGTAGGTAAAACATTTTTACCGAATCTCGTAAATTCAGTGTTCTTTTTATTTTTCCTCTTTTACTATTTTTAGCGGGTTTATTTTTGGGTAGTAGTTGTGCAATAATCGCACTCTCTCCGATCTGCTTTCGCAACAATTGGTATCAAAGCCAGGTTTTGTCTGAGTATGTTCTATGTTTGCTAGTCTGATCTTCCATATCAGAAAGGATATTTTCTTAGGTCTGTATTGTCAAAATTTTTTCTTAGTATGCTCTGTGGTTGCGGCGTAGTTTGATCTTCCACACCAGAAAAGAATTATCTTGGTCTGTGTAGAGCCAGCTATTAAATAGTATTTATAGCATAAAATGGGAGAGGGAAATCAAGAAGTATCCAGCTCGGACATGACAAAGGTGTCCACATCAGGTGTCAATAACACGTCGTTGGTATCTTCGCTTATGTCAAGAATTCAGACAAATGCGAAATTTGCAGTTGAAATTTTTTACGGAACAGGACACTTTGGGATGTGGAGATGCTAGGTTGAAGATATCCTTTTTCAACAAGGATTAGATCTTGCCTTAGAAGAAGACAAACCAGAAAATATTGAAGATGCTGATTGGAAATACATCAACCGTTTTGCTTGTGGTACCATTCGGTCCTTCCTTGGAAAAGAACAGAAGTATCCATTCACAAAGAAAACTTCTGCAAGTAAATTGTGGAGGGAATTGAAGGATAAATTTTTGAAGAAAAATATTCAGAATAAACTTTTTCTGAAGAAAAAAATATTTCACTTCACATATGTTCCTGGTTCCACAATAAATGATCATATCACCAATTTCAATAAATTAGTTACAGATTTGCAAAATATGGATGTAACTTTTATTGATGGCGATCTAGAGTTGATGTTGTTGGGGTCACTTCCCTATGAGTATGAGCATCTTGAAACTAATCTACTTCATGGGAGGGAAGAAATTTCTCTGAAAGAAGTTTGTTCAGCTTTGTACATCTATGAAGAAAGAAAGAAAGAGAAACAGAAGAGCGAAGAAGGAGAAGCACTAGTAATGAGAGGCCGTTCTCAAGATCAAATGAGAACAAAGAAGGAAAGATCCAAGTCAAAGTCCAGACCTACCAAAAATGAATATGCCTTTTGTCGAGAAAAAGGGCACTGGAAGAAGGACTGTCCAAAATTGAAGAATGAGGCCAAACCTAACAAAGGAAAGGCTGTAATGGATTTAAATATAGATGATTGTGACGACTCAGATTTCTCATTAGTTACAGCAGAATCATTAAAAACATCAGATGTATGGCTGATGGACTCGGCTTGAAGCCATCATACGTGTCTCAATCGGGACTGGTTCGTTGATTTTGAAGAAGGAGAATTTGGAGTTATCCACATGGCAGACAACAGTCCTCCTACCGCATATGGAATTGGTTCAATACGTTTGAGGAACCATGATGGAGTGATCAGAACACTAACAGATGTTTGATATGTACCGGATTTGAAGAAGAATCTCATTTCTGTGGGAACCCTTAATTCAAAAGGTCTCAAAATTGTTACAGAAAATGGATTGATGAAGATATACTCTGGTGCACTTATGGTAATGATTTGTACCATTATCATGGCAGTACAATTATTGGGACAGCAACAATAACATCCAGTGTTGACAAAGAGGCAGAAACAACCAGGCTATGGCATATGCGGTTGGCACACACTGGAGGCAAATCCTTGAAAATCTTATCAGATCAAGGATTGTTAAAAGGCGTTAAATCTAGAAACTTGGAATTTTGTGAATATTGTGTGAAGGGAAAGCAAACAAGGGTTAAATTTGGTACAACCATCCATAATACTGAAGGCATTTTGGATTATGTGCATTCTGATGTTTGGGGTGCTTCCAAAACACCTTCATTAGGTGGGAAACACTATTTTGTAACTTTTGTTGATGACTTTTATCGAAGAGTATGGGTGTAAACCATGAAAATAAAAGATGAATTTTTGGGAAGACGATGATAGAAAATCAAACAGGCAGAAAGATAAAGAGTCTTCGCACAGATAATGGAGGTGAATACAAGAATGATCTTTTCAACAAGGTCTGTGAAGATTATGGCATCGTCAGACACTTCACTTTTAGACATACACCACAACAAAATGGAGTGGCAGAACGCATGAACCGTACTTTGTTGGAGAAGGTACGGTGTATGTTGTCTAATGCTGGCTTAGGCAAAGAATTCTGGTCTGAAGCAATAACATATGCGTGCTACATTATTAATCGTCTACCATCTGTTGCAATTGGTGGGAAGACACCATTTGAAAAATGGTATGGAAAACCTGTTGTGGATTATGATTCTTTACATGTATCTGGCTCAACTGCATACTATCACGTGAAAGAATTAAAATTGGATCCAAGAGCTAATAAGGCTATCTTTATGGGAATTACTTTCGAAGTCAAAGGATATCACCTATGATGTCCTGAGACAAGAAAAGTAATATTCAGCAGAGACGTTGCTTTTGATGAATCTGCGATGATGAAAAATGAAGCAGATGAAGATACAAAAGTAACTGATAGTGCTTCAAAGCAGGTGGAGTTTGAGGGAAAATTTATTTTTTCTCTACGAAAGGCAGTTGAAGAAACAAATGATGATTTGGAAGCAGAGCCAGTTGAGACACAAGTTCCAACTCAAGAACCTGAACAGCAACTTGAGTCAATAGCAACCCAAAAACCCAAAAGACTAATAAAGAAGCCTATGCGTCTCATAGAGACAATGGCATGTGCAGCCTCAATCATAATTGACAATACTCCTACTACTTATAAAGAAGCTATCCAAAATTGTGAAGAAAATAAGTGAAAGGTTGCAATGAGTGAGGAAATGAAGTCCCTTTATCAGAACAATACGTGGAATCTGGCCAACCTCCCGGGGGGCAAGAAAGCTATTGGGTGCAAGTGGGTTTACGCAAAGAAAGAAGGATTTCCTGACCAAAATGATATTCGCTACAAAGCAAGATTGGTGGCCAAGGGATATGCTCAGAAGTAAGGAATTGATTACAATAAAGTGTTTTCTCCAGTTGTAAAACATTCTTCTATTAGAATTATGTTGGCTTTGGTAGCGTAGTTGGATTTGAAACTAGTTCAGATGGATGTAAAAACAACGTTTTTACATGGTGATTTGGAAGAGGAAATCTACATGACTCAGCCTGAAGGATTCAAAGTTGCAGGGAAACAAAACATGGTGTGCAAACTTAAAAAATCATTGTATGGATTGAAACAGTCTCTTAGACAATGGTACAAAAGATTTGACAAGTTTATGTTGCGGCAGAAGTACGTGAGAAGCAAATACGATCATTGTGTGTATTTGCGCAATCTTAAGGATGATTCCTCTATATATCTTCTCCTTTACGTTGATGATATGTTGATAGCTTCCAAGAATTTGGCAGAAATTGAGAAGCTGAAGGCTCAACTAAGTAAGGAGTTTGAGATGAAGGATTTGGGAGATGCAAAGAAGATTCTTGGCATGGAGATAACAACATATAGACATTCAAAGAAACTTTGTTTATCTCAAAAAGAATACTTAAAAAGGGTGCTAGATCGATTTGGTATGGATGAAAAAACAAAACCAGTTAGCACTTCATTGGCTCCTCTTTTTAAGCTTAGTGCTGATATGTCGCCTAAGAATGAAGTCGAAAGAGAATATATGTCAAAGGTACCATATGCAAGTGTTGTTGGTAGCTTGATGTATGCAATGGTTTGCACAAGACCTGACATTTCACATGTTGTTGGGATTGTGAGCATATATACGCATAATCCAGGAAAAGAACACTGGCAAGCTGTGAAATGGATTTTGCGGTATATTCGTAATACCGTGGATGTTGGGTTAGTTTTTTAGCAGGAAGAAAATTCGTGTGTAGTTGGATATTGTGACTCTGATTATGCAGGTGATCTGGACAAACGAAGGTCAACTACTGGTTATGTATTTACTTTTACAAAAACGCCAGTTAGTTGGAAGTCTACTTTACAGTCAACAGTTGCTTTGTCTACAACTGAGGCAGAGTACATGGATATTACAGAGGCTGTGAAGGATGCAATTTGGCTTCAAGGATTGCTTAAGGAACTTGGTATCAGACAAGAAACCATTACAATATTTTGTGGTAGTCAAAGCGCTATTCAATTAGCGAAAAATCAAGTCTATCATGGAAGAACGAAGCACATTGATGTTCGGTATCACTTCATACGCGAAATAATAGAAGAAGGTGGATTCACAGTATAGAAAATCAAGACTACAGAGAATCCTGTTGATATGCTAACCAAAGTGGTGACTGCAATCAAGTTTGGACATTGTTTGGACATGATCAATATTGTTGAACATTGAAGTTCAAAAGTTGAAGACACAATTGAAATTTGTCATGAGAGAAAATTGAAGATGTGGGATATCCCAAGGTGGAGATTGTTGAAAGTGGGAAATCCCACATCGATGGTTTAAAAAATAAGGGGGGGGGGGGGGGGGGCTTCGTCCCTATAAAAGAAACTCAAATGTTTTAGTTTTAAACACATCTCTCACAATTGCCTTCTTATTTTCTTAAGGCATTTTGAGTATTCTTTCTTTTATAATATTTCACTTGTATCTTTGGAGTGGAATAAAATTTGGTCAGTTGTGTCTGAGGACGTAGGTAAAATATTTTTACAGAATCTCATAAATTCGGTGTTCTTTTATTTTTCCTCTTTTACTATTTTTAGCGGATTTTATTTTGGGGTAGTAGTTGTGCAATAATCACACTCTACCCGATCTGCTTCCGCAACACACATATGATCAACACTTTCTACGATCAGGGGTGGCACCACCTTTCATTCAGGGGTTCATCCGAACCCCCTTCGCCGGAAAATTATACTATTTCTACACGGTTAAAATAATTTTTTATTCATATTTAATTCATGTTGAACCCCCCCTTCAATTAGTTCGTATGTTTACTTTTGAACCCTATCAATAAAAATTCTAACTCCACCATCTACGATTGAATCAACTAATTAAGCAGATACAGAAATAGAAAAACTCCCAAGGTTAGACATTCAACTCGGACATTTTTCTGGAAAAACTACATTTCATAGACAGTGCTCATTTTTGCAGCAAAAAGAAGAAGAGATTTTCTATATATCAAAAGTGCAACAACATTTGATTTCAAACATAGCAGAATAATACATGTATTGATCAAGCGCATACAATATCTCATCCTAACTAAAAGTCGAGCGAATACAGTATTTCATTGAAACTATCAGTGTATGTATATATGTGTAGTCAACTGGATATGTATGTATGTGTTTTCAAGGCAGAAGCTGAATTTGTATGTGCCAAACTAGATGTATATGTATATGGGCAGTGACAACTAGGAATTTTAGATAAACAAATTAATACATGTACAATTGTATATATGCCACAAAATTGCACAATCTAGCTGTATTATGTAATATTTTCAAAGTACCACGATAAAGAGAAATTAGACAAAATACTATGTATTAGGAATAGTTTGGTTAAGAGATTGTTGAATTTTTGCCTTGGAATAGAAATAAATGGAAGAAAAGGGGTTGCGTAATTAGATTGTTCTTGACCTGAACCTTACCATATATATACAATCTAACAATTTTAATGTTGATGATGTATATATTATATGCATTAAAGAAAATGTCTCGAGATCAGTTTCTATTGTCGTCTTCACAGGCTAATTTTTCATATGACAATTTTCGACAGAATTGAGACAAATTAATTTCAGTATCGTCCTCTTGAATTCCATAGAGCCATAAATAAGAACTGTTCTATATTTTATTTATATTTAAACAAATAAAAGAAGAAGAAAAAACTGAGCGTGTACATTTACCTACTTTGATCATTAATTCTTAAATCATCATCAGATTAGTTATACCTTTTATTAATCACTTGTTTTGCTTAATAAACTACTATACTAATTTTTGTACTCCAAAATTTTGTTGCTTGGATTTTGGAAACGACAGATTAAGAGAATGTATAGGATGAAAAAAAAGTAGTAGTTGTCCCAGATCTTGTGCAATGTCTACCCACTTTTGGCAGATTAAAAAAATTAAGGTAAGAAGTTAGGTTAGGTTCAAGATACAAATTGCAAAATAATTGCGTTGTGATGTATTAATAGTTTTTTTCCTTTACCAACAAGGTTGTGGTGGAGTGGTAAGTACTTCTTCATCGTTAATCAGAGTTCTCGAGTTTGAATCCCTCTAGGTACGGAGTCAACCCCCCAACCTCAATGTGGGACTTTCCCGCATGAATCTGAATTCAGTTTGGCTCCAACGTGAATACCGAATAACGGATGAAAAAACAAAAAATAAAAAAAATTACTGTCGGGTTGATGGAGACAAAGGTGTATATATATACTAGTTTTGTTCAGTTAGATAATTAATTTTTCTTAACCTTTCAAAGCTCATAGAGTCTCTATAAGGGTGTTAATTTTCACCTAGTAGAGGTTTAATTTCTGAGACTAAATTAAATTTCAAAATTAACACTGTAATGTCCCGTATCAAACGACCTCTAAACAGATGATTATGATGTCATGGGAAGACATTGAGTTCTGGCTCTTTTGTCATTTTAAATCGTAAAATTTCTTGAATGATATCACTAAGAAAGAAGTTTTTGTTTTAACTATCTTAGAGAATTACGGCGTCCAAGTTGTGACGTTTGGTGGGCTGAATATAATTTTTCTAATTAACCCTTAATCAATCTTAGGTTCAAGTACTCTTGACAATAATGATCTTTTCTAAGTAAGGTGTGTTTCCCATTTTAAATGTCAAGAGTTACAGAGATATATATATACCATTTCGCCACCTAGTTTATAAATAAAGCTGAAATATGTTAATCGTATATATATTGTTAGTGTACTTATTGTGCATAGATATGTACGTTACGTTATATATGTCTATAATCTATGCACATTAATTTAGTATAAAGTACAAACAACTTTTACATTTTGTACATATCTTGTAAATTAGATGATCAAATGGTTCAGACTTATAACTATTCCTTTTTTGATATTTATCTCTTTAAATAAAACCTATGTAACGTGAATTAAGGGACATAGATGATATGAACCGATATTAGTTTCTGTTAGAAAAATATTACTAATCACATTACTAATTTTCTTACGTCGTAATCTTGCATTATTATTTAATTCTCCGCATTAATCTTTGCTTGAGTTGTCTCGGAGTCAAACGGCCCCTAAAGTCAAACTTTTTCATCAAAAGAAATAAATATTTGGTAAATCGAACGTAACTTGATAAAATGAAATGACCTCCGATTCCGTTTGCTTTTACTTGTCATTAATTTCCTAATTGAATTTCTAGTTTTACTTGTCATTTTTTACATATCAAGAAAAGACAATTTCTTTTTTAATAAGTATGCCAACTTAAAATGTTACAAGTAAAATCGAACAGGGAATTAATAAGATACTTCCTACGTTTCACATCTGGCTTTATTAATTTGGTAAATGACGAGGAAAATTATGAGATTTTTTTTTTTTCTCTGAAGATGCATTGCTCAAAATAAATTAATTTGATAAAAACAAATTCTTTTGAATAATATCATCAACTATATCATTTAGTCCGGTGAAGAAAGAAATTTTAAGGGGCTGTTTGGTATGTTTGGACAATCGTAGATAGTTTTGGGGCAAATAAGAACTTAGTTTTAATCCTTTGATAATTAATTTTAAGATAAATTATATTAGAATTAGTAATTATTATCAGCATAAATTATTCATGTTAGAGGGTAAAATAATAGTACAGAAATTATTTCATGAGATGAAACAATGAAAATGACAAAAATATCCATGAGGTTCCTCAAACCTTTTTTGACAAAATAAGTTGGACAAACAACACTATATAATACATGTTATTTATGATGCAACAAGTCAAATAATCAACGATAAATAATATCAGAATAATTAATTTCAATATAATTAATTCTAACATAATTTAACGTCAAACCAAATGACCTCTAATTAAATTTTGATCAATATTTTATGATGTATATTCGTCATATTGTTATAAGAATAATTATGATTGGTAGTAGCACGTTCGTATAGTTTTCTAATATTTAATTTTTAATTTAAAATATTAAATTAATTTAACTTTAAAGATTGTGACATATTAAGACGATATAAGAGCACAAAATGCACCCAATTGGGGATCACCAAATAAAGGAAGTGGGAATTCCTAGGCCCAAATAATCGTAAGATAAATTGATGGGCTTGTAATGGATTAACTTAGGCCCAACCTAAGATATAGATGCAGCAAGCATCCCTAAATTGTGAATAAAATTTGGATTCCTCGTACTAGGCCCATGTTGTCTCAACGAACTACCTTATTGTTACGTAAAGAGCCAATTTGGATTGACTTATATAAAGTGCTTTCTAAGTAAAAATAATTTTTAAAGTATTTTTATAGTTTTTAGTAAAATTAAAAAACTACCTATTTTTAAGTCACAGAGACATGAACAAACCATTTGAAATTAATGTAAATGATGCACAGTTCTTCAAAGTCACCTTGGTGTATCTCTCTTCTTTTTTTTTTTAAGTAATTTGTACCTTTGTCCCATTTTATGCTAGTTTAAATTTTTATCTGTCATGATAATTAATTTTTTTTGTGGGACATATATTTATATTTTCGCATCATAATATCTTATAAGTTATGATTTGCACTCTTGTTTTATGTCCTGCTAAGTATATATTTCGCTTATAGGAACAAAAATTAAAGACGACCTCTGATAAAAATTAAGGATCAATCCATTTAAAAGAAAAACTGTATAATTAAATGATATTTTTAGATAATTATTTATCTGATTCCGCTAACTTATGCTCCACCAGAGTTAAGATTGACTAACTTTTGGGTGGGGGAGCTCAATGTAGCTCATCATCGTTTTGATTTTTCTTAGTACGTCTATTTTTACTTTTTTACTAAGAAAATCCTTGAGGAATTCTTTCTTAAAAAGATTCAAAGTATACCACAAAAATTTTGTTATAATGTTGAGACAAAAAATTCAATTGTAGGTCGATTGTTAAGTTAATTACTGGTATTATTAATGTTAATTTTTCAAAGCGACCGATGTATCAGGCCCGATTTATAAGAAGAAAGTCATAAGATTTTTGTTACAGTAACTTCAATAGTAAATGCTAGGCATAACTTATCCCCTTAATTATGAGTTTTATAGCAACAGTTTCATAACTACATAATATAGCAAGTTGTATTTTGTATTTTGTATTTTTGCAAACTGTTGCTACAAAAATACAAATACATATGATACAAAATGTAATTTGATAAAATTATTGTTATTTTTTGTAATTTGATAAACTATTACTTTATGTATTTTTTCCTTTAGACATTCCAGATTTCCAGTACTATGGTAACTCGACATTTTAAAGTAGTTGAATCGTATAAATAATGAGAATGTGTGCTATGTCCTAGTGGAATTTATGTTTGAATCCATTTATATTGTTAAAGTTTCAATTTCACTAATAAGTTAGTCTTGTCAATGATTGTTTTAAGGAATATATGGGAAGTAAAATTTGTTAGCCAGAATTGGCTGATCTCTGATTGTTTTTGATACTCAGTAAAAAATTCTCTAGTGAATGGAATCCAAATTTTAATTATTATGAAACTTCTTAATCATTAAGAAATTTTTTATATATCATTGAGTCCACTTTTATATTGTTCTATTAATAAACACAAACAGTGAGCAGTACACATAACTTTCGTTATAACTTTATGTGTATGTCATGGAAACTTGAAAGACCACATCCCTCTTAATTACAAAACTAAAAGAGATCAGTTCTCCACCATTAAATCTTATTTTTTCTAATTCCCTTTCCTCCATATATTCTTGTGGATGATAGAATACTTCCAAATCAGTAAGTTGACGAGATTCTATAATCATATAATTTTATTTTGAAAAGAATATTAAGGTAGGTAAAATGAACATCTTTATACTTTCTTACATGAACTGCGAATGTGTTATGAAATTGGATTCCATGTAGATTGGCATTTAACCAACTACATTAGTGGGCAAGCAACTACATAAATGGACTAGTAAATTATTGGCAAAATGCTAATTGCATTACTGATGTTTCACGGCTATAAATAGCCATGCCTATCTTTGGAAAGAAACACACAGAATCAAGAAACTAATATTATTACTTATATTCTTATATTCTCTTTGTCTCTACGTCTCTTTTATCTCTTTGCTCCCCATAATTATTTCTTATCACATTATTAGCACGAGGCTCAATCACTCCGAGCAAATACAAGTAATTAAAAGGTTAGTATTTTACTTTCTTAAATAATGGCTAATATTTTCAGACTCGATTTTAGTTCCCTAGACATATCTGGCAAATCTTATATGTCCTGGGCACTAGACGCAGAAATTCATTTAAATGCAATGGGTCTGGCAGACACCATTAAAAAAGATAATAAGGCATCTGAACAAGATAAGGTTAAGGCTATGATATTCCTTCGTCATCATCTTGACGAAGGGTTAAAAAAGGAATACCTCACGATCAAAGATCCCCCCTCATATTATGGAATAATTTAAAGGAAAGATATGACCACCTAAAGATGGTCATACTCCCACAAGCTCGTGATGATTGGACCTATTTAAGGTTCTAGGACTTTAAAACTGTAACTGAATATAATTTTACGATGCTTAGAATTAAATTGCAGTTTGACTTATGCGGGAAAAAGATCACAGACCACCAGATGATAGAGAAAACTCTTTCTACTTTTCACTCCTCGAGTATGGTCCTGCAGCAGCAGTACCGAGAAATGGGTTTCAAAAAGTATTCTGAATTAATTGGTCATCTTCTTGTTGCTGAACAATATAAAGATCTTTTAATAAAAAATAATGAAACTCGGTCTCCTGGTACTGCTCCATTCCTAGATGTAAATGCTGCAAATTTTCACCCAACTTGGCATGAAAGAAATCCCAACCCCAGTCGTGGTCGAGGTCGAGGTCGTGGTCGTGGTTGTGGTTGTGGCATGTATTTCAATCAGGATAATCGTCTTGCAATAACTAATAACCCTCGGCACCAACAGTGCAAAAAGAAGGGTAAAGCTCCTGAAGCAACGCCAAGGACGAACCCCGAAAGAAGATGTTATCAATGTGGAGGAAAAGGGCACTGGGAGTGTGCCTATCGTACGTCTAAGCATCTGGTAAAACTATATCAGGCGTCCCTGAAAATGCCAGAAAATGATGCTGAAACAAACTTCCTCCTAGAAGATAACATTGAGCCCATGGACTTGGATGTGTCGGATTTTCTTGCAAATCCTGAAGAACAAATAAATCACCCTGTAGGTGAAAATAATCATATAATTCGATTATGTTAATTTTCCCGTTTAAAGTAAAATTAGTTTACATTTTTTTTTAATGTTTTACTAATCTTGTGTATAAATAATGCTTATATATTATATTATGTGCTAGTGCCATAGTATAATATAGTATTATGATCATTAAATAATTTTGATTTTGTAGTACGCACATAAATTTTTTTTAAAAAAGTGTGAGTTATTTATATAATATTATGATAACGTTATGGCTAGAATTATTTATCGCAATAATGAATATTCATAGAGGACATATTATGAAATTAACATGAGTAGCCAATAAATCATGTTATTACATGCAATATTACATATGTGTACTTTAGATGAATTTGATTAGTAATAGCAATACTATTATGCAATAGAGATGTTAATTAAAATATGAATATAAAATAATATAATGGGTAAATGCATTATATTATGTGCTTGTTATATTATAATATTTATTTTATTTATATTTTTATCTTGAAGAAAAAAGGATACTCGTCAAGTCTTGTTTGGATCAATAATCGATCATGATGATATTTGTGTAATTTATAATGAGACAACACATGCAATATTTAAAGATGAGAAATACTTTTCCCACTTACTCAGAAGAAGAGCAAATGTTACAACAATTGCTGGTAATTCAAAATTGATAGAAGGCTCCGGAAGAGCTACTATATTTCTGCCTAAGGGGACAAAGTTAATTATAGAAGATGCATTATTCTCTTCTAAATCTCCAAGAAACTTATTGAGTTTTAAAGATATTCGTAAAAATGGATATCATGTTGAGACGATAAATGAAATGAATGCCGAATATCTTGACATTAAAAAGAATGTCTCAGGTTAAAAACAAATGTTGGAGAAATTACCAACTTTGTCTTCCGGCTTATACTATGCCGAAATCAGTACAATTGAAGCACACTCTATTGGAAACAAGAAGTTTACTGATATAAATACATTTGTGCTCTGGCATGATCGAATAGGCCATCCTCGCTCAATAATGATGAGATGAATCATTGAAAATTCAAAAGGGCATCCGTTAAAGAACCAAAACATTCTTACACCGGATGAATTTTCATGTGCTGCTTGTTATCAAGGCAAACCGATAACTAGGTCATCGCCATTGAAAGTTAGCGTTGAATCCCCTTAATTTCTGGAATGTATACATGGGGATATATGTGGACCTATTCACCCACCCAGTGGGACATTCTGATATTTTATGGTCCTAATAGACGCATCTTCAAGATGGTCGCATGTGTGCCTATTGTCATCTCGCAACCTAGCATTTGCGAAATTATTGGCACAAATAATAAGATTAAGGGTGCAATTCTCAGACTATCATATTAAGGCTATTCGCCTAGATAATGCTGGAGAATTTACATCCCAAGTTTTTGATGATTATTGTATGTCAATTGGGATAAAAGTTGAACATCCTGTTGCTCATGTTCATACTCAAAATGGCCTTGTTGAGTCATTTATTAAAAGCCTTAAATTGATAGCAAGACCACTGCTTATGAAAATAAAATTGCCTACTACTGTTTGGGGTCATGCTATTTTACATGCAACATCACTTGTTCGTCTCAGACCAACTCATTATGATAAATACTCCCCGTTTCAATTGGTTCTGGGCCATGAGCCAAATATTTTCCATCTACGAATTTTTGAATGCGCTGTATATGTGCCAATTGCACCACCTCAGCGTACTAAGATGGGCCCCCAGAGAAGGTTAGGAATATATGGGGGGTTTGAGTCACCCTTTATAATTCGCTACCTTGAACCATTGACGGGAGATTTATTTACTGCTAGATTTGCAGATTTTAGATTTGATGAAACAAATTTCCCGCAATTAAGGGGAGAAAAACATGATCTTAAAAGAGAAATTGCATGGAAAGCTTCATCATTATCTCATTTTGATCCGCGTACCCCCATATGTGAAAGTGAGATTCGGAAGATCATTCACTTACAGAAATTAGCAAATCAAATGCCTGATGCATTTACTGATTTGAAAAGGATAACCAAGTCACATATCCCTGCAGTGAATGTGCCTGTCCGAATTGAAGTTCCAAAAGAACCATCTTCAAATGTCATAGCTTCTGAATCCCAAGCACGCCATAAGCATGGCAGACCACTGGGTTCAAAGGATAAAAATCCTCGAAAAAGAAGCGCGAAAAATAATAAAGATGGTATTGTAAATGACTCTTCTGAAGAGACGAAAAATCTGATTAATCCTGATATTCCTGAAGAAATCAGTGAACCCGAGACTCAAGTGAATGAAGAACTTTTAATAAGTTCTACTAATGATGAGGTAAATTTAGACCGATCGAAAATTATGGTGGATAATATTTTTGCATATAATGTTGACAATAAGGACCTTGAACCTCTATCTATCGAAGAATGTCGACAAAGAAAAGATTGGCCAAACTGGCAAGAGGCGATTCAATTTGAATTGAACTGGCTTGCTAAACGGGAGGTTTTTGGACCTATAGTTCAAACCCCAAATGATGTAAAACTAGTTGGCTATAAATGGGTCTTCATACGTAAAAGAAATGAGAAAAATGAAATTGTAAGATACAAGGCACGCCTTGTTGCACAAGGATTTTCTCAAAGACCCGGTATTGACTATGAAGAAACATATTCATCTGTCGTGGATGGAATAACGTTTAGATACCTCATCGGTCTAGCTGTACATGAAAATCTTGAAATCCATCTAATGGATGTGGTTACATCTTATCTTTATGGTTCACTTGATAACGATATTTACATAAAAATTCCAGAAGGATTAAAATTGCCAGACGCATATGGTTCAAATATTTGACACAGAAAGTAATCCAACTGTAGGTTATATTGCTAATAGTAATTCAATAAGATAAGTCAAACTAGAGTTATGGTTACCAAGATGCTTAAGCATCTAAGGTTGTGAACTATTTTGGATTCCCAATGAATTAAGTCTTATTGCAAGCGTTATTGAATTCTATGTTTTACCCATTACTTTCTCAACCTAAATGAGTAACTTATCCCTTAATTCTTTCAAACTTAAGGAACATAGTATTAATTCAACTATAATCTCATGTGAGTTGATCCGGTTAAGGCATCTACCCTCTATCCCAAGGTTAAAGCCTTTAGATTTATGTAAACTTTTTCTTTTCCCAACAAGCACTTTTCTATTTGTATATATCATGTACATCTTGTATCACTCAATTATCATAAATGCTTCATACCACAACAATAGCAACATAACAATGGCATGGAACTCACATTGAATTATACAACTAACGTGGACTTGTCATGTAGATGATATGGGACCATGTAAACATGAATTTCTAGCATTCTAAGCATTTTATCAAACACCTATATTACACCATTCAACTCATTTTACCCAAAATAATTCAATGGATCATTCTAGATCGAACATTTTGAATCGAGTCAACAAATGAGTCATAATCTAATCCATTTAAATCGAGTGAGTTATAGGTCAATTACCATATTGTTCAGTTGATTCTTCAAAATCTATATAACGTCAGTGCATATAATTAAATTTTTATCTTAATGATGCAAAGTGGTTGACATCACGATGATGTGCCTCATCGGCCCTAACGACCATGACAACATCTTTAAGAGTTGCGTCTTGCGGCAATCGCCAATAATCAATAGCAATAGCAAGAGCGGCCACATTCTCTATGTTTTCTTAATAGCTGAACTATACCCGAAAGAGCTGTGACACACCTCAACTTCAAGGGGGTCCTATTACTCCCCCTGAACTAATTAAAAGAGGAATTTTCACCCCCTTAGTGCCTATGTGGCATATACGTGGTACACACATGTGCCTACGTGGATACTTCAGTGTGTTATGCCATGTAAGCGCTACGTATGTACCACATAGGCACTAAGGGGGTAAAAATTCCACTTTTAGTTAGTTCAGGGGGGTAATAGGACCCCCTTGAAGTTGAGGTGTGTCACAGCTCTTTCGAGTATAGTTCGGGGAGGGGGGGGGGGGGGGAGGGGTAATTGGGTATTATCTCTTTAATTAAATCTAACATTTACCAAAAAAATTATCAAAGTCGATCGACATTCATCTACCACCTGTAAACTGCAACAAAACAATATGATGATTGAGACATTAGAACAGTATAATTAAATCTAACTTTCACTCAAAAATTTACTTAAAGTCGTCTGACACTCATCTATCATCTGTAAACTATAACAAAATAATACGATAATAGAAATATCAAAATAATACAACTAAACTTAACCTTTACATAAAAAAAATTCAAAACAGAGATATAAAAATAATACAACTAAACCTAATCTTTACCTAAAAAAATTCCTCAAAGTTGACCGACATAGAAGTTGAGGGTTAAAAAATTAAGCATCCACCAATCTAGACATGCAACCGAATTACGTTAGATGAGCATCAATCATATTTTCCCAATAAGTAAATTGATTTCTTCGGTAGTTTAACGTGCCTCTCAATATTTATAGAAGTATTTTCTTAATAGAGTCTTATTTTAGAAGTATTTTTCTATTCTATTTTAGGAGTATTTTTCTAATTGATCAATACAAGGAAAATATTAATTGATTCTCCTTTCATATATTTTAGAAGTCTCATGTATTTTAGGAGTCTAGTTAATATAATAAAAATAATTAAATAATAAATTAAAGAAAATAGTA
>NC_061116.1:220555190-220603932 GCF_002878395.1 Capsicum annuum | reverse complement strand
TAATATTTAGAAAATTAAAAATCATTAAAATTTTAACTTTTAAGAAATAATTACACATTGAATACAACTGTACTTATAATACAAACAAATTTTATAGTTAGGACATTTGAAAATAGAATTGAAAAAAGGTAATATGCCGCATAAAACATCCCACTAATGTAAGAACTAGTGTCTGCTTTCACTAATTTGAATAAGTTTTACTTAGTTTGGTGACATAACAATTACTTAATGATCAATTACAAATAAAAAATAAATTTGTGATACGATATTAATTTATCAGTGCCAAAAGAAGTCAGTAATAAATCATAATATGATTTTGCAAATACTGATAATTATTTAAACAAATAACTTATACTGTATGTTCTAATCTACTTTACAACTTTGTATTGTAATGCGACTTCATAAAGATAATATTTATATTAAATATTAATAATTTTGGTATACAAATTTCTTAACAATTGACATGAAATATGTACATCATTAACACATTTAAGTTTATTGTAGAAAGGAATGACTTTTTTACCTTTCAATCAAATATTATTTCTACGACTTTTTTGTTCAATAAAACAAGTATAAGGACAAGACAAAGGAAGAAATAATAGATTGAATCAAACTCATAAACATGATCGATTATTAATTTGAAATTTCTAATAATTTTTTCTAAATTTTTATACTATTGTTATACAAACAAATCTTTTAAATATTATTTTATGTTATTTTTAAAATTTTATTCTTATTAATGTGATGGACATACATGAGGCATGTACGCTAAGACTAGTAATAAAATGCTTGACAAAATTAGATTTATTACAACATTTTATAAATAGATTTATATCTTTTAGGATAAATATTACCATAGATTTATGTCACTTGAAGCAAAAATATCAATTTAGCAATAATACCTTTTTGGTAATTCTGTTGTGGTGATACAATTACTATTGATACAATAACTCTAAATTTGTAGCAAAAAATGTATGATTTAGCCATGTCATTTATTGTAGCAATAAACTTACAGTTATTTGGGTAATTATTGCCACAATTTTTTTATAACTTGAAGCAAAAATAGTTATTTATTTATAAGATTTTGTTTCAAATAATTTTTTGTGGCTATAAGATTACTACTACCACAATATGTTGAACTCGTGGCAAGACATATGACGTAGCTATGATATTTTATTGTAGCAACAAATTTATAGTTGTTTAGATAATTATTGACACAAATTTTAATAACTTGAAGCAAAATTATTTATTCAGCTATAATATTTTGTTTCAATTTTTTTTTTTTGTGGCTATAAGACTACTATTGCCACAACAACTTCAAACTCATAGCAAAAAAAAGTATAATTTAGCTACAAAATTTTATTGTAGCAATAAATTTATAGTTATTTCTATAATTATTGCCACAATTTTTTATAACATGAAGCAAAAAAATATATTTAGCTATAACATTATGTTTCAATTAATTTTTCATAGCTATAAGATTACTATTGCTAAAGTAACTTCAAACTCAAGGCAAAAAATATTTGATTTAGCTACAATATTTTATTATAGCAATAATTTTGTAGCTATATGAGTAATTATTGCCATGATAGTTAATAATTGTAGAAAAAATGAGGAATTAGCCTTGTCATCTGATTTTTGTAGCTAAGAAATTTTATGAAATTATAAAAAGTCACGACAGATTAAATTTTGTGACTGTTATTAAGTATTGACCACAATTTTTAAATTCATAGCTAAGAATTTGTAGCTATAGATGCATAATGTTGTAGTGATGATACAGAGAGATGAACAGTATAGTTCAAAAAGAACCCACAATAAAGTTTGATCAGATTTAATTTATGCAAACACCATGAACACATAAACAAATAAAAGACTATCTTTCATTAAATTAACATAACTTCTCATAGAAATAATTTGTTTTCAATGAGATACAATAACAAATCAAAGTGTGAGCTAGAAACTCAGCATCCACAATCAATATATGAACGTAATAGTTTAATTTACTCTTAAATATTGCAACAAATTTTAGTTTTTCATTTTGATTGATTCTTTTCAACTTTTTTTTTTTTGCAGTTTGAAATGAATAATGTGATATCTGCTGATTAAACACTCGACACATCTGTGCTCTACAGTTGTGTTCCTTTAGAAATCTGAATATAAGCATCAATTGCTTGTATGTGAGCTCTTTAATTCTATACAATAAGCTCTACCTAAGAGTTCACCCAACTAATAGAATATTCGCTCGGATATGGATTTTGCTCGAATCTCATTTTTGTGTTCGATCTTAAATTTTCATTCCTCAAAATGACAATTCAAGATTACCCATTTCGTTCCTAAACTGAATAAGTCGGTCATTTCATTGTCAAATACTCATACATTTTTTTATGAAAATAATCAAAAAATTACAAGTATTATATCGGTTGTGTAAAGTTAGAGAATAATCCTTAGATACTGAAATATGAAAAAAAATAAATACTTAATCTTACTAGTTCAGTTAATTGGCTACAATGTGAAATTTTAATCTATGATAGACCAAAGAAGTTGTGTTCTTACATATGTGTTGTTTTTACAAATTATTGTTTAAAAAACAACATAAAATGTTTACTTTCACATCGTAATATTTGTACTAATATGTATCAATTCGAGTTAAGAAGATGTTAAACATGTGCTTTCAACCATAGCATTGGATATTATTGTAAAAAACTTATTTATTAACATACAAATTTGAGTAATTACTTTATAGTTGTAAATCATTTTTCTAAAGTGAATAGTTTTTAAAATATAAATTTTATAGTTTTATGATCTTTAATATTCTTTAAAAAATAAAATTACAAAATTACTTATTAAAATTTTTTGGAGCTTCAAATGGAGGCCAAACACCTGAGCCGACCATATCTAAAAACTTGCAATTTGATTTTTTCAATAGCAAATTAAGCTGTCTTTATCTGAATTCTGAAATGGATAGAATAGTTTACAAACTAATATGAAATGTTAGTTTAATAATTAATTATTCTCTTTATGATTTATATTGAATCCATAGACACCTGGTAGCTACCCTAGATCTCTTCCAATTGAATGTAAGAGCATCTTTGATTGATATACAAAAATAACATATTTAGAATAATTTTATTAAATAATTTTATTTTTTACTCTATTAACATATTTAGATGTTTAAGTGTCTTCTTCAAAATTCTAATTCCTCCACAATACTTTAACAAAGATTATTTTTGATGTCAACTTTCTGATCTGTCAATCAAGAATAGCCCATTTGAAAACTCTTCATATGACAAGTTTTATGTGATCTCTATAACTATTGTTGGGACAGTAAGTAATTGATCCTTTACTTATATACTTACGTAGCATATAAGAATACTGAATGTACAGTAGCTAACTCGAAAAAGCGATTAAAATAATTAAGAATCTCTTTATGCTATTATTTTCTTCGATCTTTTTTTTTTTAAAAAAAAAAATCTCTTTTTACTGAGATAATCAATAAAAGTATCTAGAACTTATCTCAAAGAAAAGAAAAAAAAAAGTGTAAAAACTTGGCTAAACCGCAACAACCTAAGTGTTTTATCAATGGAATTTGGAAACAAAAAAAATTATTTTTACAGAATGTATAAAACTATTTACTCCGTCCAATCGCTTATCAATTCTCTCTTTTATACATTTCATAAGAAATTATAAATAAAAGAGTTTTTACTAATTTATTCTTTAATTTTTCAATGCTCTTTAATTATGTGTCTTAGGCAATTAATACATCTTTTGACTAAATGTGTGCATGAAAAAGACTAATAATGAAGAGATTTTTTGAAATATTGTAATATTCATGAAGGTGATCAATTTTTTTTTACACTTTCAAAAAGAATCGGCCATTGTAAAAAATAAAATGAGGAAACTTTTCTACCTTAATTAGTTTGATAAATTAACAAGTAATTTGAGACACATAATTTAGTAATATGAATAATTAATTTGAGAACCTCACACTAAATAATAAGAAAATTTGAAAAACATGAAACTGATCAATTGTCTTTAAAAAAAAAAAAAAAGTTGTACGCCAATAATAAAAGCCCTACGAGCATGAATATTCTCTCTCAGTTGTATTTTCATGAACGTATTAATTTGATTTAATTTAAAGGTCTTTCACGCCGTAACGAAAACAAACAAAGAAATCATGATGGCCAAGTGACTTAATTAGTCCAAATCCAATGGATGAATTGAAAAGCAAAATTAGCAGTGGGGTATTTATATTAAACGTTCTTTTGTCATATACTATACATATGATATACCCATACACATGCATATATGCTTTTATTTGTGATTAATATAGTTAGTTAGTTGGACCATTTCAGCTTGGGGATACTATTGCGTATTCAACACCTTTAAATTACTACTCTCCCTCATAATTTATCAGACACAATTGAATTTATACCTACTTTTTTATCAGTAGTTTTAACACTTTATTATTTCTTATTCTTTAATTTTCATTATCATTTGTGTTTTTTCTATTTAATTAAATTATTGCATTACTGTGTTATCACTATTGTTATTTCTTGCATAATATTTTTTTGTTCACTTTATTTTATTGTTATTATTTTTTTATTTCTTACGTAATATTTTTTTTATTTCGTTATTGTTATTGCTTTTATTTTTTATTTTTTTTTCAAATTGCTTAGAGATGATAGCTAATTTGGTTGAGCAGCGACAGAATGGACGTCGGCGCTTTTCCCTTCATTCACGTGGCTTGGCCGTCTCCGCATCACACATTCACCCACACCTACTACGTACATACAGAGGCGGAGTCAGCCTCTTTAGGGATTCGTCTGAACCCCTCAATGGAAAAATATATTATTTATATATAATTAAAGTTATTTTTTATATAGTTATAATAGGTATTGAATCCCTTTTGACTTAATTTTCTTTGATTATTGAACCTCCTTACTTAAAATTCTGACTTCGCCTCTGCATGCATACATACATACATACAGTGAAAATAATACTTAAAATGATTTTGCCATCCAAGTTCATGTCATATACTAGTATTATTTATCTAATTTGATCCAATAAATTTTTCAAATTTATTTGTTGAGAAACATTGTTGTTGAATCCAAAAACATTTATACAACCTAATTTTATGTTATATTGTAGTATCATTTAATTCCATTGTTAGGAATTAACTTGTTATATATACGTCTTATTTTTGGATATTTGTTAGTTTTATAATTTGGTGGTACTCATTTTTATGGAAGAGAAATCTTAAATAACTGATAAGTTGATGTCTTATGAATAAAAATCATGGATTCAAGTTGTGACGAAAATACAAGATAAAACTTCGTGCAATAGATATTCATAGTTTATTTCTTTTTTAAATTCTACACATAACAGAAATTTTAATATACAAAGCTATTTTTTTTAGTACTTATTTTCTTAGACTTGTGGCTCAAAAGTGAAAAAAAAATAAAATATTGTGTATATGTACATAGATATACAACATGTGTGATGCATAAGTATCGTGTCCATGTTTAACATTGGATAGTCAAGTGTTAGAGCGAATAAGTGCTAAAATTATTTAAATAGTAATTTCACCAGAGATGAATGGTCTTTTATCTTTCTCAAAGCTTCCAATACCATAGTTGAGATGACAATGAGTTTTCTGCCCCACGAGCGACAATTTCTTTTTGAGAATTCATGAGAAGTTCTCAGCGAAGCAGTGATTTATCATTACGAAAGGTGTCAAGTAAATATATAGTGATATATGCTACAGATGTATTCTACGCCAAATCAATAGACTCAAACTTTGTTCTTAGATGACCTAATACTATTTATTTTCATCATTAAAATCTAGAATAACATGAAAAATATCAAAAGCTCTATCGTCCTCTCTATCTATCCAAATTCCAAGGGATCGAAGTGCAGAGACCTTTGATATTTCCTTCGGTCAAGAATTGAGGCTTCATAATTACTAATTATTTATACATAGTGTTTTGATCTATAATTTTAACTTTTTTCGTGTTTCAGTAGGAACATATTCTTTAATGAAGCTAAAGTTCAAAATATGAAATTAAAGAGCGAGTATTTCTACGATTCTACCATCCAATCAGTTTCGTTTCACATAATTCCTCTTTTATTACCACATATCTTTCCGACTAAGGATGAAAAATCGTTTTTCCACTACAATATGAATTCAATTTTCACTTCATTTTTAAAAAAAAAGAACCATTACGAAACAACATGTGGCATGGTGATTACTCCTTCCATCTCATTTTATGTGTCATTATTTTTTTGATCCGTCCCAAAAAAATATCATCTTTCCTTATTTGGTAACTATTTAAAGATATAATTCCGCTTTTATTCTTATTGATCCACTTAATCAAGAAAAAAGATAAAAGTATATTTTTTAATAAAGGATAATTTGATAAATATTATCAAGTCTGTTTTTATTTTTTAAATTTTATACCCGATCAAATTACGACACATAAAATAAGATGGAAGAAGTAATATTTAATACTACTACTTAATTCCTCGAGTAAAAAGGTCCAAAATCCAAATTCATTTTTACTCCAAGTTATGGTCCATATATAGTGACGTTGCAAGTACTCCTTACCCACACACCCACACTGTCCCAATGGTAAAACTTAAAGACTTTGGGCCATAGAACCTCATGTCCTCCACACAATCCACCTGCATCCCACGTGAAACCTATTCCCCACTAATTAAAGACCAAACTTTCCATAACATTTTCAAATTAAAACATATCATCTACTCCTAATAAATTCATATGTATAGAGACTATACACTACTTCGCTTTAGATCTTGATGGTGATATTACAGTAAAATTGTAATAAATATTATCGTGGATTATAATAAATTGTAACTGAAAATTATAACAAAATAAAGAAAAAATATATTTCTTCTTTTATAGCTGAGGCACGAATATCTCACTCTTTTTAAGGAGATTCAATGCCATGCAGTAATTATTTCTTCGGTCCAGTAGTAATACTCTTTAACCTGTCCTCTCCAAGATACAACAGCCTATACACAATAACTCAATACTCTAGACTAGAATTGAGTTCAAAACTCTCAAAAATAAACACCTCTCTTTAACTAATAAACTCTCTTCTAATTTTATATTTTTTTTTCTCTACACTATAATTGTTATATCTTATATATCATCTCAAAAATGAATATGCCTATTTATAGGCAAATTTACAAAATATTTTATTTTTTTAGTAGCCATCAAAATTGATAAAAATTATTTTATTATTTTAATAGCCATCAAAAAATGATTAAAAATATTTTATTATTTTAATAGCCACCAAAAATGATTAAAAATATTTTATTATTTTAGTAGACACCAATAATTGAATTTTTCAAATTCTTCTTTTTTTGAATTATATTTTTCAAAGTTTGAAAAATATTGTAAGACTAATTTAATACAAAATTTAAAAGAGTGGAATGGGAATGGATCCGGATAATGCCAATAGATATTATAATTTTCACAACGTAAAAAAAGTAATTTTTGGCATTAAAAAATATCATTTTTGGCATTAATAATAATATTAAAATGCCCATAATCCATCAATCCCCCACTCATTTTAATATTATCAAGAGAGTTCACTAATAAAGGAAAACTAATATGCATAATAAAGGTGTGCTCTGCATTGAACCCTTACTTAGTAACAGTAATTTTTACTCTAGAGTCGTAGAGGTCTCAGACTTGAACTAGGACTGCTTTGGGGAAATAAAAAGTTACTGCTTACACATAATAGTCAAGGTGTTGACATGAGCTTTATAGCCAGCATGTTATGGCCTTGTGCTATCCCGATTTTAATGAGTGTCTTTAGAGAATGAGTCTAATTCTCAATAGGAAGCAACATACTTTCACACTCACATAGGTGAAATCTGTCGAGAGTGCTCCTGTAATTTAGCAACCCAATCATACGAGCTACAGATATTCATTAAGAGTTTAATGAAAAACTCAACCTCACAATCATTACAGGTACTTACAACATAGGGAGGGATAAATAAATAGTGCATTTTTCACAACAAGTCATCAGGTGATTCGTTTTTTTCATTGAACCTGGTTATAGGATCTCCAATCCCCAGATTGAGTTTCCTCGCATATGACTGATGATTTAATAGGCTTCAATCTCATCCCCTCGATGTGCTCCAGACCTTTTCTTTTGCCAAGACCTTGGTCAATGGATCTGCAAGATTATCACAAGATTTGTCATAATCAACATTAATGGTACCATTTGTCAAATATGATCTCACATTACTGTGCTTTCTCCGTATAGGTCTGGATTGACCGTTGTAATAACGGTTTTGAACTCTACCAATTGCAGCGGTGCTATCACAATGAATTAATATAGGAGGAATTGATTTTTCAAAATAAGGTATTTGAAATAACAAATCTCTCAACCAATTCGCTTCCTCACTAGCTGAAGCTAAAACAATTAGTTCAGTCTTCATAGTAGAGTTAGCAATAATTGTTTGCTTTTTAGATTTCCAACAAATAGCACCACCACCCAAAGTAAAAACATAACCAGTCGTGGATAAGGAATCACCTGATAAAATATTTTAATCCACATCACAATAGCCTTCAAGTACTGCAGAATAATTAGTATAGAACAAACCACAATTTTTTGTTTCAATTAAATATCTCATTACTCTGTTTATAGCATGCCAATGTTCATTACCTGGCTTGCTAGTAAACCTGCTAAGTACTCCCACTGCATATGCAATATCAGGCCTAGTGCAATCAGTCACATATCTCAAACTTCTAATTATGCTAGCATATTCCTTTTGATTTATTACTTCCATTTCACTCTCAACAGGAAACAGGTGAACACTAGAATCAAATGAAGTTACAACATGCTTGCAATCATGGAAATTATATTTACTCAAAATTTTCTCAACATATTGTGACTGGTCAAGAAAAATTCCATCACATGTTCTAGTGATTTTTATTTCTAGAATAAAATTTGTCTCACCAAGATCTGTCATTTGAAAATGACTTCTAAGAATATTTTTAGTTTCATCAATAATATTCATGATAGAGCCAAAGATCAATAAATCATCAGCATATAGGCAAATAATCACATGTGAATTATTCCAAGACTTATGATATATGCACTTATCACACTCATTTATTTTAAACTCATTCTCAATCATGCAGGAATCAAACTTTTCATGCCATTGCTTTGGTGCCTGTTTTAAGCCATATAGGAATTTATTAAGTTTACATACTTTGCTTTCATGGCTAGCCTCAATAAAACTTTCGGGTTGTTCCATGTAAATTTCTTCATTTAGGTCTTCGTTTAAAAAAGCAGTTTTTACATCCATTTGATGAATTTGTAAATCAAAAATTGCCGCAATAGCAACTAAAAGTCTAATGGATGTAATTCTCATTACCGGTGAAAAAGTATCAAAAAATTCTAGGCCTTCTAGTTGTTTAAAACCTTTAGCCACAAGCCTAGCTTTATATTTATCAACAGATCCATCCGATTTTAATTTATTACGTAAGACCCATTTACATCCAATTGTTTTACAACCCGGTGGTAAATCAACTAGCTTCCAAATTTTATTGGAAATTAGTGATTCCATTTCATCATTTACAGACTCTTTCTAGAAAATAGCATCATGTGATGACAAAACTTCTTTTAAAGTGATAGGATCATCTTCAACGTTGAAAATGTAATAATCAGGACCAAAATCTTTTTCTACTCTAGTTCGTTTACTTCTTCTTAACTCAAAATCATCGTTTTCATTGTTATTTAAAGTAGTAGAAGAAGAAGAACTAAGTAGTGACAAAATATTTTCTTTAGTCCCATGACCCCACTATTTTTAGAATCGAAAGGAAATTTATTTTCATGAAAAATAGCATCACCTGACTCTATTATCACACTACCTTCAAGATTAAAAAATCTATAGGCTGTACTATTTGAAGCATAACCAAGAAAAGTACAAGTAGTAACTTTCTTGCCCAACTTAGAGATTTTAGGATCCATTAACCTTACATAGGCTAAGCAACCTCAAACTCTTAAATATCTCAAATTTGGCTTATGCCCTTTCCACAATTCAAAAGGCGTTAATTTCGTCTTTTTTATGAGGCACACGATTCAACACATAACAAGCAGTTAAAAGAGCTTCACCACAAAAACTTAAAGGTGTACACGATTCAATTAACATGACATTAGTCAACTCAACCAAAGTTCTATTCTTCCTTTCTGCTACACCGTTAGATGCAGGAGAATAAGGAGGAGGAGTTTCATGAATTATACCCAATGATCTTACAAAAGAATTAAATTCAAGTGACTCATATTCACGGCCTCTATCACTTCTAATTCTTTTTATTATTCTATTAAACTGATTTTCAACTTCATGGAGGAAAGTTTTAAAATTCTCAAAAGCATCATTTTTATTTTTCATTAAGTAAACATATGTAAACTTAGAAAAATCATCAATGAAAGTGATAAAATATTTATTTCCTCCACGAGTTAAAATTCCACCAAGTTCACAAATACCAGTGTGAATTAATTCTAATAAATCAGTTTTTCTTTCAACATGGAAGTGAGGTCTTTTTGTGATTTTAGCTTTACTACAAGCTTCACATTTTTCAAAATTCTTTTTGATCATTGGAATTAATCCTAAACTACTCATGATTTTCACGTAATGATCATTTATATGACACAAACGAGCATGCCAAAAATTAGTAGAAGAAAGCATATAAACAGAATTAGATGTTTTATGCATTTCAACATTCAATTTGAACATACCATCACATGCATACCCTTTTCCCACAAAAATATTATTTTTCACAATTAAATACTGGTCAGATCCAGTAATCTGTTTAAAGCCTGCTTTATTAAGAAGAAAACTAGACATTAAGTTTTTCTTCATGGAAGGAGTATAAAGTACATCTTTTAAAATTAATACCCTTCCAGAAGTAAATCTCAACTCGACATCCCCCACTCCAAGTACTTGACTTGTGTGTGAATCTCCAAGCATGGTGGTTTTGGGTTCCTCAAAATTTTTATAATTTTTAAACCAATTTTTGTCATAACAGACATGACAGTTTGCACCAGAGTCGGCCCACCATCCATCAACATTCACCACCATGTTTATGTCTGTTATCACTGCCACAAAAGGTTCTTCGATAACGTTTGCCTGAGGTGTAGGTCCACGTTTTCGATATATGTAAGATCGAGCAATATGCTCACTTTTGCCACAGACAAAGTACAGTCCTTTTAGTTGTACATATTGATGTTTTGCTTGGTTATTATCACCATAATTATTATTGGGATGTCTACCATTATTATATTTGGATATTTTCTTCTTAGGCTTCAAAGTAGTATTTTTATTTTTTTCAGGGGTAGCATTATATGAAGATAAATTTACCTTCAATATGATGTTGTTCTCTTCTATTTGCATCAGTGCATCTTGGCCTCTAGCCGCATATTTTTTTGCTCCCGCCTTCTCAGTGTCATATTTACTCTGCAATGTCTTCCAAATTTTCTTTGCACTAGAGTAAGTTCTATCATAATAATCATAAAAATTATCAAACAGACAATTAAGTAAAAAATAACGACACTTGTAGGAGTCACTGTTGTATTTTACAACTTTCTCTTGAAGAGAAATAAGTTCATCGTCGGTCATTTTGGAATTATCTACTTTATTTGGGTTCTTCTCCGTTAACACACAAAAAACATTGAGAAGACTTAAGTAGAAGAACACTTTACCCTTCCACCTCTTGAGGTGAGTACCGTTGAACCGGAATGACTTGTTCAGATCTCTCAACTTGACATCCGCGGTATTTTCAGTAGTTGCCATCGTTAAATCTCCTTAAAATTGATGGTGATATTACAATAAAATTGTAATAAATATTACAGTGGATTACAATAAATTACAACTGAAAATTACAATAGAATAAAGAAAAAATATATTTCTTCTTCTATGGCCGAGGTGCGGATATCTCGCTCTCTTTAAGGAGATTCAAGCCCACTGCGGTAATTATTTCTCCGGTCCAGCAGTAATATTCTTTGACCTGTCCCCTCCAGGATACAACAACCTATACACAATAACTCAATACTCTGGACTAGAATTGAATTCAAAACTCTCAAAAATAAACACCTCCCTTTAACTAATAAACTCTCATATAATTTTATATTTTTCTTTCTCTACACTATAATTGTTATATCTTATATAGCCTCACCAAAATTAGTTCCGCCAAATCAATGGCGAACTCACTTTTCTTACCAACTACAAATCTGGGGACCAAAAGGTTCTTACCACTACCTACCTATATTTATCATGTCAAGATTTTACACGTACCACCAAACTATTAAAGATAATAAATTCTAATAAAATAAGACAACATATATATTCTAATAAAATAAGACAACATATATATGCTATAATAGTATGAACTAAAATTTACTAACAATATAAAGGTTATATACGTTGACAATGCAACAATAACAACAATATACTTATTACTATATAACATTACATGTAAAAAAAAGATGCATGCGAACTTTATTTTTATTTTTATAGAATAAAGAAATTGTATGTTCTCGATAGTTTTTCTTGACAATATATGTCATAGACTTGTAAGGGATGGAATAAGTATGAATATCCTTAGATGAAATATCTCATAAGATTATTATATTCCTTCCTCCCCATGAAATAGTAATTTCATTATTTTAGTACAAATAATAAAATAAAATAATTTTAAAATTAAATAATATCTTATATTAAATTTGAAATAAAGTTAATTTCAAACTTTATTCCAAAATTATTTTACTTATTCCTTCTATCAACCGACCGGTAGGGATATAAAGAGGGATGGGCTTTAGATTCCCTTTGACAAATGCTTGGCCTATGAGAAACAGTTTCTTTTTGTTAATTTTGACAGCAATAAGTTAGAAATAATTGAAAGGGAAATTTAAATGATTAAAGTGAGAAATTAAAGAGAGAGGTCCAAAAAATGAAATGAGGAAAATTCAGAGTCTATTCAGACTGTACGGACATGGGGCCGCTATTCAGGTGGGGCTTTTGTAAAGAAAACTAAACACTACTACCAATAAATTTAAAAAATACTTAAATCTAAACCTCCAAAATATAAAGATATTCTAACGGTAAAAACTTAAGAGCACCGGTCGTATCAACGCCAATTTTTATCAATTTACTGCTAATTAGGATGTGCATCCATCAATCTAATTCGATTTTATATATTATTGATTTAATTTAGTGATTTTACTTTTTAAATATGTAAAATCAATAACTAAATTGATAAGATATTTTTTATCGATTTTCAATTTATCAATTTTAAGTCTTTAATAATTCGATTTTTGGTTTAACCGGTAAGAAAAAATACTCAAAAAATAAAAATAGTAACAACTAACATGAAAAACCAAATCTTAGTTGCAACAAAAAATCTTACATGGTGTGTTTTAATTTACAAGAATCTTTAAATTTGAACTAAATGTTGTTAGGAGAAATTAAGAGTTTGCATAATTAAAATAATAGGTTTGTTAATTTGTAGAAATTAAAGATATATATATATATATATATATATATATATATATATATGTATGTATGTATGTATGTACGTATTCTTATTGGGTTATCGATCTGCCCAATAATCCAATAAGAAAAAACTGAATCGAACCAATAACCCAATACTTTTTTTTAATATAAAACCATTAAAAGACCGTTAACCCAATAACTCAATAACAATAAATCAATAACATTTTTATCGGTCAGTTGGATTTTTCCACACCCATATTACTAACTTTCATTTCAAGTTATTTATTTGATTTTGACTTGAAATAAAATTTTAAAGAATAAAAATATATTTTTAAATTTATGCTTTAAAACTAAAAATAGGTAGACAACTCGATGTATTTAAAACTCTCATTATACATGGGGTCAGAGGAAGGATCGGATTACGAGAGGGTGGGGTTGGGGTTGGATGCGGGTTTATATAGTTGCACCTTACGATTCAACAAAGAATTATTTTCACGACTTGAATTTGTGACCTATTGATCATATGATAATAAATTTATCAATTACTTCAAGGTTCCTTCAAATTAAAGATACGTAAAATATATTAATCACGGGATCTTAATCACGTCATATGAAAAATATCATTCATTCTTTGTAATAGAGTTAATGCTTCCTCCTATGGGACATTTAGAGTGTGTTTGGTATGAAGGAAAATATTTTTCAATTTTTTCATGTTTTGGTTAACTTAAATGTTTTAGAAAATGTTTTTCAAATCAACTTATTTTTCTCAAATGTAAGGAAAATTATTTCCCTTCAAAAAGTAAGGAAAATATTTTCTAAAACTACCTTTCAACCCCACTCTCAAATTGAAATGTTCGTACAACTCTCAAAATCACCTACTCCTAAACCGACCCCAATCCCCTACCACCCTATATCTAAAAAAAAAATTAAAAAAAATATTCAAATTTTCTTCTTACCGCATCCTCTACTCCTAGCCCCACCCTACTAGCTCCTATATATATATATATATATATATATATATTTAAAACAATTTCAACTTTTTTCTTATCTCAACCCCCGACACCCCTACCACCCTCCCCCGCCAAAAATTTTAAATTTTTTAAATTTACTTTGTAAGAAAATATAATTTTTTTCCTTACCTCATGCAAACTCTCCTACGCCGACCCCCACCCTAGCCGCCCTCCCCCAAAAAGGTTTTTTTATTTTTCAGTTTGGTTTCTCAAAATAAATTTAAAACTTTTTTCTTATCCTCGCCCCTCGCCCAAACCAATCATCCTACCCCTACTCACGCTCCTCCCCCCACCCCCACTACATCCCACACACAAAGAAATTTAAATTCTATAAATTTATTTTTTAAAATAATATAATTTTATTTCTTACTCCATCCTCACTCATTTATCTCGACCCCGACCCCTACAGCTGCCCTCCCTTCAATTTTTTTTTTTAATTTGATTTTTCAAAAAATAAAAAATTATATTTTTTTCTTATCCCACCAACACCCCACCCCAACCCCAAGCCCAACCCCAACAAAAAAATTAATTTTCAAAATTTATTTTTTAAAAATCTAATTTTTTCTTACCCCACCATCACTCTCTTACCTCGACCCCACCCCCTACTAGCCGGCCCCTCCCCCTTCCCCCGATAAAATAATTTTTTAATTTCTTTTTACAATAACAATTCAAAATTTTTTTCTTACCCCACCTCTAGCACCTATCCTAACACCCCGCCACCTACCAACCCTCCTCCTCCAAAAAAAAATAATTTTAAAAAATTATTTTTAAAAGAAAGTTTCAAAATTCTTTTCTTATCCTACCCTTCTTACCATATTTATTTTCATTATTTTTTGTCAAATATATACAAATATTTTTAGAATTTACATAATGAACAAAAGAATATACATAAGAAACAACTTATTTTTCTAGAAAATATTTTCCTCCTCCACACCGAATACACCCTAATTTTTATTTTTATTTTTATCGAGGTCAAAATTATTTTTCTCTAAAGTATTTTTTACTCTTTATCTAAACATTAGAATGTATTTTTAAAAAAAATTATTTACCAACCAAACATTAGAAAATATGTTTCGAAAAATACTTTTTACGCACCAACCAAACATAAGAAAATAAGTAAGAAATCAATTTATTTTTCATGAAAATATTCTCTAGAAAATATTTTCTTCGTACCAAACACACCCTTAAAGTAAGTTTTGTGCAAAGCATGGGCCAATACAGAAGTTTCAATATAAAAACGAAACATAGAAAATTAACAACCTAAGAAAAAAACAGTGAAACTCAACAGATATTGCATCATCATCTCTCTCTCTCTCTATATATATATGTATACTCCTTATTCTTACGGATAAAGTTACCATTTCTGTGAGCTTCCTACCTATTTCCTATTCATTGCTTCTCTATTCCTCTCTAAAAATTACTGGATTATATTGAGTTTTGAAAATTGGAATATTTATATTTTTTCTATATTTCAACTTTAGTTATATGTTTCATTGATTTGTTCTTTTTTAAAACAATTTACGTGCCGATTCATGTAAAAGGGAATAATGGGGTCAACAAATGTCGTAATCTGTGAACAACGTCTCGTCCAAATACCATGAAAGGAATTAGTAGTCTTCATCTGATCACTTTATATCATATTATATGTATATATTTTCGAGTTTCAATTTATTTATTTATTTTTAATCTATTTTAAAAAAGGAATATCTCTTTTCTTTTTTACGATTCTTTAATTTTAACTTTAATAATATTTTGATATATTTTATATATCTTTTAATTTTAAATTATAAAATTCATCAAGTGTTACATTTTAAAACTTCATATCAAGTCAAAATCGAACAGTTTAATCAAAATAAATATTCTAAGCTGTCAATTTTTACGTTATTCATTGCTTATAGATGCATACACACTATGGAGTATTTTTCTTTCTAAACAAATATAGCGTATGTTTTTGTCTTCTTCCTTTTGTTTTCTGAAAATTACGAAAACAGTGAGTAGATTCCAATTGTTTGATACCCACACGGCATATATATCTACAAGTTTAGTCCTCTATATATATATATATACACACACACAAAAAATCACATATACTAATAACAGTACGCATATATGTAGATCCAAAAGTATTAGTTTCTCTTATACAGTCGTTGTTTGCGGATGTAGCATAATCAAGATTCACATGCAAAGGGCAAACTGGTTATATAATTGATGACAATTAGTTATGGCCATGGCTATTCGTTAGTGAGAATCTTGATGATGCTGCATCAGCAATAAACGACTATTTCCCTCTCAAAGTTACAGTACTTCTTTTTCAACCAAAGGAGTCGGAACGATGCAGAAAAAATTAGCATGATCCTTGTGGAAGACTTGACACGAATCAAGAAACTCTTATAGTAGTAATTCTTCTTAGTTTTTTGTTTTGAAAGGAAAAAAAAAAGATCGATGAGGTCCTAAGGAGTTTTGTCTAGCTACTTTTCCTATGAATCTTTTTATCTTACTTTTAACTTCATGTTCATGATTTTAGCTGGATTTCATTGTTATTTTTTTTAATTGAGGCACAATTCTTTAAGGACTTATGGGAATGAGTTTGCTGAAGATTGATGAGTGCATAGATCTATGAGTATTCGTCCAGCTGCAGGTCATGAAAGTCCTGATGGCAATGGTGTGGTACCTCTACGCAAGAACACAAGTGAATCTAGGACTTGAAGTTTATGAATTTCTACTATAATTTTAAATAACTTTACAATATTAACTGAATTCGCAAATCAAATATTTGTAAATATACTTATTAATTCTTTTTTAATACATATTCAAGCTCATGAGATAAAGCGGATTTGTGTGAACATGTAAGTAAAGCTTTGGATCTGTGTGCTATATGTATGCGTGTTTTTTGTCAGTTTTTAGATGAAGCTAGCTAATGTCAAGTGTCAGTAGTTTAATCTGCTAAAGTAAAATGCTTTGTGCATCGAACTGTCTTTTTGGAGAAAGAGCTCAAGGCATTACTGGAATTTGGAGCCAACTTATTGCCACTACTTATAATCAAAGTTCTTGGTGGCTAGAAGTTAGAAGGAGAAGACGTGAGATAAGCTACTCTTCTGTTTTTTTTTTTTTTTTTAAAAAAAAACTTTTTTTATTAAGTTTGTTATTATTCTTTCGTCTTCTTTTTGTTGGTATTTTCATGGGGCATGATAGTCGATAGATATACATTTAAACTGAACGGATCGAGCTCAGAAGTTGTGATGTTTCCAATTTACTTTGTCTTTTAAGGGGAAGAAGAGAAACAAACATTCGAATTTTAATTGTTTATTTCATGGAATATTATTCTACCAATTGATTTATTTTTTGTTAATGATCATCAAAATAAGCCGAATATGTTTCTTTTTTTCTTTCTAAACATTGAGGAGTCAATAACATATAGTAAATTGTAGATCCTCATGATTGGTGAAAGCATATTCTAAATTTGTCTCTCTTATCGGCCGGCTGATGGAATATATAGATTATTAGATTATAACCTATTGCTATACACAGACGTATAAGTTTTAAGCAAATATATATTGCAAGCAAAACTAACCTTTGCTCCAATTCAGTTCAAGAATGGTTATTCATCTCGTGAAAATATTTGCGCATGACTATCCATAAATTAAATGACTTTGTAAATTAGTGACTTTGAATTTTTGGCTCTAGATGGTGTAAAATTAGGTTTTAGGTCTAATTCACATCTCAAAAACTAGTTCAAGAGGAGAGGATTATCTAAGTCAGACCACTTAACTCATTAATCATCAATGTGAGATAAATTAAATAACTTTGAAAATTAGTGACTTTGAATTTTTGACTCCAGATGATGTAAAATTTGATTTTAGGCCTAATTCACAACTCAAAAACTAGTTCAGAGAAAAGAGGATTATCCAAGTCAGACCACTTATCTCATTAATCATCAATGTGAGATTTTTCTCTTTTGTTAACACCTCATAACCCCACCTTACGTCCAAGACTGGACATCTGATACAGGACAATTTTTTAAGATTGAGGGCCTGATTGAGATAAGCCTGCTCTGATACCATGTAAAACTAGATTTTAAGCTTAACTCACATCATAAAAGTTAGCTCAAAGGGAAGAGGATTGTCCAAGCTTTATAAAGAGACCACCATCTAATTTACCACCAATGTAAGACTTTATTATCTTTCTTTAACAATTTGTTTCATGGATTGACTTCTAAGGTAAAAAATCATTCCTTGTTTTGCTTATGAGGTAAACTGGATAAAAAATTCAAAACCACCTGCCTCCAAAATAATGTTGTAAATCACCCTCTACCAAACTGATTTTATAATGGAAGAGCCCGAGCTACATTTTATAAATTGTTGGCAAGAAGAAGATCCATGCTTCACATGCTTCACTCGTTTCACCCTCTATTAGCAGTAAAAAGAAAGAAAAGAAAAATGGTGTAGCAAGAAAAGGGCATTAAAAAGGAAAAATACCACAACAGCACACATGTTTCTTTCATTATGCTAGCACATGACCAACTCATGTTCCACAATAATTTTGTCTTAATGCTAGCACAGGACCAACTCATGTTCCACAAAAGAAGAAAAGATAGTTTATTATTTTTCTTGTACAAAATATTTGTATAAAGGGATACTTAGAGATCAATGAAAATTATCAAAAAAAATTTCCACATTTCTTCTTCAATTTTCCTACATGGTATAAGAGAAGTGAGCTCGATCCATCAAATTTACAATCATAGTTTTTTTAAATCATTAGAAAATGACTGAAGAAGTAAGCAGCAAAAACTCTTCAAGCAGCTATGTTAATACACCTGCAGTAAGTGTGGATTTCAATCACCCCTACTATCTTCATCCATCTGATTCTCCCGGGATGAATATAATCAGCTCAGTGTTTGATGGAAGGAGATTTCCAGGATGGAGAATATCTATTCTAATAGCACTTTCAGCCAAGAGGAAGCTTGGTTTCATCAATGGCAGTAGTAAAATTTCAGATTCAACTTCTGTAGATTTCTCTCAATGGGGCTGCTGCAATGATATGGTGATTTCTTGGTTATTAAATGCACTGTTCAAGGACATTACAGATAGTGCTATCTATTCCACACATCTAAGGAGCTGTGGGATAGTCTTGAGCAAAGATTTGGCAAATCAAATGGAGCCAAACTTTTTTATCTTCAAAAGGAATTAAGCACATTAGTTCAGGAAAATTCTGATGTGTCGGGATATTTCACAAAAATGAAAAGAATCTGGGATGAATTAGATTCTTTGAATGCAGACATGGTGTGTTCCTGTGTGTGCACATATGAAGGAAAATCAAAATTATTCAAATTCTTCCAAGATCAAAGGCTGATTCAATTTTTAATGGGATTAAATGACATATATGCACAGGCAAGGGGTAATATATTGATGATGAAGCCCTTGCCAAGTTTGGATGTTGCATACTCGTTGCTACAGGATGAAAATCAGAGAGAAATCTATGTGAATACACATATCTTTTCTGATTCATCCTCCTTCATGGTAACAAATCAAATGAAGCAAAATATTCGAGGAGAAAATCAGTCTTTCACAACTATAAATGGAAATCAGTTGCAGAGAAATGCAGTTGGAAATCAGAAGGCTATTATTTACCCCCAAAAGTCTGGATCTAATGGATACAAACCTGGAACATTCAGAATAAGTCAAAAGTAAGAAGGGCAAAATACAACCCCAATGTAACTTGCACATACTGTTTTAAACAAGGGCATGTGAGGGACGAGTGTTTCAGGCTGTTGGGTTTTCCTGATGATTTTGAATTAACAAAGGAAAAGAATGCTATGGTTAAATGAAATGCAGCATTCACAGATAAGGATGGTCATGTGGATGGGGAAAGTTACTCAAGAGAAGGGGGAAAGGGCACTTATCAGTTCTCCAAGGATGGAAGTAATAGCTCATTTCAACATTTCAACATTTCAGCAAAGAGAAAAGAACAAAAATTGCTCAAATGATGAAGGAAATGCAAATTTCACAATCCAATCCTAATACAAAAATCAATGCAAATGTAGTAGCTGGTACGGTTCTTAAATATTCAGGAAAATGTTTTTTAGTTTTTAACTCTACAACCTGGATCATTGACTTAGAAGCATCAGAACACGTGTGTTTTGATGCTTCTTCTTTTTCTTCTATAACCTCTCTCCAGTTTTCTTTAAACATTAGTTTACCTAATCCTTTCAAAGTAACTGTCACTCACATAGGAAGTGTGCCTATTCTCCCGAATCTCATTCTTACTAATGTTTTACATGTCCCAATGTTCAAATATAATCTTCTCTCTACATAGACTAAGTGATCAAATCAAATGAAATCTGTTATTTATTCAAATGGATGTCTCTTGCAGGTCCTTTCAATAACGAGGGTGGTAACTTTTCGTGATCTCAGAGAGGGACTCTATCTTTTGCAATCTACCATTTCTAAGTCTAGTTTTTTTAATAAGTATTTCTTTTCCAAAAGAAAGAAATTCCATTTTTGATCCAGTTTTTTTTTTCTGTTGTTGCGATGCTATATCAGATATAAGACTTTGACATAACAGACTTGGGCATTTGCCTTTATCTGCAATGAATTTTTTCAATTTTATCAAGCAATCCCATAATTTTGATTTCATATGTCATGTTTGTCCTCAAGCTAAACAAACTAGATCCACTTTTCCCATCAGTGCTATAAGAACTAAAGAAATCTTTGATCTTATTCATATTGATACATGGGGCCCTTATAAGAATGCTACCTACAATGGATATAAATATTTTCTCACTATTGTAGATGACTATAGTAGGGGAACTTGGACATATTTGCTAAGTACTAAGAGTAATGCTTTTTCAGTTTTGAAGTTCTTTTTATCTATGGTTGAAAGATAGTTTAGCAAGAAAGTTAAATGCATAAGATCTGACAATGCTTTAGATCTTGGAAAAGGGACTAATGAAGCTACCTATTTGAAGGAAAATGACATTCTACATCAAAAAAAGTTTTATAGCAATACCCCAACAAAATGGGGTAGTAGAGAGGAAGCATAGACATCTTTTAGAAATTGCTAGAGGGTTATTTTTTCAGTCACAGGTTCCTATATCATATTGGGGTGAGTGTGTTCTCACAACCGCACACTTAATTAATATTCTTCCTTCAAAAGTGTTGAATGGAAAATTACCCTATGAAATACTCTTCAATCAGCCACCTTCTTATTCATCTCTAAAAACTTTTGGTTGTTTTTGTTTTTGTTCAACTCTATCTCAAGGAAGAGGGAAATTTGACCCTATAGCAACAAAGTGTGTTTTTCTTGGCTATCCACAAGGTCAAAAAGATATAAAAATATGGATTATAAAACTAGAAAAAAATTTATTTCTAGGCATGTCATATTTTATGAGAATCATTTTCCTTTTGTTGATAACTCTGTTACAACCACTCCTATTTTTTCATCCCCAACTCCTTCTTTTGATATAATTTTAGACCCACCACAAGTAATCTGCAGTCCACAATAAGTTGCAGAATCTGTTGTGCCTCCCTCTCAAGACACAATCATGCCTAAACCGAATCTGTTGTGCCTCCCTCTCAAGACACAATTATGCCTAAACCTACATCAAAATCTACTCCTTCTTCCACTCCTGGACAAGAACCTACTACTCTTGAGCCTATTCCTCCTAGAAGATCAGCAAGGTTGTCTAAAAAATCAGGATATCTATATGATTTTATGTGCAACAGTGTGTACGTCACCAATCTTTCTGATACATGCTTTGCATTGCCTCCTTCTGCTCCTATTTTTTCTTTCAACTCTCTATCCATGCCTATTTAACATCTTTTTCATTCTCTACATTACTACGCTGAACCAACCAACTACTCTCAAGCTGCATCCCAACCAGAATGGCAAGCTGCAATGAATGCAGAAATTAAAGCTTTGCAAATGAACAACACTTGGGATATTGTGGAACTGGTTGTGGGAAAGAGAGTTTTACCATGCAAATGAGTGTACAAAGTAAAACTTCTTTCAGATGGTTCAATAAAGAGATTTAAAGTAAGATTAGTAGTGAGGGGGGACATTCAAGGATTGACTACAGTGAGACTTTTTCCCCTGTTGTAAAAATGACAACAATCAGGTGCCTCTTGGCAGTGGCAGTTAAGAAGAATTAGATGGTTTCACAATTAGATGTGAATAATGCTTTCTTACATGAAACCTTAAAAGAAGAAGTTTTCATGAAACTTCTTCCTAGTCTCGATTCTACATCACCTAATCAGGTATGCCTACTCAAGAAGTCTCTATATGATTTGAAGCAAGCGTCTCGACAATGGTATTCTAGGCTCGTTGATGCTCTTGCCTATAAGGGATATGCAACCTCTTTAAATGATTATTCTTTATTCTACAAGATCTCAGGAGGTCTTATCTCTATCCTGGCGGTGTATGTCGATGATATTTTGTTAACAGGAAGTGATGTGACAGAGATTGCAGAGATTAAATATTTCTTAAATTCAGAATTCAGAGTCAAGGACTGAGGGAGATTCATTATTTCCTGAGTATGGAGGTTATCAGAGAACCACAAGGTTTCATTATTACTCAACGAAAATTTGCTATGAATCTCCTCAAGGAATTCGACTGCACACATGTTACAAAAGTTACTTCTCCGTTAGATACCTCCATCAAATTACAAGAAAATAGTGACATTCCTATTAGTGATCCTACAATTTACAGGCACTTAATAGGGAAGATGAACTACCTGACTCACACGCATCTAGATCTGGCATTTTCTGTTCTATAACTCAGTCAATTCATGCAGCGACCCTGTCAATCTCATTTTGCTGCTGCATTGCGTGTGTTAAAATACCTCCAATTGAATCCAGGACAAAGGATTCTTCTGATCCCTCTTTAAAGCTCTTAGCCTTTTGTGACGCTGATTGAGGATCCTGCAAGGACACTCATCGTTCAATCAGTGGGTTCTTCATAACCCTTGGTGGCTTCGATTTTTCTTTCTTCAACTAAAGCCGAATACCGCTCAATGCAAAAAGTCACTTCTGAAATTACCTGGTTAGTACGTTTACTTGAAGATCTCTCCATTTCTCCTCCTTTATCAGTACTGGTTCACTCTGGCAGTCAAGCCGCGATTCACATCGTCCACAACCCAGTTTTCCATGAAAGAACCAAGCATGTGGAGCTTGACTGTCATTTTGTTCGTCAACAATACATCACTGGCCTTATTTCCCTTCAATTCACTCCGACAAAGCAGCAACTTGCTGATTTACTTACTAAACCACTCTCTGGATCTACTCATCATCATTTGTTATCCAAGTTGGGGGTTTCATCCCTCCCCTCCAACTTGAGGGGGGATGTTGGCAAGAAGAAGATCCATGCTTCACATGCTTCACTCGTTTCACCCTCCATTTGCAGTAGAAAGAAAGAAAAGAAAAATGGTGTAGCTAGAAAGGGACATTGAAAAGGGAAAGTACCACAACAGCACACATGTTTCTTTCATTATGCTAGCACATGACCAACTCATGTTCCACAATAATTTTGTCTTAATACTAGCACATCAGAAATTTTTTTTCCACATTTCTTCTTCAATTTTCCTACATAAATACCAAAGCTTGGTTCCAACTTCGAACTATCATTGTGAAGGTAATTATATTCTTAATTTGACCTGAAATTTATGGATATGAAGAATCATTGGCTAAAATTAAAAGACCTAAATCCGACATTATCCCCCCAAACAGTTTAACTATTACTATGTATAAATTGTTCACATAAAAGAAAATTGTACTATCAGATTATTTAAATAATATAATAATTAAATTTCTAATACAAGTAAAAATATATTAATGGTGCGGAAAAAAACTACACCATCAATCCATATGAATAGCATTTCTCATGAATAATTTTTCTTTAAAGTAGCAATATACTTTTATTTCACAATTCCACGACTTTCTACCACTTCTCGCCATCCTTGCCTGTACTGTCGAATTCAAGATTTTCGCTAAATAGTTTTAAAATATAAAAAAATAAACATAGTGTTTAGAAAAAAAAGTTTAACTGAATTCGCTCCATGTCAATGTCAAAGACTTTTCTTTTAGATTCTTTATCAGCACTTTTCATTTCCACTTGTTGCCAGATAGTATATATTTTGTCCTCCATTGACATATCACTGTCACTTCATCTTTCAATTAACTCACTCAACTATATGCCTAAAATTTAATTACATGCAATACTCTTCCCTTCCACTTTCCAAACGTTTCTCTCTCTAACAAGTAACGAAAGGGACTACAACACATTATATAACTATTTTATTTTTCTGTTTAATCTGTTTAGATAATATATATATATATATATTATATCATTCTTTGTATTTGATAATTTTCTAATACCAACACATTCTGCATGTCACGTTTAAAATTATAAGATTTAAATAATATTTTGATATATTATACATCTCTTTTGATTTTTCTTCATTTTTTAAAATGCCGTGGTTAGTCAAATTAAATTTAAGATATGTAAATTAAATTAAAATGGAGAATATAGTATGTATTTAAAGAGGTGATGTATCTTTTTTTGGTCCTCCAAACACTAGATTCCCTAACGAGATTTCAGAAAACAAAACGTACAACCTTGAAAGAGCCAAATGCTAGCTCCAGTAGACAACTACTATGTCTCCATTAATTCCATGTACCACTACAAGAAACGTAGCTTTCTTTAATTTCTTTTTTCTCATGATTTGCTCTGTATACCTCTTTGATTTTCTTAGTTTGTGTGTTGGAGAGGGGGTCAGTCTTATTAAGATCGACGACACGCCACGTAACAATTTGTTCCATGCAACAAATGGTCGATGCAAAGGTCTCAAAGAGACATGATAATATCGTTTACTTTGTCCTTTTGACATGTTACGTCCACAAATTGGTAAGAGATGGGTAACAACTGTTATGTTTGTGGGCCTGACCGCCGAGTTTCTCCCCGTCGGAGGATTTTTTACGTAAAACTGTGTTCTTTGTTTTTTTTCGTTATTATTACTTTCATTACTCGTCGTCAAGGGGAGCTGCAGTACGTAGTAGGATCGGCGTTGCAATAATTAACACTACCATATAATAGTGGTTCTTTTAGAAAGTTTGGTGGTCCATACAAATTCGATTCATGAGTCCTTCTCAAGAAATCTCATGGTACCAGTAAGATCAAACTTAGTTTATTTTCTGAGGTATGAATTAACGGCCAAATTAGAAGCACTTATTTTCTATCATCAGTACTGGTACATATTTAGCAAATTAAATCACGTCGAAATGCATTTGACATGTCAATTGTAGATTCAATTTTCAAAATCTAATCAAATTTCATGGTCAAACAAATATTTGAAGATAGATTTTCAAAATATGATCCAAAATCTGTGGCCAACGCCAGCTAATAAGCACTGGTTCTTGGTGCACTTAATTAATGAATATCACCAGAGTTTCTTCATCCCCGTGATGAATTGTATTTAACCTTGCTAGTTATTATACGTCCTTCTCATAGATGTAATGTTACGTCAAGTGCTAGTTGCCTGCTGCTGCACGATAATAATGTGATATAATGGCATTTCTCCAAAGATTTTAACATGTTTTCTTTTTAATGGAATAAGCACTAGAATTCTTTTATAGAATGACTTAGTTAAATTTCAATTTGGTGTTGCATCTAGGTGGAGTTAGTACATATCAATTAATGTTTTAAAAGGCAAAATGGATAGTCGTCTGAAACTCACCTTGAGGCAATTAAGGTACATGTCATGAGGCAACCATGAATGGAGCTAAAGTCATATGGACTCACTCTTCAATAGGTTTGGCGTACGCATATTTTCTTTTTTTTTTTGAACTAGTAAGGAAATCCACAACCTCTCCGCTTGGGATGAGCACTCTGTGATTCACGCCTTGTATACACAAAAAGTGTTACTGATAGATTGATATGTGAAACATCCACAAAATGCAAAAGTCTTGGGCTCAGCTGGCCCAAAGACACTCTTATATAATGTAGTATTGTCTGCTTTGGGTCGAAGCCACACAGTTTTCCCAAAAGGCCTCATATCATTTAAAAGATCTTACACCTTATATGTAGCTTTCTCGTCCCTTCAGATACCAATGTGAGACTTTGATTTGCACACCCTTCAATCTACCCCTTGAACTAAATTCCACGTGGCCCATCGCCATGATCCATAGGTCAACCAGGAAACCCAAACACGCTCTTACATAGTGTGATATTGTCTGATTTGGACCAAACCCGCATAATTTTTTTCAAAAGGCCTCACATCATTAAGATATGGGAAAGGACGAAAATGGCCAGTCGGCCAAACAAATTCCACCAAAAGTAACTTAAGAATTGTAATTCTACTAATTAGCCATTTCGACTCCTTTTTAATATACCAATTCATTGTTTTCTCTTTTTCCTTTTTCCTTTGTTGGCTGCTCTTCTCACACTCTCGCTATTCTTTTTTAAATTTTAAAAAGTTACTTTTTTTATTTTAACAATTAAATATAATTTTATGAAGTTTTTTTCTCAATAATTTATAATTAAAGCAGAAAAAAATCAGTACATTATATTTTTTATTCCTATTAATTATATTTTTAATATAATACAATTGTTAAAGATATATATATTTATATATAATAATGATACAGTTTCTATATATATACATATTCTATATAATAATTATAGCACTTTTATACACATTCTATACAATTTTTAACTACAATTATTATTTAGATACATATTTTATATGCCTCTGTATTATATCTATATGCATTCTAAAAATGTATCAATCTAGTACAAGAGAGTATCAATTGAGTATATGGACATTGCAAGTGTATCAATGTAGTATAAAAGTGTATTAATGTAGTATAAAAGAATATCAATTGGGTATAGGGACTCCATGTGCTAGCATAGAATTTCCTTTCCCTTTTTTGAAAAGTGTATCAATTGAGTATAGAGATTGCATGTATCCAATTGGGCCAAATGGATAAAAAAAAGGGATTACTTTAGTCGACCGACTGACTACAGCAAGTCCATCTTTTCAATTATGGACATCCCATGTCCTTTGCCTTAAGATAGCTTCCCAATTCCTTCAGCTTCGCACCCCAAACAAAAAGCCACATCAAAGAACCGTTTGTTCTCTCCCTGAATAGTCTATATGCTAGTTCCATTCTAAAATCTAAATTGTAACACGCAAGTTCGGACCAATACATAGACAAAGCAGTACATCTTTTGTGTTTTCATTTTTTCTCCCTATTTAGGGTAATTTCACAATTCACAATTGCTTTTAACCAAGAAATTGCACATATATAAAGGACCGAACGGAATTACAGAGAATCGTATGGGAAGTGTTTATTATTTCCGGACTGAGAAGGTTGAATACAAAGATGTGTACGATTCCAAAATTGATGTTTGTGGGCGTTGAGCATAAAGACAACTACGTTACAATTACATTTTTTACAATCAACAAGCACATAGAAGTGATACCTCTTTCCAATGTTTAAGTAGAAATCTCGCATCGCAGAGCTTACATTATGAAATTGAACTAAGGCAGGCTTGCTGCTACCTAGACATTGCTTCTGGAGGGGTGGAGCCGTTTATCAGCGATGCTTTCGCATGGATGAAAAGTAATTGATATTTTCGTATCTGAGTATAATAAATCTAAGGGATGGACCAGTATTGGATTATTAGGCCAATCAAATAGCACTACATATAAAAGCTGACCTCTTTTCTTCTCCCTTCTCCCCTCATCGTCTACTAGCTTGCATTACATATAACAGCCTTGTGACCGCTGCTGGCCATTTCCTACAACAAGAGTATCAGAAGCCTTGAAAACAGCCTCTGACAGAAATGTATACCCTTGTGGTGGGGCCCACGCATAGCGATAGTTTTAGTGCACTGGACTGCAGAAGCCTCTATCGTCGAGCACGCATAATCCATGTGCAAGCTAATCGATGAGTCAATATCAACTACTAGTCCATCCTAAACTTGTTTAGGCTAAAATATGAATCTTCTATATACATATTTTCGGGCTCATTTCATTCTAATATTGGGACGTATCAAAGTGCTCAAATTCAAATTACTAGAAAATCTAGCATGTACTCTCATTTAAGGAAAAGAAATAGACGATATTGAAATAGCACGTAACCAATAGTGAAACCCATAAGCAAATATCATCCAACATATATAGATGGTAAGTGAATTTTTGCTAACAAAATTCTTATGTTATTTAAAAAAATACTTTTTTTTAAACGCCTCCCTACCACCTCTCACCCTTTTTGTTGCCATCTTAAAATTGAAGGTGAAAAGAATTTATCCTCGGAACAATTCCCTCGTATTGCAACCAAAATTATCTTACAAGGAAACTTAGGGCGGAGCTATCCCTTCGACGAAAAATTATATTATCCTCGGAACAACTACGGGTATGGTGTTGTGTATATAGTTGAATGTTAAACTTTTTCGATTTGTTTATGTTTATTTCTGAAATTCCTTAGTGAAAATTTTGACTCCGCCATCGAAAAAAATAAAAAAAAAATGTGTACTCTATTGTTACAGGTGCATAAAGTTGTTACGGGAGACCAAGAGTAGTTTTTGCTTCACTTTAATGAGTTTTTGGTTAAAACTTAATAAAAAATAAATTACTTGCATTAAAAACTATTCTGATTATGTATACACTAAACAACAAAAAAATTTATACATTAAAGATTATTTTGATGACTTAACACATGAAGATTTAAAATATTTTTTTTCATACATTAAGGATTATTTTCAACCCCGTACATTAATGGCCATTTTGATCTTAGCTGTTATCTACTCTAATTGGTGCGGTAATTCAGGGGTATTCCAAGACTCATATTGCACACAACCTGTTTGATGATTTGTTTCAAAGAGCCTTCAGATTCATATACAATCTGTTAATCAAAATCTTTGAGTGGGCTCAATTAACCGCATTCAGAATTCTGATTTTCTGACTTATTATCATTTGAACTATCTTTACAGGTGAAAAGTGCACCCTGCTTTACCATATTGAGAAGTTTCAATCAGCCCGAGTGACGATTTGTCTATTGTCTTTGAAGTTTTGGAGAAGATGCTTACAAAACGTCTATTTTCATCGTCGTCTGCTTCTCCGAATTTGTTTAAAATCGGAAGCATTTTGAAGCAAACCAGGACATTTACTGATGCTGATGTTCTTGGGTATTCTGAGCTGACTCACGACGCCAATCCATTGCATTTTGATGCTGAATGCGCCAAGGATGCTGGTTTCAACGACCGCCTTGTTCCTGGGATGCTTGTTGCTTCCTTGTTTCCCAGGATTATTGCTGCACATTTTGTAAGTTTTGGACTCTTTAAATCATGTTTCCTTGTTTCAAATTTCAGCAGATTTGTGTTAAGAGTGGATAGTTTAATCTAGAGTGATATTGAATAGAACGACAATATACTCGGTGTAATCTCACAAGTTGAGTCCGAGAAAGGTGTCGGCAACTCATTTATAGACTTAGCAATGCATATAAAGAATTATGTAAAACAAATACAAAAGAGAAGAAGCCATACTAAAAAACAGTGGAAAAGAAAGCAGTAGCAACAACAAAATATGATATCCAAAGCAGAGAAACAACAGATAATCGATAAATAAGCTAGTATGAGAGTAATAATAACATTATTGATAAGGAAACTAGATGCAACGCTCAACTAGCAACCTTATATCCTAATCCATCACCTCAATATCTTCCTATATAGGATCACGTTCCCAGTAAGTTGTAGGTGTGTCATGTTCCCAGTAAGTTGTATGTGTGTCATGGCCTGTCTACTCACCTCTCATCTGTTAACTATTACAATGCAAGAGGAAGAACAAAGTAATTTGTAAGCTCGAACAAAGAGAAACTGTGTATACAGCAACTGAAAGAGAAGAAAATTCTGAGTACAAGTGTTAATAACTGCTATTCCTCAAGCTCCTATTTATAGAATCTCTTAGCTCGTTGCTATCCCACGTATCTTAGTCACTAAGTTAGATTAACAAACTAACTAACTGTTATATACAACTGACATGGACAACTGTACATTTTACTAACCGTTTAACACCCTCCCTCAAGCTAGGTGTATGAAACACATTCTTTATGCCTAGCTTGGTAAGTAGATAAGTATGTTGAACTATTGTAAGACCCTTGGTCAGTGAATCTGCAGGTTGCTCTGATGTATGTAGATATGTTGGTTGAACTAATCCAAGCTGGATGAAGTGACAGTCTATATCTATGTGCTTAGTTCGTTCATGGAACACTGGATTAGCTGCAATTTGAATTGCGGACTTGCTATCACTGCATATGGACACTGGCAAAGCAACATCAACTCCCAGTTCCTTGTACAGTCCAACTAGCCACACAATCTCAGCCACAGTAGATGCCAAACTCTTGTACTCAACCTCTGCTGAGCTTCTTGAGATAGTATTTTGCTTCTTTGATTTCCAAGAAACCAAAGAATCTCCTTAAAACACAAAGTATCCAGTGATTGATTTCCTGGTGTTTGGGCATGATACCCAATCTGCATCACAAAATGCTCTCAACTGCTTTGCACCTTTAGAAGTCATAAGAATTCCTAATCCTGGTGAATGCTTGACATACTTAACCACTCTCATTGCTGCTTCCATATGAGATATTTTAGGTTTATGCATGAATTGACTCAAAAGTTGAACTGCAAATGGAATATCTGGCCTGGTTATAGTCAAGTAAAGTAGTCTGCCTACAAGCTTTTGATATCTTGTAGGATCTTCTAAGAGCTTGTCAGTGCTGCCAACAGGTGGCAAATATGAATCAAATTCTGATGTGGTAAGCTTCTGATTTAATTCTATGGGAGCTCCAACAGGCTTTGAGTTGGACAACCCCATATCTGATATCAACTCTAGACAATATTTTCTCTGGTGCATAAGAATTCCAGCCTCACTCCTTGCAAACTCAATGCCTAAAACATATCTCAAGTCACCTAAATCCTTAATCTTGAATTTATCTTGAAGAATCTTCTGTGTCCAATACCATCTCATGATCATTTCCTGTTATCAACAAGTCATCAAAATAAACCAGTACTACTACCATACTACCTCTATTGTTTTTTGTGAATAAAGAGTAATCAAAGTGACTGTTGAAAGCCAGCATTAAGTAGAGATATGGTTAGCTTAATGTTCCACTGTCTACTTGCTTGCTTAAGTCCATAAAAAGACTTAGTCAACTTGCATACTGTCCCCTGCTCACTTTGATGATCAAATCCCAAGGGTAATTCCATGTATACATCCTCATTCAAGTCACCTTGAAGAAAAGCATTGAACACATCCATTTGATGGATGTTCCAACCATTTTCAGCTGCTAATGAAATGACCACTCTGACTGTTACCATTTTTACAATAGGTGAAAAAGTTTCTTGATAGTCCAAACCTTCCTTTTGGTTGTAACCTTTAGCAACCAACCTAGCCTTGAATCTATCAATCTCACCATCTGCCTTATATTTGATCTTATACACCCATTTACACCCAATTGCCTTCTTGCCTGCAGGAAGTTGTGTGAGCACCCATATATTATTATCTTCTTGAGCTTGTATCTCATTCTGCATAGCTGTAATCCATCTTTAATCTCTGATAGCTTCTTGATAGGAACTAGGTTCCTTTTCTTGTGACATCTTGGTAACAAAGTTTCTATATGAAGGAGAAATGCTCTGGTAATCAAGCACATTTGCAATGGAATATAGACAATTCCCAGCTGATGTTTTCTTTCCTGGCAAAACATAGTCTGTGTGCCAAAGGGGTGGCTTTGCCTGCCTGTTGGACTTTCTAGTGACAACGGCTAGTACGAGATCTATTTCTTCAACCACTGCAACATCGTTTCCCGGCAAAGCATTATCATCATTATTTACGGTCTCAAGATCAGGCAAATCATTTGTTTTTTCATGCACTGGAACATCTGCTTCTGCAGGGACCCCAGAAGTATCAGCTGGTATAGGTATCACACAAGGGCTATGATAACATGTCGGAGCAGGTGGTTGTGGCATAAGAAAATGCAGATCATCCTCAGATTTAAGTCCTAGTGTTTGGAAGGGAAAAACTGTTTCATCGAACGTCACATCTCTACTAACAAATAAAGTATTTGTTTCAATATCAAGCAACTTGTACCCCTTCTGTACTACAGCATAACCAAGCAAAATTTTCTTCTTAACTTTAGGAGCAAACTTGTCACCTTTCAATAGGTTTGTAGCAAAGACAAGACATCCTATCACCTTAATATGAGATAAAGATGGTTCCTTCCCATAGAATAGCTCATATGGTGACTTATTCCCCAAAATGGACAGAGGTATCCTATTTATGATGTATATAATAGCTTCAACACATTCTCCCCAGTATTTGCTAGGCAAGCAGCCTTGAAATTTGATAGCTCTTGTAGTTTCCAGTAGGTGTCTGTGCTTCCTCTCCACAACACCATTTTGTTGTGGAGTGTAACAACAAGATCTTTGATGGACAATATCATGCATAGTAAATAGTTCATGACAATTAGCATTAAAAAATTCTCCTCCATTATCTGTTCTGAACACTCTAACACACTTGTTAAACTGGTTCTTTATCATTAGCAGAAATTGTCTCATAACAAAAATTACATCAGATTTTTGAGTGAGCAAAAAAGTCCATGTCCATCGAGACTTGTCTTCTACTAAAGTAAGGAAATATGTCCTTCCAGAGTGAGTAGGGACCTTGTAAGGTCCCCAAACATCCATGTGTACTAAATCAAAAACAACATCTGAACTTGTGCTACTAGCAGGGAATGGAATTCTGGTTTGTCTAGCTTGAGGACAAATATCACAATGATCTATAGCAAAACTACCATTATTATTGAATTCTTTTATTCTTCTAAGAACACTTATGGGAATATGACCCAATCTTTTGTGCCAAATAGCTGGATCTTCAGACTTAGTAACAGCAGATATGATTTTGCATCTTTCCTTTTGTTTCTTCCAGTTTAGGACATACAAGCCGTCTTCTACATCACCAAATCCCCTTGACCTTCCCAGACAAAAGGTCCTGAAATATGCAATATGTGGGGAAGAAGGAAACACAACAATTCAATTCCTTTGTCAGTTAATTAACAGACAAAAGGTTAAATTTTAATGTTGGCTCACACAACACATCACTAATCTTGTCTTCTGTATTTAATTGAAAGTCACCTATATGGGAAACTGATGCTGAGTTACCTGTAGGTAATTGGACTTTCCCTATTTGGCCTACCAGCCTTTTATTTTTCAGGTACATATTATTACCTATCATGTGATCTGTAGCACCGGAATCAACAATCCACTTTAGTAAATCAGTATTAGACTTACCTGCCATATTGGCATTGCCATGTGACTCACCATTGCTATTTTTATTCAACACCTCAGATATTTGTTGAAGCTGATCTGACGTAGCTTTGTTCATCAAATGCACCAATTGATCTTGGGTCAACAACTACTCTCCCAGCACTGTATTTACTTTTTTTAAGCTTTGTTGTTGGTCATGTATTCCCTGCAGCAGATGACCTGCTCGTACTGCTGCTGCATTCACTTTCTTCTTGCCCTTCCAATTTTTCGGATAACCAATTAGTTTGAAGCATTCATCCTTCACATGACCAGTAGCATGGCAATAGTCACATTTTTTAAGTTTGTTACATCCCTCTCTAACATATTCTTTCGTGTGGCAGTAGTCACAGTAGAGACTATTGAAATTTCTCTTCTGAAATTGTTGTTTGTTGATGTTCCTGACTGTGTATAATGCCATGGAATCCACTCCCTCAGGACTAGGACCATCAATTCCTTTGTTCCTTCCTGTATACATAGCCATTGATTCCATCTCATCATGAATATTTCCAGCAATGCCCTTTTAACTCTCATCCTGGATAACTAGGGCATATGCTTGATTCACAGTAGGCAGATTATGCATCATTAGGATTTGGCCTCTAGCCTGCGAGTAACTATCATTTAATCCCATTAAAAACTACAACAGACGCTGGTATTAAAATTGCTCGACATACTCCTTTGCTTTGGCACAATCACAACTAGGTGGAGGCAAAATTGAATTCGAAACAGTTGATACTCCCTGTGTTAAAGTAAAAATGCTCCGATGCAATTGATACATTCGCGATCCATTGATTTTATCAAATCGTTCCTTAAGATCGAGCCATACTTGATGTGCACTAGAAGAGTATAGAATTCCACTAAATAAATCCTTGCTCCCATTGCAGGTTAGCCATGAGATGACGATCGCATTACAACGATCCCAAATCTTCTTCAATTCTCCATCGAAATCACTCCTTAAAACAGAGCCATCAATGAATCCGAGCTTGTTCCTTCCAAGCAATGTGATCTTCATTACTCGACTCCACAGCGTGTAATTCTCCATCCCTGTCGGTTGAATCCCAACTGACAATGCTCCTGGTACATCAGCTGAACTCAAATACAATGGATGATAATGATCAATTATGATCGAACTCCCAGTCACTGGTTCTCCTCGAGCTCTGTTATCTTCGCGATCCTGAGATACTCCGTCGATCACCATTTTTACACAAAATCTGCAGAATTTCTAGTGTGAATCGTCGAGATAATCCCCTAGATCTGCCCAAAATACTTTGATACCATGTTAACTATTACCATGCAAGAGGAAGAACAAAGTAATTTGTAAGCTCGAACAAAGAGAAACTGTGTATACAGCAACTGAAAGAGAAGAAAATTCTGAGTACAAGTGCTAAGAACTGCTACTCCTCTAGCTCCTATTTATAGACTCTCTTAGCTCATTGCTATCCCACGTATCTTAGTCACTAAGTTAGATTAACAAACTAACTAACTGTTATATACAGCTTAGCTGTCAATGGACAGCTGTACATTTTACTAACCGTTTAACATCATCAATACTTCTTCGGCCTACATCTACATCTCATATCCATCATAATCAACCTCACACACCTCCTCACACATCTCCTCTTCACATGTAATCATCTCAGCTTAGCGTCCTACCATGAAGGCCACTCCTAGAAATGATGCTAAATAATCTCCTAAAATGGTTAAACTACATCATCCAAGGGTTTGGCCTAGTGGTTTAATGAAGTTGGGTTGAGCACCATGAGCTCGGGTTCAATTCCCACGAGAGACAAACACTACGTGATTTCTTCCCATCTGTTCTAGGTTTGATGGATAGAGTTACCTGGTACTTGTTACTTGGTGGGAGGTGGCAGATATTCCGTGGAATTAGTTGTGTTGCACGCAAGCTAGCCCGGACACCACGGTTATCGAAAAAAGAAATGGTTAAACTATAGCGTTCACCTTTCATGTATCTAGTCTAAATCCCAAACCTCAAAATACTTAGCCAAGAGTTTATTTATAAAATGATAAGATAAACAAGTTTCTAACACTATCAAGTTATTTAAAAGTCAAGCAGAGGTAAAAGTGTTAGTTGTTCACGTTGAAATGAAGGTGAATAGCCTTCTGAAATTGGTTAAACTATCCAGATAGCTCAACCGATCTCTAATCATTTTGTGTACATAGCTTTAATTTAATACTGTTATATATTTCTTGAACTAGCTAAATATGTTATATAGTTGAATGGGTATACACTGGGTATGTTGTTGATGTTGTTGAATGGGGAAATCCTATCTAGTTCTAGTTCTATGTTGAATAATCCCTTAGTGTAACTCTAGTGTAACTCTTAACTCTTGCTCTTTGGTAATTTCTCCAGCCAGGAGCTATATATGTTTCACAAACCTTGCACTTCAAATTGCCTGTTTATATAGGAGAGGAGATCATTGCTGAAGTACAGGCAACAAGCATTAGACGAATGAAAAACAAGTACATGTAAGTGCATATTGGATGAAGATTAGTACCGGTATAAAGTATGTAGTTTGTAGCTCCTAATTGCATTTCTCTTTGTGGTCCAGCGCAAAACTGTCAACAAAATGTATCAAATGCAATGGTCCTCTGGTTATTGATGGTGAAGCAACAGCAATGTTACCATCTCTAGTCATAGAACCACCAAACTTAGCAAGTGCTTCCAGCTAATCTGTAAACACCTTTTGCTTGTCAGCAAAAACATTCTAAAGCTGCACGAGCTTCGCGTAAGAAATACCAAGGGAATATCCCTGAGAATTGCAGTTCTAGATCATTTGCATGTACAAGTTCTACCTCATATGTGTCATTCAGGTCAAAGCCTCTAAGTTTAAGTTACGAGTAGTTAGCAAATGTTGATGCTTTGTTCTTACACATCAAAGTTGCATTTGATTTGCGTTTGTCATTTGAGCTGTAAAATCTTGATGGAGTATTGAATTTTGATTGCTTTCTGATGAAAATAGTACTAATCCCTTATAATATACGACACAGTGGATGGTAAGAAAGCACTATGTTGAGGCGGAGTCCACCATAGATGTTGCCATTTGAGAAAACTGAAGTAGGCGAGAGAGGAGGAAAACACATCCGACTGAAAAAGCTTTATTCGCAATCTGATGCTGACACCATTGTAATGATTAATATGTACTCTCACATCAATTTATTATTTAATCATGTCCAATTAACAGACATAAGTCGATATGTAACTCACTGGCACTAGCATATACCACTTCCACTGCCAAGAGGACTGCATAACATATGCAAGAATTGGCAGAACGTGTCTTCTACCCTTTTAACAATTCACTTATAAATGTTTTTCCATAGTTCCTATAGTCAGTTATGAAGCTCCTGTGTTCTAACTTTTCTTCCCAAACTCTCAGTTACGTTTAGTTTTATTCTCCTGTCCTGGTTAATCATTAAACAAGTAAAAATTACAGAAGAAACAATTCATAAACTCCACAGAAACGGAAGCTAATAACTGAAGATTAGAGTGACTTTTTTAGTTATCAAAGAAAAAAGGAACGTGAATTACTGAAATTTTTTAAGGGCAAATCACATAAATAACCAACCTAATGAAAATATTTACACAAGATACCCACCTCTTTTCTCTCTCCCCAATTTTTGTAAAATAACTCATACATTCTTCCAAATATTATACATTGGTGAATGTATGATGAAATAACTTTTTCTTAATTTGAGGTAATTGAAATGATTAGTTACTTTACTTTTCTTTAATTGATGGCAATAATTACCTACTTTAACTTTTGAATGGATAATAATAATAAACAATATTTGAGAGGAAGATGTTTCCTTAAACATCAATTTTTTTTTAATTGTAATCTTGGATAATTTTTTTTTTTTTTTTTTTTGTAATTTTGGATTCAAGATTTGGAAAGCAAAAATCAATAAATTTTCTCTATAAATACATGTGACTGTAAATATATTATGAATCTGTGTCAGTCAAAGAAACGTATGATAATATGATTTAAAACATTGTGATTTTTTTTCGTTTTATAGTTGGGTGTTATGTTGAAATACGAATGTATAATATTTAATTATACATTCAGAGAAATGTATAATATATCTGGGGTAATTTCAGGGTTTTCATTTTTTTTCTATCTATTTTTATTTGAAATAATTTTGTTTATTAACATATTAAAATATTTAATAAAGATTGCAAAATTAGTATATCAACATATTAAAATATTTTTGACTGGGTTATGGAAATTTTCAATATTACATTTGCTTTTTTTTTTTTTGTATAATATGTTAGCATACATTAAAGCCTATGTATAATGAAACTTTGATATTCCAGTAAACTTTCGAATGTATAATATGTTGTTATACATTCAAATCATTGTATAATGAAACTGTGCCATTTCAGTAAACATTCGAATGTATAATATTGGTTCAAATGTATGATAAATTGGTTCACATGTATGATAGCATAATTATACATTGATTCACATATATGATAAATTCTTTTTCATGTATATTCTAGTTTCACAAGCGCCGTTCCAGTAAACATTCGAATGTATAATATTGGTTCACATGTATGATAAATTGATTCATATGTATGACATCATAATTAAACATTGATTCACATGTATGATAAATTCTTTTACATGTATGATATCATATTCTAGGTTCACAAGTCTTGGAACCTATTTTTCAATTTCAACAAGATGTGACTTTCTTTCACCTATTTTGAAAGGTTGTTGCCTCTTTTGAAAGTCTTTGTCCCCCTTTTGTGTAACGAAGAATTTTCAAATTTTTATTTTCTTCTTTTATAAATCTTGGAGTATATTTTAAAACAAACAAATACCACACTTCTTTCTTCTTCTTTTTGGATCAAATAACTACTTTTTGAATGGTCCTTTTCGACAACATATGAAGAACATGAAGAACACAAACAACATTCAAAAATGATATAGTGGTTCACATGTATTCATACATTGGTTAATATTTGACTTGTATTATACAAAAACAAATCTGAAAAAATCAACTAACAAATCTGAAAAAAAAGGTAATTTCATAAAAATCCACCTGCAAGCAAACAAGAATCCGAATAAGACCTGCATCCAAATAAGAATCTAAATAAGAATTAACAACTTTAGAACAAAGAATACAAAGATCATAATTTTAATATATGAAAAAAATTATATTATAAAATTATTACACTGAAACGAATTTACAAAAGCAATTAATTTCATAAAAAATAAACATGCAAGCAAAAATCGAATCATATTGTGATTTGGTAAAGTTGAAAAAAAAAATGAAAATTAGTAAAAAAAAAGGTATATAAGTCCAACAAATGTTTGATAACTTACAAATTGGTAACCTCTAAGTATATGATTGCTTGAATTTGAGCGTGAAAAAATAAATTTAAAAATGTTCTTCATATGAAAAGAGAGAGAAATTGAATGGGAAAGAGAGAGAAAATAAATGGAAAGAGAGAAAGTAAAGAATTGTTTAATTAGAGAAAAGAGGAAAGAAATTATGGAAAAGAAATATAAAGTAACTTTTTTTTTTATTTTTTTTATTTTTTATGTATAAGAAGATTTTGGATGTATAAGAGGAATGAGAGAGAAAGTAAAAAGATAGGAGATTTTTGTAATTATTTTGGGGATTGTGTAATTAATTTGGGTTGGTAGACTTTTTTTGAAAATAGGTAAATTTAGGTGGTGTATATGTGTAAATCTTCAGTTTACAGCAAGTCCATAAACCAATGTAAGTACTACTTATGTGAGTTTTACACTCCAGCTGAAATTAACACTGCCTTCTCTTTTAGTCCTTCAAGCAAGATCAACACTCATCTTTGTCCTACCTGACTATTAGTGTATAATTATCGATTACATCATGGGAAGTCCCTGTGGAGGAGAAAATGCTGGTGCATTAGGCATTTTCTTGTCCACAACAATAGCTTGTGTGGTGAGTACCATTCCTGCAACTGAAGCTGCATTCTGCAAGGCACATCTTGTTACCATGGCTGGATCTATGACACCAGCTTCTACTAAATCTTCGTACTTGTCAGTCATTGCATTGTAACCCATCTTCCATTTGCTAGCCTTTATCTTCTCCACTACTACTTCCCCTTCAACCCCAGCATTCTGAGCTATCAAAGATGCTGGAGCTACTAATGCCTGCAACCACAATTAAACTTTAAAAAAGAAGAGGGAGAGGAAACAAGAAATCTGTATTGCTTCAGTAAGAGATTCATCCAAATGCTCAACAGGTTTTCACTAATTACAAACTTTTCCTTTTGCACATGATTTTTGTCCAATAAGTAGCCATAATAAAGGACAAGAAAATGCAGAAAGAATAAGTAAAAAAACATGGTACGTTACTATATATGCAGCAGGAAGTGTTCGCTACATTTATGTCTAATTGGATGTTATCCTGTGTTGTACTATTTTTCCGTTCCCAAATTCAAATGATACCACCAGAAGTCATCAGCTGTTGTTCAGTTTATGTCTCCCAATTAAATGGTCCTAGAAGTTAGCTATTCCCTAATACATTGCAAGTTCTTGATCTTTACACCCACAGCTAATGAGTTGGTAGGCAGTTAGCTACCTCTCACTCCTCAGTGTTAGGATTTTAGTACAGTCCAACTTCTTGATAGAAGTAACTTAATTGTTTACCTTCTGCACAATGTCAGCGCCCAGCTTCTCTTCAGGATCTTCAAGATTGTCCATAATGGAAGGGACATAAGTTGATAGATGAACCAATGCAGCACCACCACCAGGTACAATTCCCTCTTCAATTGCAGCAAAGGTTGCGTTTTTTGCATCCTCAATTCTAAGCTTGCGGTCCTCAAGCTCAGCTTCTGTTGCAGCTCCAACCTTTATGACAGCAACACCTCCAGACAACTTTGCAATTCTCTCAGCAAGTTTTTCGGACTCAGATTTTGAATCTACATTGTCCAACTCCTTTTTAATCTGAGAAATCCTAGCCTGTATCTCGTCCTTAGTCACAGCATCAGCAAGGATGGTTGTTGAATCCTTGGTGATAGTCACCTTTCTAACAAAACCCAGTGCTTCAACCGGGGTATTCTCAACAGGCATGCACAAATCAGCTGCCTGGTACTCAGCTCCTGAAAGTAAACACAACCAGTATTTCAGAACATGTTTCCTTGTGAGTTAGATGCAATTAAGACTAGAGACACCATGCTTGATAAAAGAATTCGATCTACTATCAAAGAAAAGCAGAAAGGATAGTAGCACTAAATGGATCCTCTTAAAACAACATTGCTAACTATATAAGCTGGAAAATTATACAAATTCAAGAGTAAAATTACACATTATCTAAGAATTCTACTGGCTTAACATCCCACCAGTATCAGGTATAACTGCCTCTCCTTTCCTCCTCAAACACATCCAAAATAGAAAATAAAAGAGGAAACGAAAAACATTTTTTTGAAGACAATGTACTTCGTTTCCTACATTAATCTCATTCACAATTATGCTTTCACTTTCTCTTTTTACTTCTAAGACTATTCTAAAGATGTCTAATCATACCAGAATGATGCTAATGTTTATAAATGAACAACTATGTTGGACAAATGCCTTCAAATATATGCCTGATAAAACACAGACAGCTTAGTGAGAAGAGGTACAATTAGGTCAGGCAAGTTCAACCACCTGTTACAATGGCAATATCTTGGAGAAGAGCCTTCCTCCTTTGACCAAAACCAGGTGCTCTGATGGCAGCAACATTCAGTATACCTCGAAGCTTGTTCACAATAAGAGTAGCCAAAGCTTCTCCAGTAATGTCTCCAGCAATAATTAGCAGAGGGGCTCGTAATTGAGTTGCCTTCTCCAAGAGGGGCATAATATCCTTGATTGCTGAAATCTCGTGATCTGTAACCAACACTCTAGTATTCTCAAATTCAACAATTAATTTCTCCTGGTTGGTGATGAATTGTGGGGAGAGATATCCCTTATCAATCTGCAAACAACAGGCAATGTTTGCGTTAACATATATTGAAGGCAGCGGAACCATAGTGGAGTTCATGGGTTCAACAGAACCCACACTTACCATTTCAATGTGATAACCTCGTGCTACCTAGACATAGATATATAGTTCGTAACCCACATTCTCAAGTCAGCACCCACATCATCTAACCTTGGATCTACAACTGTTTACAGTCGAACTACCAACCAAACAAAAAAAACAGTAGAGAATACATTCTTGTCTAAGTAGATACATACCTCCATCCCTTCTTCAACACGAATAGTTGTTTCAAAAGAAGAGGATGACTCAATCGATAGAACACCATCAGGACCAACTTTGTCAATTGCATCAGCAATCATGGTTCCAATCTCATCATCATTTCCAGCAGAGATAGAAGCAATAGCTGGTGGGAGACAATTATTTGCAAAACACTTATTGCCATCCATTTTACCAGTAACCAAAGAAGGAAAATTAATTACCTTTGATGTCATCACGACCTTTAACAGGCCTAGCCCTCCTCTCTAGCTTTGCAATCAAAGCATTTACAGTTTTGTCAATGCCCTTCTTCAGAGAGACTGGATTTGCACCAGATGTAACACTTAAAAGACCAAGTTTAATGATTTCCCGGGCAAGAACTGATGCAGTTGTTGTCCCATCTCCAGCAGCATCATTGGTTAGGCTTGCAACCTTCACCATAAATTCTGAAGATTCAGTACACAAAGCAAGGAATATGATAAATGTGATAATCGTTCTTATTCTCTGTCTTTAGAGCCATTAATCAGATTCAGGACAGATTTAACAATGATCTTCACGGAAGAAAATAACCAACCTCTCTAATAAGGGTGGCACCCGCATTTTCCATGGCATCAGCTAGCTCTATGGCTCGAGCAATTGTGACTCCATCATTAACCACTTTCGGGGTATCATATTCATCTAAAACCACATTCCTTCCTATAGAAAAGTAACAGGTCATCAAGAGTTCATATGAACCAAGCATCACAAAAGCCTCATAACAGACTTAATCAAACAATTGACTGATTTTTTTTTAAAAAAAACAACAGGTATAGCGTGATATCCACAGGCTACGTTGATTGCAGCAATGGTGGAATTCTGGAAGGGCACTTCTCTTTTGATGAATAAATGGAAATTTTGCCTTGTTATTTTTTGGGAATGTCATCATTCTTTCAGCTTACACACTGGAAGGATGACAGGCACATAACATTGATATATCTGCTAAACATCTCATGTTTAAAGACTTTGCCTCCACAGGTATGATTATCAAATTCTCTACTTTAGTTCACTCCCTAAGCACACTGCATAATCAACTGTATCCACTACCACTAAGAGTACTGTAAGGCAGAAGATACCTATAGCTCCACATTCTGGAGATGTAAAAAAAAATCCAACAGACAATGAGATTCAGCTTATTAGCTGCCTCAACTATAAAATCCACAGGTGTCTGCTACGATGGAAGTCATTTTCCCTGTAAAATGTTTTCCATCAAAAGGGGGAAAGTAACTCTCCTTACCTCTGGTGAAAGTCATTTTCCTTACGACTATCTTAGCTTTTAACTTCATATCTTACTTGTTTCAACTCACACTAAAACATTATTATTTATCTCTAATACTCAAAAAATTGATCAAAACACTCTCCGATTATCCAAGTATTATGATTAATCTTGAATATATTTTTTTGCTAACCAAACACCACGGAACATGACTTCACTCATAGCAAAGACACTCTACATCAAAACCCCAAATTAGTCAAACGATTATATGAATCCATTGTATAAAAAACATTCATCTTAGTTTTGAATATCTTTACTCTTCCCCCAATACTCCTTTCTCTTTGGAACAGACTGTCCTTTGTAGGCAGAGCTGATTTAAAACTTCCAATATTCATGTTTTCTTAAAAAAACTTTCGTTGGTCTGGAAGATAAAAATGAAGCCGAGGAAAACATACCCTTGGGACCAATAGTAACAGCAATAACATTAACGAGCTTATCAATTCCTCTCTGAAGGGCAGCTCTTGATTTTTGATCATATGCAATTTCTTTAGCATTTGCCCTTACTACTAATCGGCACTTTGAAACCTTATTGTTGAATTTCTGTCCCTGCAATTGATTCACCCCTCTGCCCTTCAATCCCTCCTGCATTAACACCAAACAGACCAAAAAACAGCTAAAGATCACAACTTTAAGCTGATAAAAGCCCCAACAGACCAAAAAACAGCCAAAGATCACAACTATAAGCATAGAAAAGCCCCCAATAGACCAAAAAACCAGCTAAAGATCATAACTCTAAGCACATACAAAAAAAAAAGCTAAAGATCATAACTTTAAGCTGATAAAAGCCCCCAACAGACCAAAACAAAAGCTAAAGATCCACAAGTATAACCATATAAAAGCCTCTAATAGACCCAAAAAACAGCGAAAGATCACAACTTTAGGCACATAAAAGGCCCCAATAGACCAAAAAATCAGCTAAAGATCACAACTCCAAGCATATAAAAGTCCCCAAATAGACCAAAAGAACAGCTAAAGATCACAAGTTTAAGCAGATAAAATCCCTCAATAGAACAAAAATAAAGCTAAAGATCACAACTTTACGCTGATTAAAACGACTAGAAGGAGTTGGTCAGATGTTAATCGGGTCGAGTCACCAAGTGAGCAAAAAGGTGGGAGAAAAAATAACTAAGCAGATCCTACAAAGAAGAAAAAGATCGACTACATCACAAGTATAAACAAACAAAGATCCCAAGAAAGAAGATCACTATTGTTGTACCTGTTTAGAGGAAGAAGGAAGTATGGAGGCAGTGGAGAAAGCATTAGCAGATGCCATTATCAGAAGAAAGTATACAGTGAAGAGGGTTTAAGCAACTGCTTGCTATGAGATTCTTCTACTAGTATACTAGTATTAGTAATGGGGACTGGGGAGTGTTAGGTGGGAGGTTTTTGGAGGGAGCAATAAGGTTAAAGTAGGAAAAAAAATATATATTTAAAAATGTACGATGTGAGTTGCTTTTGGTTTTTTAAGTCAAATATCACTGTGTAATGTTTTGATTTGTTTCTAAAAATGAAAAACAACAACTCATGTTCAAACAGGCTATATGTCTGGTTAGATGAGGTATTCGGAAAGGGTTATACAAATTTTCGTTTATTTGACTTAATGTTACTACACTAATTATACAAAAAAATAAAGTTAAGTAAATGTTTAGGCTTAAAACGAAAAAATGAAAATGAAAGTGCGATTATTATTGGTTTGGTTTCTAACGGGTGTGTCATGAAGAACGTGCGTCAATTATGAAAACGAGGTGCGCATTAAAATTGCATTAAAGTCATGCAAAACAAGTCCAGAAACAGACAATTACTAATTTTATTATATATTATTTTTTAAAATATAATAAATTTAATATTTTTAAGAATATATTAAAAATAAATAATATTAAATAACAAAAAGAATGTTTTTTTTAAAAAAAAATTGGGATAGAGGATTACAATGTGAGGAATTGAACCCTCACCAATAAGGTGAAAGTTCAGGTAACCAAATAATTAAGCTACTAAGAATGTTAAGAACTAGATTTTAATCACATTTTTAGTTTTTAGGTGTTTGGTAAAAATTAAAAAGAATTTAACAAAAAGCTAAAAGTGGATTAAAAAAAACAAAAATTGAGAAGCTGGATACCTCTAACTTTTTACTTTTTAGATTAAATTTTGTTTTGGTTTGACCAAAATATTTACTTTTTTATCCCTTATATTTTCTTTTAATTCCAATAATACCCTAAATTTTGTAGCCCGTATTGATTTTCTTTTTTTTTCTTTCTGCCGTTTTTTTTCATCTTTTTCCTCCAGTTTTCTCTTCATCTTTCTCCTTTATTTTCAGAGAATCCATCATTACATAAGAAAATACTCAAAAAATTTATCGTCAAATTGGGCTTGTGGTAAGTTCTTCTCTATCCGTTTATATAGAATCTCAGCATGTTATTTAAATTTTAAAAATTGATTCTGTTTAATAGTTTGTTTCATTCCTAAAAATTTTATGTTGTTTACAAGCTTTCAATATTATAATATAATACAATATTTATATAAAAAATATCTTAAATTTTTTATTTTTTAATATTTAAAAATAAAAAAGTAACTTATATTTATAAATTGAGTTGGCATAATCACTTTATGTTGAAAGTGTATTTAAATAGAAATTATTTTTGAAGTATTAGAATTAAAAATCATAAATAATTCACGTTATTATTGTTATCCCTCGTAGTATACTCGGGTACGCAGAAATCTGTATAGCAGAATAACAACTTCAAGTAGTTCAAGTTAAACAAGAACTTTATGAAGTTAAACAAATACCCTCAACACAAGATGAAATGATCTTTTCAAGAGGTGTATTTTTCTTATTAGAAATAAAGATGAAAAATAGAAAATGGCCAAGTCGTCCGAATTCACGGATTTTCCTTAAGGAATAATTCCCCTCGTTGTACCCGAGGTTATGGAATCTTCCTCCCAGGATAAAATGGCCAACAATTCAAGTATAGCGGTACCTCAAACACTTGAATTCTTCGAACACAATCAATGGTTCAATGATCACACAGAATAGTTTTTCAAGAGAGAAGAAGATAGTTTATAATCTGAAAATTTCTGTTTCAAAACCTGTGGAGAAAGCAGGTTTATATAGCCAACATATGCCTCTTCCGAAAAGAGGCAATGGTTCAAGTTAAAAGGTGTAACCTTTCCTGAATAATCATGTTTATTCGTCCAAACAGTGTGACTGTTCATAAACAGGCATGCCATTTCGTAAATAAGTGTATCAGTGTCAGTTCGTCGAAATAGTACAGTCACATTTTTACACATATTCGGATCCGATTTTTCTGTCAAATAAAATTTGTCCAAAAATCTAGATCTCATCGATCGATCATTTGACCAAATCCGAAGTCGAAGCCGAGCGACGACGACGACGACGACGACGGCGCGAGCCATCACCTAGTTCTTGTCTCACTATTCATGTGGAGTTAGTGTTCATTAATATAAACACTACAAAGTTCTCTTCTTCCACCAATGTGGGAGAAAGAGTATACTTTCTAAATTGGGAGTACACCTTCTAAATTGGTGTTTCCTTCCTTCCACTACTTTTTTTCTCCATTTTTTTCATTCACACTTCATTCATATACTATGAACCCAACAATCCCCTACATGAATGGGGAATGACTATTTTTCGTAAAACGTATACGGACAATATGTGATCATCAAGCAAAGATTGATTGCATCTGGATAAGTGGGTTTCCCTTTGAACTTTCCATAGTGAACATGCATCGAATGCACTCGGTCAATCGGTAGATTTGATATCTTTGAACCGTCGAACTTTAATGTACACCTAGACAACACATGTCACACAACCAGCCTTTTACCATTTATGGTTCTCACGGTTTTGTTCTTTTCAGCCATGAACACGTTCCGGTTCATGAGAGCTTAGAGAATAGGCCTTTACTAACATTCTCTTTGAAGCGGCTTCCACTTCACTCTCACATAGGTGATTTCTAACCGTTCAATCCTGTAGATTAAACTATTTGGTCAAATCTGCCAAATTTAGATAATCATTAAAAGACTTTTCACCTAAAGTCGTATCCTTGTTTACTAAACATTGTCTACATCATGAGAATGGGTTGGGTATTTGACAATGTTGAACTTGTCAGACATAACTTTGTTTGATCTCCTTGAACCTAGTTCTTGGGATCTCCAGTCTGCTAGGTAGAGTAACCAGCATGCTGACTTGTCCTAGGCCTTAAACCCATTCCCTTAGATGTCCTTTCTACTCCTTCTTTAGATAGGCCTTTTGTAAGTGGATCCGACACATTATCCTTTGACTTTACATAGTCTACAGTGATAATTTCACTAGAGAGAAGTTCTCTAATGGTATTATGTCTTCGTTTTATATGACGAAATTTACCGTTATACATCATGCTCCCTGCCCTACCTATTGCCGTTTGGCTATCACAGTGTATACATACTGGTGCCACTGGTTTGGGCCAATAAGGAATATCTTCTAAGAAATTTCGGAGTCATTCTGCTTCTTCACCAGTTTTATCCAATGCGATAAATTCAGATTCCATTGTAGAGTGAGCGATACAAGTTTGTTTGGATGATTTCCAAGAAACTGCTCCTCCACCGATAGTAAATACATATCCATTTGTGAATTTTACTTCGTTCGATCCGGTGATTCAATTTGCATCACTATATCCTTCAAGTACCACAGGATATTTATTATAGTGTAAAGCATAATTTTGAGTGTATTTAAGATACCCCAAAACTCTTTTCATTGCCATCCAGTGAGTTTTGTTGGGATTACTCATGTACCGACTCAATTTACTGATAGCGCATGCTATGTCTGGTCGTGTACAGTTCATTATATACATTAAACATCCCAATACTCTTGCGTACTCCAATTGCGAGTCACTTTCACCTTCATTTTTTCGAAGTGCAAAGTTCGCATTCAATGGAGTCTTGGCAATACCGAATTTCATATACTTGAACTTGTCAAGTACTTTTTTGATATAATGAGACTGTGACAGTGCTAACCTTTGTGGAGTTCGATGAATTCTTGTACCTAAGATCACATCTGCTACTCCGAGGTCTTTCATATCAAACTTGCTCTCGAGCATTCGTTTGGTTGCATTTATGTCACAAATGTCTCTGCTGATGATCAACATATCATCCACATATAAGCAAACAATGACTTGGTGATTTGGTGTGTCTTTAATATATACACATTTATCACATTCATTTATCTTGAATCCGTTTGCCAACATGGTTTGGTCAAACTTTGCATGCCATTGCTTAGGTGCTTGTTTTAGTCCATAAAGTGACTTAACAAGTTTACACACCTTATTTT
>NC_061116.1:220549159-220555090 GCF_002878395.1 Capsicum annuum | reverse complement strand
CATTTATCACATTCATTTATCTTAAATCCGTTTGCCAACATGGTTTGGTCAAACTTTGCATGCCATTGCTTAGGTGCTTGTTTTAGTCCATAAAGTGACTTAACAAGTTTACACACCTTATTTTCTTTCCTGGAACCACAAAACCCTCAGGTTGTTCCATGTATATTTCTTCCTCCAAATCTCCATTTAGGAATGCGGTTTTCACATCCATTTGATGGATTTGAAGATCATATACCGCCGCCAAGGCAATTAACATTTGAATCGAGGTTATCCTTATTACCGGAGAGTATGTATCAAAATAATCAAGGCCTTCCTTCTGGTTGAAACCTTTTACTACAAGTTTTGCCTTGTATTTGTCAATAGTACCATCCTCCTTCATTTTTCTTTTGAAGATCCATTTAGAACCTAAAGATTTATTTCCGGGAGAAAGGTCAACCAATTCTCATGTATGGTTGTTAAGATTGAATCTATCTCACTATTGACTGCCTCTTTTCAAAATGATGAGTCTAACGACGACATCGCTTCTTTAAACGTTTGAGGCTCATTTTCTAAGAGAAATGTTACAAAATCCGATCCAAATGAAGTTGACGTTTTTTGATGTGTACTGCGTCTTGGATTTTCTTCGTTATGTACATTCTCACTTGGTTCATCTCGAGATCGTTTAGATCCTCCACTAGACTGTTCATGTCTAGTTTTATATGGATAAATGTTTTCAAAGAATTCACCATTATCTGATTCAATTACCGTATTTTCATTTATATCCGGATGTTCTGATTTATGAACCAAAAATCGACATGCTTTACTGCTTTTAGCATATCCTATAAACACGCAGTCCACCATTTTAGGTCCTATCTTAACCCTTTTAGGTATAGGAACTTGAACCTTTGCTAAACACCCCTACACTTCGAAATATTTCAAGTTAGGTTTCCTTCCTTTCCATTTCTCGTAAGGAATTGATTGTGTCTTACTATGAGAAACTCTGTTGAGTATACGATTGGCCGTAAGGATAGCCTCCCCCCCCCCATAAGTTTTGCGGTAAACCAGAACTTATAAGTAAGGCATTCATCATTTCCTTCAAAGTTCGGTTTTTTCTTTCCGCAATTTCATTAGATTGAGGTGAATACGGGGCCGTAGTTTGATGGATTATTCCATTCTCTACACATATTTGCACAAAAGGAGATTTATATTCTCCGCCCCTGTCACTTCTTATTATTTTGATCTTTTTGTCTAACTGATTTTCAACTTCAATTTTATATTGCCTAAACGCATCTATTGCTTCATCCTTACTATTTAGCAAACAGACATAACAATATCTAGTGCAATCGTCAATAAAAGTTATGAAATACTTTTTTCTACCACGAGATGGTGTTGACTTCATATCACAAATGTCAAGTGTGTATTAAGTCTAAGGGATTGGAATTCCTTTTAACAGACTTACAAGGATGCTTTGCATACTTTGATTCTACACATGTTTGACACTTAGATTTATTGCACTCAAAGTTTGGCAAAACTTCTAAGTTAATCAGTTTTCGTAACGTTTTCTAATTAATATGGCCTAAACGTTCATGCCATAAATTATAAGACTCAAGCAAGTAAGAAGAATTTGAATTTTTATTCATTTCAACAGTCATTACATTCATCTTATAAAGGCCTTCCGTGAGATAGCTTTTTCCTACATACATTTCTCCTTTGCTAACTACTATATTTTCAGAGACAGTTACACATTTGAATCCGTTCTTATCTAGGAGTGAAACAGAAATTAAGTTCCTACATAACTCCGGAACATATAACACATTGTTCAGTGTGAAGACCTTGCCGAAAGTCAATTTTAAGCAAGTTTTTCCTGTTCCCTCCACCTTAGCAGTAGCGGAGTTGGCCATGTAGATTGTTTCTTCTGCTTGACCCGGAGCAAAGGTCGAGAACAACTCTTTGTTTGCGTAAACATGGCGTGTGACCCCTGAATCCATCCACCACTCGCGTGGATTACCCACCAAGTTGCATTCCGTGAATATAGCACACAAATCGTCATAATCTTAGTTGGACTCAATCAGATTCGCTTGGTTCTTTTTCTTCCCTTTCTTCGGGGCTCGACAGTCTGTGGACTTGTGGCCAATTTTGCCACAGTTGAAGTATTTTTCCTTAAACTTTTTCTTGGGTTGATTGCTTCCATGTTCAACATTCTTTCTTTTCTTCGAGTTGTTTTGGCAATCTTCTACAATATGTGCTCTATTAATTGTAGAACTCCCCTTTGACTTTCTTTCGGCAGCTTTATTATCCTCTTAAATACGAAGTCGGACAATAAGATCTTCAACTGTTATCTCCTTGCGTTTATGCTTTAAGTAGTTTTTGAAGTCTTTCCACAAAGGTGGTAACTTCTCAACTATCGCTGCTACTTGAAAAGCATCATTCACAATTAAACCTACAAAACAGTTTATGTGAGTATTAAAAACATTTTTAATTTGTTCAACTAAGGTATTTTTAAAAAATATACCTTCTGCTAGGAGATAATGTATGATGACTTGCAACTCTTGTACTTGAGAGACAACAGATTTGCTATCAATCATTTTGAAGTCCAGGAATCGTGCAACAAGGAATTTCTTAATTCCCGCATCCTCCGTTTTATATTTCCGTTCAAGTTCCCCCCACAGTTCCTTTGATGTCTTGGTTCCACTATAGACATTATAGAGGTCGTCTTGGAGACCACTCAGAATATAGTTCCTCCAAAGGAAATCCGAATGTTTCCAAGCTTCTACAATAATTAAGCGGTCTTTGTTCGAGGTTCCCTCGGGCACCTCAGGAGTGTCTTCGCTAGTGAAACGTTGCAAACATAAAGTGGTGAGGTAAAAGAACATCTTTTGCTACCACCGCTTGAAGTCAATTCCCGAAAATTTTTTGGGTTTCTCCGCCGGTGCCATTGTTGGCGGAGCATTTGTGCGACTTGATGAAGCAATATTATTTGCCCCCACAGACGTTGTCGCATCCATCATTTGACTTTCAGTTGTCATTTTTTTTTTCCTTTCACCACAAAACAGAAAATTTAGTATTTTCCAGAATACTATTTATAAAGTTAAATAACTTGAAACTTTTCTTCTTGTTTCTAGTTAACGATGAAGTTTTTATAACTTCGAATCGTCAACCGAATGAACCTTAACTTGTGATGAAGATTTTATGTCTTCTAATCACTAGCTAAATTCAAGCGGAGTAGAAAGCCTAAGCTTTTAATCTCCAAAAACAAGCAATACGGATTCTATAGTAAATTATTCCTTAAGATTGTTATCCCTCGTGGTGTACTCGGGTACGCAGAAATCTGTATAGCAGAATAACAACTTCAAGTAGTTCAAGTTAAACAAGAACTTTATGAAGTTAAACAAATACCCTTAACACAAAATGAAATGATCTTTCCAAGAGGTGTATTTTTCTTATTAGAAATAAAGATGAAAAACAGAAAATGGCCAAGTCGTCCGAATTCACGGATTTTCCTTAAGGAATAATTCCCCTCACGGTATCCGAGGTTATGGAATCTTCCTCCCAGGATAAAATGGTCAACAATTCAAGTATAGCGGTACCTCAAACACTTGAATTCTTCGAATGCAGTCAATGGTTCAATGATCACACAAAATAGTTTTTCAAGAGAGAAGAAGATAGTTTATAATCTGAAAATTCCTGTTTCAAAACTTGTGGAGAAAGCAGGTTTATGCCTCTTCCGAAGCCGAGCGAGCGACGACAACGACGACGCGAGGCATCACCTAGTTCTTGCCTCACTATCCATGTGGAGTTAGTGTTCATTAATATAAACAATACAAAGTTCTCTTCTTCCACCAATGTGGGAGAAAGAGTATACTTTCTAAATTGGGAGTACACCTTCTAAATTGGTGTCTTCTTCCTTCCACCATTTTTTCTCTCCATTTTTTCCATTCACACTTCATTCATATACTATGAACCCAACAATTATGTGTTAACAACTTTAAGGATATCAAAGTCATTTTGACAACAAAAAAGTGATTGACAACACTTGTTTACCAAACAGATCAACAAATTTTTTTCAGTTTCAGCACTTCTATCCAAACAGTTATCTGCTTAATTTAAAAACACTTATTTTAAGCTTTTAGTCACTTAAGCTAAAAAGTAATTTTTTTAATCCTATCCAAATGGGCTCTTAAAACAGTGGAGTGTGGATGTCTATTTTTCAAATGATTGTATAAGAGTTTAAGTTTGATGCACTGTCGGTGTAATTTTTTTTTTACACCATCAGGTGACTTTTACCTGTTATAGCAGGTCATTCATTTTTATATTTTTACCTGAGAAATGAATGACCTACTACAACAGTAAAAGTTATATGATAGTATAAAAAAAAAATTACACCACGATGCACCAAACTTAAATTCATTGGTTGAATATTTATCCGATAGTAAGGGAATAACCTGCTTCTTGATTAGAAGATACCATCTTCAAATCTTTTCGAAATTTTACTGGAGTTTTATAATATTTTATTCGATAATTTACTTTCTTAAATTAATCAACCAATTGAAATAAAAAAAAAAAATGCTCACCCCTTCAAAACATAAATCCTATAATTTTGCTCCTTTTGTTATTATTATTTAATTATATTTATTTATACAAATCCTATACTATTCACAATTTTTAAAAAAGCAGTTTCACCCTTTCTTGTTTCATCTCTCTGCTTTCCTATATCACCTCCCCGCCATTTCTTTTTCCCCCATGCAACCTCGCTTTCCATTGTTACGTGACTAGTTTTTGCTCTTTCCTCCAATTTTGCTTCTCCAAAATTCTTTATGAATTTGATGAAAAATGTGCAAATTAAAACACAATGTCAGCTTTATATCATCCTTTGCGATTATGGTATTCATGGCGAATTACGCTGCTGGGCAGCAAACAGCTGGCAATGATTCCATGGGGATGGAGCTACTTAAAGCGGCTCTAGCTTCACGGGTCAAAAATTTGTCCACCATTATGACCAAAAATTTGAAAGGCCAGTTGGATTTTTGCATCGAAAATGTGTATGTCATTACCATATTTTTCTTTTTTATAAATGAACCTAACCATTTTCTGCATGCATCATTTGGGATTCATAGGATAATGGAAAAGTTGTTATCATGTGAATAAGAGGTTACAGGTTGAAGTTGTGGAAACAACCTGCTGCGTATAATCGACCTATTGTGGTCCGGCCCTTCCCAGACTCCTTATATAATGAGAGCTTTAGTGTACGAGGTTGTCCTAAAGAAAAAGGATCATGGTTCATTAGCTGTGGTCGGCTATATGAATTCTCAATGTCTATTCCATTTGATTTAACGCTTGTTTTTTGGGGTCTGTACTCAAAAGTTGCTTTTTTTCTTTCCATCTTAGTAACTAAGAGAATAAGGTTGTGATGCATATGTAGTGTCATAAAGAGGTTCTTCTTCTCCTTTCTTATTGAACAAGGAAAAGCATGCCTAATGAGTAAAGACAGTTGTTATTCTGTCAGTAATATTGTGGTATAGAGGGGAATGGAGTTGTTTTCTTTCTCCTAAAACACTAGGTGATTTCTTCCCATCTGTACTATCTTTGGTGGGCAAGAGTTACCTGGTATCTCTGTTGCTGGTTGGAGATGACATATATCCCGTGGAATTAGTTGAGGTGTGCGAAAGCTGGTCCAGACATCATAGTTATCAACCAAAAAAATTGTTTCATTTATTTTTGTGATGGTGTTTGGCTTCGATGATTCAAATCTGTGGAACGTTACAATTTATTTTCAGTTGATGACTTTTGATTGTGTTACAGAGAAACTGAGTGGGAGGCTGCTTTCAATTTCTCCGATAACACAGATTTTCTGCAAGGGTGTCTTAGACAGACAAAAGGTACTCATCTTTTCTACCTTGAAAAAATTTCTTTGAAATCTTGCAGAATGATGTCACTATATAGGATTATAGTTTC
>NC_061116.1:220439846-220546159 GCF_002878395.1 Capsicum annuum | reverse complement strand
TATTCACAATGTCTTTGGTGGCCTGATAGGGGATGTTCAGCAGCGCTTGTGTACATCATCAGAAATAAAGTTCTACTCAACTAGTTTACTGGAAGTGGTGGATGATAGTGGCGCTGCAAGAAGTTCCAATTATCTGAAACCAAACAAGAACTGTAATCTATCATCATGGATTCCTGGATGTGAGCCAGGATGGGCTTGTAGTGCTGGAAAAGACACGAAAATTGACTTTGAAAATGATAAGGAGATACCATCTAGAACTCTAGATTGTCAATCTTGCTGTGAAGGCTTCTTCTGTCCTCATGGTCTAACCTGCATGATACGTAAGTATCTGGATTCTGGAAGTTAAACAATGACTGACAAGTTAACAGTTGCCGAAAACTTGTTTGTGATCTGGAGTAATTATTTGTCTCAAATCAGTTGATCAGCAAACAAAGTCTTGGAATAGCTAAAACAATTCAATTTTTTTTTTCCTTGAGCTGCTTGGGTTCATTTGTGTCTCTAAGGTCCAACAGCAAGCTGTGATATTTGTTAGAGCTTTCTGATTATTCTTTTTCCTTACCTTTCATTCGTATATTTGTTTGTTAGTTTGTTTTGGTTTTCCAATTATTTAGCTCGAAGCAGTTGATAGCAAACTACAACCTAGAATTGCTTAAAAGACGAGTCCATTTATACATATATGCTTTCTGCATTTATTTGCTCTAACAATTAAACAGAATGAGTGAAATTTAGTATACCTTTCTGATAGTTATTCTTCTTTCCCTCTTGTTGATTTGTCTTTTTCCTTTTGTTCCCTTGAAGCCTGCCCGATGGGTGCTTATTGCCCTGTTGCAAAACTCAACACGACCACTGGTATATGTGATCCGTAAGTTTCATTCTTCCTGCTGGAGTTGTTTATTACTGTTATTATTATTATTATTATTCGTTTTACCTACACAAACATTCACTTTCTTGACCTGATATTACCTGCCTGAAAATATGCAGCTACCGCTATCAACTTCCTCCTGGATCGACCAATCATAGTTGTGGTGGAGCAGATGTGTGGGCTGATTTTATGAGCGCTACTGAACTTTTTTGTTCGGCAGGATTTTACTGTCCAACAACTGTCCAGAAGAATCCTTGCAGTAAAGGGTATTTGTTTTTCTCCCAAAAATGTAGCTCATTTGCTTTTCTCCTGCAAGTTTAAGCAGTGAATGGCAGAATGTCTGTTGCATTTTTTGCATCTTTTTGCTCATGTTCATGAGCTCGTGCTAATCCCGTTTACTCACTTACAACTAATTTATGTGTTTTTCAGACATTACTGCAGAGCTGGTTCAACAGCACAAACAAGTAAGTCTTATCTCTTGAATAACAATCAGTTGTATTTCAGTATAGAATTTTTCTTATTTTTTTGGTTGCCTATTTATATATGATTGTATGAAAATGAATCAAGTTTGATGCTTCTAGACAATAGTAACGGTGAAAACCACTTGTTAAATCTCTTCCCATTTGCTGTCTCATTTCACAACATATTTCTGATAAAAAGAACAGAACAAAAATGTACCAATATTGTTGGGGATGTGCAGCTTGTTAGCTCCTACCGAAATACAGTTAGAGGAATACTTGGATTCTCAGATACAAATTAGGCATGTTATCATCTCAATAATTGTCTTTCCTTAATCTGCTGTCTACCATTGCAATAAGATCAAATAAATCGAAGATATAATTAATAATGGCTGGAAAGATCCATGACATGTCAGGATGTGAAAATAAATTGATCTACTTCGAAAACTGTAACAACTTGCTTCAAATTCTTTTTTCTGAGAGGATGGTTTATTTGAGTTCCTTGTGCTGCTGTGGAGTGAGACTATCTTCTTATTGACTTGCTTTGAAGCATGTATTATTTGAACTTGAAAACACTACCACATGTTTTTGCTGCTGCATATCCAGTTGACAAAATGAATATATATATTAAGAGTCTTTGCATGTGATATTTTGTTACCTGAACATGCCAAATGTTAGAAAATGCATAACAGTTATTACTCACATGCAGGCTGCTATACATTTGCAACTTGTGAACGTCAGACAGCAAACCAAAATATCACTGCTTATGGTGTCATGTTTTTCGTAAGCCATCATCTCATTCTTAAGTTATCCAATCAATGACTATTTGACTGTTGTGCTTATGAAAATATTGCTCTTGAGTTGGTTAGCATTGCATGCCTGTGCATGTTTTATTTGTTAGGCAAGCGGAAGGAGGAAACTGAAAAGTGGTTAAGAGGGAAGAGATGGATGGAATTCTTTCATGTGGCAGATGCAAAACTGATAGAAAGAGAACCCACAAGAGAAGATTTATATCTTTCAGTCAGGCTCACCATTTCATTTGAGATGAGGGAGGAGTGGAAATTGGATATTGTATCTTCCTTCTCAGGCTCGCCATTTCCTTTTAGAAAAGGGAAAAGGGGAAAGGGAAGATCCAGATAATCCATCTATCCATCTTTCATTTAGCTTACCATTTCTCTTCATGAACAGGAGGAAAAGGGAGAGATTCAACTGCACATAATTTGATGTCCTTCTATCCTAATTGAAGTAGAGTAATCAGAGCAGTAAAACCACACAAACAACAAGCGTTTACTTCTCTTTAAATTTTCCTTTGCAAGTTGCAACTAGCAAGAGGCTTCTGATAAAGTTTTTTTTCTCTTTCTTGGAGTTCTTTTCATTCAATTTACTCCAATTCATGGGAATATTTCCCAATTGAGACATCTGAAGGAACTGTTAAATAGAGGAAATAAAAGATAATACTTCAATTGAAACTGGCTGTTGACAATATACAAGAGACTCCATCTATAAGAGTTTAGGCTTGTAGTCAGAGATTCGTCCTTGATCTCGTAGTCATCAACTATAAATACAAAATTTAGTACAATTTTTGTTATACTACTGACATTCAGACTACATCAACTGAACCATGTAAATATAGAGTTGTTTGGGCCTGGTAATATGCAATGTATGTCTATTTTGGGAGCTCTAATTTGGAAGTTTTGTGTTAATGAAACTTTGAAATGTCCTCTTAAGTAATTATCTTACAGAATCTCATTTTATCTGAAAAGTGTAATGCTGTATCCTCAGATTTGCGTGCTTTCTCATTCCGTAGATATTGGATTTCTAATGTATATGGTTTTCTGTTCATGAAATTTTCATAATTAAAGATGCAAATATTTGTTATTTATACAGATGTAAGATTCAGATTTTACACAAAAATTCTCAACTGGTTTTGTTATTTTCAACAGGGTGCAATCGTGCTTGTACTTCTTATTATATACAACTGTTCTGACCAAGTTCTGAGCAGTAGGGAACGAAAACAAGCCAAGTCCAGAGAAGCCGGTGCAAGAAAAGCAAGGGAAAGTGCTCAGGCACAAAACAGATGGAAATCTAACCTTGCTAGCGTGGGGTCTCAATTGTCGAAGACATTCTCCCGTAGGAAATCAACAAGGCAGGACATGCAATTTAATAGTGATCAAAATAAACCTGGTAAAGATTCTGGCGTGCCCCTGCCCCCGGGTATGTCTCAGGCAAAAGCAAAGAAGCAGCACAACCTCAATAAGATGATCAATGAATCTGAAGGGAACCAGCTTGATAGTGAAGGTTCCAACATTGAAACTGGGGATAAAAAGTCCAAAAAGGACAAGGGTAAACAATTACAATCAAGGACTCAAATTTTTCGATATGCATATGGACAAATTGAGAAAGAAAAAGCTATGCAGGAGCAGAACAACCATATCACATTTTCTGGAGTAATCGACATGGAAAATGAGTTTGAGATGAGTCGCAGGCCTCCTATTGAGGTTCACTTTAAAGATTTGACACTTACTTTGAAGGGAAAACGCAAGCATCTATTGAGGTGTGTAACAGGGACATTATCACCTGGCCGTGTGTCTGCTGTTATGGGTCCATCAGGCGCTGGAAAGACAACGTTTCTATCTGCATTGACCGGAAAGGCTGCAGCAGGCTGTACTACAACTGGTTCGATTCTCATAAACGGAAAGTCTGACTCTATTCAGTCATACAAGAAAATTATTGGCTATGTTCCTCAAGATGATATAGTGCATGGAAATTTGACAGTGGAGGAGAATCTTTGGTTTAGTGCTCGCTGCAGGTATGCCACAATAGCTTTGTTACTATTACCTAAAGCTAGTTATTGCTGACTCAATATCCACCAAGTTGCCATATTTTTTGAACTAAAAGCAGTTCTCGATTTCAAGTTGAATAGTGAATCTTTGACTTCTATGAAAAGTTTGATTTAGAGTTTGATTTGTTGTCCTTATGTTCTGACAAATATGTTTGCAAGTTATCAAAGTTCAGTTCTCGATTTCTGAGTCTACTTCTTCAGAGGTTATAGAGTCCAGTAAATATGGTGTTTCCAAAAGTTAAGCTTTCTTTGTCCTCATTATTGGATTTCTGCATGACACTTATGGTTGTTTTGGAAGCAACTCTCAATTACTTGCTAACTCCATGTTTGGTGAATTTTTGAAATTTTTCATTTTGTGGGTCTGAAATCTATACACTTCACGGTATCTGAAAAAATATCAGGAAACAAAAAACTAACTCTTTTATTATCTGGAAAATAGTTCTTGCTTCTTAATTCTGTTTGTTGCAGTTAGATTTCTAGTTTGCCACTACTAGCTCCACATTAATTCTTATCTGCTCGTCAATGTTTAATCGTTCTTCCAGATTGCCTGCTGATTTGGCAAAACCAGAAAAGGTTTTAGTTGTTGAAAGAGTCATAGAGTCCCTTGGATTGCAACATGTGAGAGAGTCTCTTGTGGGGACAGTGGAAAAGCGAGGAATATCTGGGGGTCAGCGCAAGCGAGTAAATGTTGGGCTTGAAATGGTTATAGAACCTTCTTTGTTAATTTTAGATGAACCAACTTCTGGTCTGGATAGCTCTTCATCTCAATTATTGCTTAGAGCACTTCGTCGAGAAGCTCTTGAAGGAGTGAATGTATGCATGGTGCTTCATCAACCAAGGTAATGTTTTCAATCATAGTTTCTTCTCTTCAGTCTTCCAATTAAAATGCTGATTGTACTATATATTGGAATGTTTTCCCATATGACCACCGAAATCTTGCTCTGGAAACCTGAAGCATGGTAGTGAAGAGGTTTCCAGCAGTCTACCATAAAGAATTTTGTAATACATTCCACAACATTCTGACTTTGGTTCTTATCTTTAAGGACTTCTTTATTAGTCATGTTTCTAGACAGGCTAAAAGTACGAGTAACAACATATTTATAGCTAGATTTCCTCACAAATTCATCGGTTAATTGTACATTCACATATAAAAAACCTTGTGGCTTTTTGTTCGCAGAAGTAATAGAACAAATTGTATTTAGCTAGATTTCATACCAGATAGTTGTTTGTTAATTGCTCTGATCGCCATCCTTGATTTATTAGACTAATTGTGATGTTCTACATCTAGTTATAAACGTGTTAGCCAAAGTTGTATTCTCCTCACAGTAAATGACAGAAAATCTCTTGTTTCAGCTATTCTTTGTTTAGGATGTTTGACGATTTTATACTTCTAGCCAAGGGTGGCCTTACAGCGTACCATGGACCAGTATCAAAAGTTGAAGAGTACTTTTCAGGACTTGGAATCAATGTTCCAGATCGTGTTAATCCTCCAGATCACTTCATTGATATTTTGGAGGGAATTTATAAACTTCCAGCAAGTATAGGAGTAAGCTATAAAGATCTTCCTCTTAAGTGGATGCTTCATAATGGTTATGCAGTACCACCAGACATGCTAGCTTCTTCGAGATCGGCAGCTTCTTCGGCTGGTGAGAATTCAGCTCATGGAGGAAGTGGGGCAGCTGTTGGTCCTGATCAATCTTTTGCAGGAGAGCTGTGGTCAGATGTCAGATCCAATGTTGAACAGAAGAAGGACCATATACATCACAGACTTTTGGCATCAACGGACTTGTCAAACCGAAAAACACCTGGTTTCCTCATCCAATATCGGTATTTCCTTGGAAGGTATGACTAGCTCCCTTCACTTCCAATACTACACTTTTTTGTTTATTTTAAATACATAGTACTAGAAAGTCATTTATTTTGTTCTTCAATTCCTGTGTTAGAAAATTTTGAATCTGTCTAGTGTGGTTTCCATAGTTAGACTATACTCCCTCAATTTTATTTTACTTGGCTCCTATTGACTTGGCACACCCTTAAGAAAACTTTAATTAGAGATGTATTTACTAAGCTAACCTTATTAATGATCTTTTGAAATTCTAAATTTGACTAACTACTTTATTTAGTTACTTAATTCTAAGGGTAATATTGGAAAGAAGTAATAAAACACTCTTGGTTTGAATTGGAATATCCATTCTTAGTATAGGGATCAAGTAAAATGAAACGGAGGGTGCAGATATTATATAGTAGCTAACACGCCCAAGAGCCTGACAAGCAGACATGAGTATTTAGTAACAGTTTATGAGGCAAATATGTGCACAGTATGTTCTTTGCGTTATGAATATTTCAAGTTAGTTTGTGATATTTGATGAATGGCATCTACTAACAAAGTACTTTATATTAGTCAGACTTAGCAAGCAGCGACTGCGGGAAGCGAAAATACAATCAGTCGATTATCTTATACTATTACTTGCTGGGATCTGTTTAGGAACACTTGCTAAAGTGAGCGATGAAACCTTTGGAGCACAGGGTTACCTTTACACAGTCATTGCAGTTTGTAAGTTAAAACTTTGAGACAGATGATATGCATACTTGTCTTATTTTACTTCAGAATGTACAATCAGTCAAATGACATCTAACTTGAAGTTTAAGACAGGTAGCTTTTTATTTTTGAGAGGGAGATGTGAAAAAAGGAAGTCTACAAGTTTTTGAAGGCTCATCAAATTTAGAGTTCTGCTTGAGAAATTGTGAAATACGAATCATGATTTCTAGTAGCATCTAATCTCTAACTCATCGCTAATATGTCCATGTCATTCTTAACAAATTGATAAGAGTTTTTGCAAATACAATATATACCTGCACTTGGAGATCAGCATGCTGTGTAAATTATCATATCAAACTGGCAAACTCTTTTCTACTAGAACAAAATAAATCTTTGCTGTTTGTTTGAACTTAATTACTAGTCACAGCATTACTGCTGAAAGACTAAAAGACAGAAGCATCCTGAATCTTGACAGAAACTGAGAAGTATAATAGGAAAAGAGAAGAAAAGCAGAAGCTGCCAAGCAGTGAGCAAGATAGCCTCTTCTTCACACCTACCGCATTCTAAAGTTGGAAGTTTAGATTAAGAGCTTTGGATTAAAGATTAAGCATGGTATCTGTTGCTCAAAAAGTATGTCTTGACTACATGGTAGAAAACGATGAAACTTCTAAAAAAAAGAGTGTATATATTAGTTCCTTTGCTTGATGTTTTCCCATTCTTTCTGAAAAGCTTTTAACTGGCAATCCTGAAATTAACCTTTCTCGTATGTGCTAAAACCTTGTTCTGATCTAACATAATGTTTGTTCTTGACTTCCAGCTCTCCTCGGAAAGATTACAGCATTGAGATCATTTTCTCTAGATAAAATATACTACTGGAGGGAGAGTGCATCCGGCATGAGCAGCATGGCTTACTTTATGGCCAAGGATACACTTGACCATTTCAATACAATTGTAAAGCCTGCAGTTTATCTATCAATGTTCTATTTCTTCAACAATCCAAGATCCAGTATTTGGGATAATTACCTCGTCCTGCTTTGTCTCACACACTGTGTTACTGGAATAGCTTATGTTTTGGCCATCTACTTTGAACCTGGTCCAGCCCAACTGGTGGGAGTTTTGGACTTAAATGGTGATATAATGTGAACTCTTTACTTTGATTCTATACTTACAAGCTAATTTTGTCTGTCAGTGGTCGGTGTTGCTACCAGTTGTCTTGACTCTCATCGCAAACCAGGACAGTGACCCACTAATGGCAAAAATAGGAGATTTTTGCTATCCAAAGTGGGCTTTGGAAGCATTTTTGCTTGCAACAGCTAGAAGGTTCGTTACATCTTAGTTCTTTAATGCTTTAGAACCGTCTGGCCTGGCATGATGAATTCCTTCTAGGTTTTCACTTAGCTTGTCATTAACCATAAGGCATTTAGAATCAAATGCATCTGGTCTTTGGAACTAAAAATGTTCTTAAACCCAAGCCTGGACAATGTTAAAGAAGTCGTTCAAGCGTAAAGTTCCTAGTCTTTTCTTACTTTGCTTCCAGGTACTCCGGTGTGTGGCTGATCTCAAGATGTGGTCTATTGAAGACAAGGAACTATAATCTTGATCACTGGCATCCTTGCTTGGCATACCTCCTATTTGTGGGCTTTCTCAGCCGTTGGGCGGCATTCTTCTGTTTGGTGTTGTTCCATAAAAAATAAGTCATCTCTGTTCTCTTGCTTCATTGCTTTGGCATTCTATCACAATCATGGGAGAATGCAGGTTTGCAGATTCAACTAACGAAATGTTGAGTCCCTTGTCGAAAACCATTTGTACAAGAACTTCCTATACAAATATACACTATCTTCCCGCCACAAATTATAAATGCAGGTAAAAATGGTCTGTGGTGGCAACTGAATTTAACAATTTTGGCAGAAATGTAAATGTACATAGGAGCTAATTTTAGTTTCTCTGGAAGTGTTACCTTGCTTACCGAATCTTGTAATTAGCTATGATCCTTCAAGAGAAATGGCTGAATGCCTCTAGAGTCTTGACTAGTATACTTGATTTTTCTTCCATATACTTTGAAAGTTGACAAGGAGATCATTGTGCAACTACTGCTTAGCAATTGGAGGGACAAAGGTGCCAAAATATTACTAATATGAATTCTGGAAATAACATGCCAGAGTTGGGGATGTTACAACTATAAGTAGTAACTAGTGTGGTTATAGACAGGATACACTATGTACTTTCTTGAACCCCCCCGCACACACCAAACCACCACCACCACCACACACACACACACTTTTGACCTCACCAGCATGATATGCTCATTGTTTCAAAAAAATATGCTGCTTGCAATGGGAGCCAAGAGGAAAGGAACCCCAGTCTTCCACCCTCATTAGGTTTAATTTAGGTGTTTGTGAAAGAAATTAGTACAGTAATTTTAATGAGCTTAATTGAACAAAAAAGGAAAAGGTTTATCTCATGAATGGTCACTCAATTTTAAATTATTACACTAGAGTCCCTAGACTTAAATCGATTTAAATGATTGATCTTCGTTCATATAGTTTCAAACATATCTTATCTTCCTTTAGGATACTATATTTCTATATCGTCGTTACCTACATGGTTAATCAAACCAGAAGACCTTTCATTTTATTACCACATCATCCTCAAATGCAGACCACTCGTGGGGTTTGGGTTAGATGTTTTTTCTTTTTGGGATTTAGCCGATTTCCTTTTTGAGTAGGTGAATTTCTTTGGTCAGCAACTTTTGTACTACTATAATTAGTCAATATTTATAGAAGTGCATCCACTTTCTTTATTTGCCTTGTAATATTAAAAGACATTATTGGATGAAGGTAAATTAAAGGGGGGAATAAAACACATCAGCAAGTGGATTATAGTAGACTTAAAAAAGTCCATGAAGGATTTTTTTCATTCTACTCTACTAGTCTCTAAACCTTAATTTACAATTATTAAAGGAAATACATATTCTATTAAAGAATCATCCTGAAAATCTCAAATATAAAATATTAAGTACTATCTTTTTTCAAAAAATAAAGTAATTAAAATATATTTTTTCTCAGAACCAATTTAAAGTGCGATTAGACACTTCTTAACAATCAAATACTACACAATCCTTTACTCAAAATAGACCACTTTAGTCCTCAATTGAAGAAACAGGAAGGAGAGATTTATTAATAAAATTACTTTTCTTTTGTTTTGGTGATTGCAATTTATATTTTCGTAATTCAAATTTTCGTTGCAAACAGTTATGTTCCCTCTGTTTAAAAAAGAATGACCTACTTTCCTTTTTATTTCGTTTAAAAAAGAACGACCTCTTCCCATTTTTAGCAACTTTTTACTTTTAATTTTTCACGTGGCATGCTTAAGACTACAGGATTAAAGTATTTTTTATTTAAGACCATCTTTATTTTCTTAAATTTCGTGCTAAGACAAATCAGGTCATTCTTTTTTAAACGGAGGGAGTATATAAGTAGTACTGATTTAATGGAATTTAGTAGAAAGGATATATGGTGATGGGTGCCCACTGCCCACTTTTTGCTGCTATTTTCTTTGGTCAAAAAGGATGAACATAGAACCTTTTGTTCTCCTTCTTGATCATTTAATGACATTTTGACATTGTTTGTTAGTAATTATGTGTGTGAGTGAATTGTTGGGATTGAATACTGCTACTTGTATTCCTAACATGAAATCGTTGACAAAATTGGAACTAAATGTCACTGCACTTTTATAGTGACATCTAAAGAGGGACGACGACTCATATTTTGATTTTTCTGTGGTCAAAGTATTGCTTGCATTATCTGTTTTTCTTAATTTGCAGTAAAGTTTTCCAGAAAAATTCTTTGGCGTATCAAATTGAAGTTAGGCGTGTTGATCAATTCCAAAACTTTCAAAACTCAGACTAATGTTGATCAACTAGTAGTAAAAAACAAATGCTACCTTATTTACCATGGTCATCTTGATCATTTCGAGAGATTTTTCATATGCCAATGAAGTATATTTGAAGACAACAACAATAATATAAAAAGAAAATTTTTATATTTAGTCAAATGATGTCATGTAAACGGATGGAATGGCAACTAACTGGTCTTGGTTAGTCGGGAAACACTACTGCCTAACAAGATGCACAACAATGACGGATTCAGAAATTTTCTTCAGGAGTTAGAAAAATAAAAATATAAATATGTAAATAAACCAACAAAATATAATTTTAAGGTGGTTCAAAATTAATATATATTTTAAACTACTAACTAACGAGAAGCAAAGTCAGAAGCAATCAATAAGAATTGTGAATTAAATGAAGCAGTCAATAAGAAGTATGAATTAATCTAGATTTAATGTGAATATCAAATTACAAATGAAACCTAAAAAAAGGTCCTTTCCGAGTTGATAGACTACTGTCATTTTCATTCTCAACTTTCCCCAAACCCAAAAAGTTTTTGTATTCCTTTTAGAATAGGAACCCAATCTGCAAAACTCAAATAATCTACCCCACTTGCTAATGGAAAAAATTTATCCGCACCTACCATATACATTAAGTTAATATATGAATGATATTTATTTGAATTTAAAGTTTATATTATTTAATTATAATTAATTAGTATATATTTTATAATATTTTATTTAATTATTTAATCATAAACAATTATACAATTTGATGTATATATGAAGTGCGGCTACTTTTCACCTTCCTAATTTATAGTAGCCGCCTGGACTCACGAATCACGCCTACTTTAGTTTATCACTAATCTAATAATAATAGAAATATTTGTTTCTCCAACTTTTGCCTTTCATCAAAAATTCATCACCCAATTGTTTGACCCAATTTTCATTACATCGTACAATTCAATAGCATAATAAAACCTTCTCTCTTTAAGTAACATTATTCTGTCTCGTAAATTTTCATTCTTCTTTGTTTCCCAATTATGAATTTCATCGATAAGCAATAATCAAATTCTGAAAAATCCCTCATGATTATGTGTAAAACGAAAATGGCAGTTAATGCTGCACAACCCATTTCAACTCCATCAAGAAGAACGCCCCGCTCTTCAACACAACAACAACCACAATCTCAATCTTCAACTTCTTCTTCTACTACACGACAACCTAAATCCGGACCATCAAACAGCAGCAACCGGGTCAGTTACACCTCCAATTCCGGGTCCGGCTCGGGTTCCGAATTCCACATAGACACCTCGGTCGCTACAACATCAGTTTCCAGCCAAGCATCACTTTCCAGTCTCCGATCATCGTTACCAGATAATCCTCAAGTCTACGATTTCTCCGATATTCGTGCTGCTACGAACAACTTCCTTGCTAAGCGCTACTCCTCCACTTCTTCCTCTCAATCATGGCGGTGCACGCTCTATGGCAAAGATGTAATTATCTTCCAACGAAGAATTCAGAAATCTATGGAGAAATCTGAATTGAGAGCAAAATTATCAGTTATTTGTAGAAGTCATTACAAAAGTATAATCAAATTACTCGGCGCATCGATTTCCCGCGATCAAATTTACTTAGTATATGATTTTGTTGTTGGTTCTAACCTTTCTCTCTGCCTCCGAAACCCTAGAAATCCTAGCTATACGGTGCTTTCTACTTGGATGTCCAGAATGCAAATCGCTACTGATGTTGCTCACGGTTTGGATTATATACACAGTACTACCGGTTTGGAGGTCGATCCGGTTCACAAATACGTAAAGAGCAGTGGAATCATCGTCACGGAGCCTTCGTTTAACGCAAAAATTTGTCATTTCGGTGCGGCGGAGCTTTGCAGTGTGACCGAAAGCAAAGTCGTGCCGGAGCAGAGAGGATCGGCGACTAGGACTCGGGATTTCGAAGGTGTGAGAGGTTACATCTCTCCGGAGTTTCAGCTGACCGGAGTAGCAACACAGAAATCCGACGTGTACGCGTTCGGAGTTGTGCTGTTGGAATTATTCTCCGGCGAAGAGCCGGTGAGGTTCAAGTACGATAAAGCAACCGGAAACTACAGTAAAATCTCCATTATAGATACGGCGAGGGAGGTGGTTGAGTGCGGCGGCGATAGGGAGGAATACGGCGGCGTAGGAGTGGAGAACCGGTTGAGGAATTGGGTGGACCGGCGGTTGAATGACTCGTTTCCGGTCGAGGTGGCAAAGAAAGTAATTCGGTTGGCGTTGGATTGCTTACACGTGGAACCAGATGATAGGCCCGATATGCGACGGGTGGCGGGTAAGATATCGAAGCTGTATTTAGAGTCCGAATTTTGGACGGATCGGGTCAAAATGCCCACGGAAATATCCGTGTCATTAGCACCTCGATGAGATTACTTGGATTTTTAATTTTTTTTAAACAATTATTTGGTGAAATGTACTTTTCCAAGAGAATACTTTGACAAAAATCCACCAATTAGTTTAAAGGAGAATATCTTTTAGGCTGTTAATTTTGTCATTTTTCAATTAAGATTGTGACGCAACTGCTAGATGCTGCGATAGAAAAATAGATTCCAGATAATGAGGGGAGACATAGAACAAATATTTTATAGTAATGTCTTTAGTTGACCCACAACTATGTATGTGAATATGTATTATTTTAGTAGAACATGGATAGGAATACATTCGTTATGTAAGATACAAGAGTTGTTTATAAGATAGAATTGGGTGACTGCCATCATTAAAAAAAAGAAAGGCAAACAACAAAAGTAGCCCAACATGAGAGGTTATTCAGAAAAGCTTTCTTGATTTTTAATTAAGTTACAAAACATTCCGAGATAGCGTATTGGTCGTGTGTATTTTAGATTCACAAATTTGTGTATATATATGAGATTGTGTATCTAAATCTGAGATACATCGATACACATTAATTGGATAAGATACATGGTTAAGATTTATGAATTTCACTGAAGAATTATCGGAATTTCATGAATTTCACTGAAGAATTTGTCAATTTGGCTGAAATTTCATGAATCTCGCGGGATTTCATGAATACACGCAATTTTTGTTGTGTGTATTTAGATATACCCGACTTTTGCTTGTGCAACTGGATACTTCCTTCATTCTAAAATAATTGAATTGTTGGGGTATGACACTCCACTTAAGAAAAGAATTTTAGGACATAGATTGTAAGTTACTTTTCACTATTACTCTTTTAATCGTTCTTAAATTACTCTCCTACAAAATGTGAAATACTTAAGAACCTCATTAAATAAAAGGTTACAATTGAAAGAAATTTTCAATATGTCTCTTGAAAAAAAATAAACAATTCATTTGTTTTGAAATGGGGAAAATACTTATTTTGGGATGTCTTATAATTAGGGACCAAAGTTTTGATATGTATTGTCATTAGAGATCAAACCTCTTATATTTTCGTTGTTTACCCTTACAAAAACCAAATGTCTATGAAAAGTATTCCACCGAAAATAACTTTAATAGAGCTGTGTAAGTATTGAACTAGAGAAAATTGCTCAAGTGGAACATCTACGGGATAATGTTCCCATTGGTGTTAATGATTATTATTATTATTATTATAACTGTTATTATTATATTCATCACATTTAATTGTTAATTAATTTTTTCTTTCCTGTTTAACCATGGTCAGATGACTTCGTCAGAGATATGTGACTGAAACTTTCATTTCCATTTATGATCTTAAATAATTATGCTCAATGATTGATTCTCTATGGATGAAGACGACTTTGAATTAGTATTGTTTGTAATTTTGGTCTATCTTTTGTATGACTATTTATTCATAGATTTCTGTTAATAATAGTTACGTTGTAGCTTAAGAGAATTAACAAACCATCAACCCCACATACATCATAATTCTTTTATCAATTAAACGATTATTTGTTCATACATGGTAATCTTTTTTTTTTTTTTTTACGTCTACCATCTACTTAGACTTCACATTAAATGGTTTTGATCGAATGGAATTATCACAAGGTAAAGCTTGTCCAGTTGTTTTTCAGATTGAGGTTGGACTTGTATTCTTTTGGGCTTGTCCAACGTCTCACAATAGTGATCCAAATATTAATATTTTCGATACTAAATACTAATAGTAAATAGTTACTTCCCCTTTCTAAATATTTGTCATCATTTTTGTTTGTACTCTTAAAAAAAATATTAACCACATATTTAGTTGATTAAATTATCTTTATTTATTACTATTTTACATTTAATACTTCTTTTTTTTTTTTGCAGTATATTAATAACTCTTCATATTTATGACTAAGACAACTACAACAACAATATACCCAGTGTATTCTCATCAAGTGGGATCTGAGGATGGTAAAGTGTAAACAGTCCATCACACTACCTTAGATGAAGTAGAGAGGCTATTTTTGATAGACCCTCAGCTCAGGACAGATACCAATATAACAAATAAAATACATAAAAGCATGCAACCACAAGGTAATACTATAATAACAGATAGTAAAGGATAATAACAGAAATAAGACACACATAAGGTAATACTAAAAAATTTATTCGAAAAATACAGATATCACCAATACACCATAGACGTACTCCTACCCACTAACCATCAACCCTAATCCGCGTCCTCCATACCTTCCTATCAAGGTCGTGTCCTCTATAAGTTGTAACTGCTCCATGTCATGTCTAATCACCTCCCTCCAATACTTCTTAGGCCTACCACTACCCCACGTAAAACCATCTATAGCCAGCCTCTCGCACCTCCGTACAGGAGCATCCGTGTCCCTCCCCATCACATGTCCGAACCATCGCAACCTCACTTTTCATATCTTGTCCTCCACTGAAGCCACTCCCATCTTCTCCCTGATAATCTCATTTCTAACCCTATCCCTTTTGGTAAGTCCACTCATTCATCGCAACATTCTCATCTCCGCCACCTTCAACTTCTGTATGTAGGAGTTCTTAACTAGCCAACACTCCGCCCCACACAGCATAGTCAATTGAACTATCACTATAGAACTTACCTTTGACTTTTGGAGGCATCTTCTTATCACACAAAACTCCCGAAGCGAGCCTCTATTTCAACCGCACCCTGCACCAATACGGTGCGTGACATTCTCGTCAATCTCCTCATTCCCTTGAATCATAGACCAAAGGTATTTGAACTCCCTCTCTTATGACTAAGGTAAAGATAGAAAAAGATAAGTAATTATGTCTTGGTCTTGTGAAATAACAACTATTAAGTAATATTTATTTTAGTTGTCACACCCCTTTTTCGCCTCGAGGAATCGAGTCGAAAGGTTTCTTCAATTAAAGTGACAATATTGAATAGGGATTATTTTTTAATTATAGAGTTGTCACTTGGAATTGAGTTATGGTGTTCCAAGTCACCTTATTAAATCCCTAATAAAAAAGAAATGACTCTTATTATGGTCTGCGAAAACAGAAGACCGGATAAGGAATTCTGTTGACCGAGGGGAAGGTGTGAGGCACCCCTCAAGTCCTGTGGTTCTAACACGGTCGCTTTTATTGACTTATCTTGACTTAAACTATTTTGATAAATTATATTAAGGCCTAAAATCGCTCATTTTATTATACTAAAACTTGTTTTTTATCTTATATTAAATAAATCATTGAAAAGTTAATTTTAGAAAATATTTGTCAAAGTGCATTATTGCATCCTTGAAATTTAAATATCTCGAAAAGATGCGTAAATCGCATTCTTAATTGAAACGAATATTATAAACGTACCTAAAAATTGACTAAATTCAAAATTTTATTTTTTATATATAATTAATTTAATCAATAAATTAATTTTCAAATCTTGTTGAAATAATAATGAAATAAATAAAATACACAATCCTATCTATATTACATTAAATTAAATATTATCCTTAAAATTTAATTTCTTTAAATCCATGCAAACTTCAAATCATATTTTTATAAGATAAATTAGACACAAAAATCCCAATAATCTGATTTAAACATATATTCATGAAAGAAAAAATTGAACAACCCGAAAACAAAAATATATACGAAATCTAAATGAAAAATAATTATTTAAAATAACAAGGATTTAAATTAATATAGTATTTTTAATTATAAGTTGATAAATATGTAACATTGTCAAACAAAGAAATTAATATAATTTTTAATTAAGTAAAATACAATTTTTAAAGATATTAAAGTTAACCTTTATATATCCTGTAAAAACTTTCCATGAATAAAAACATTATTAAGAGAACAAGTAGATAGCGTCTTTTTTTATTTCAACAGAGATAGGGGAGACAGTGATGAGGCTGGTTCGACGGAGCAAAGCACGTGGTGACCGGCGTTGGTTAGGCTTCGCCGGTGATGGTGGATCTGGCTAGATCTGGTGCGGGAAGAGGGGAAAATAGGAGCGGCGGCGGCGCGGGAGTGGCGTTTCCGTCGGATCTGGTGTACAAGCCGGTTTTTCGGCACTTTGCCGACGACAGTGGCTAGTTGATAGTGGGAAAGAGTGAGGGGAAAGGAAAGGGGTGGCGCGGAAATGGGGAGAAGGAAAAGGAGTGGTGCGGCGGTGAAAAGGAAAGGGGTAATGTCGCGTGGAAGAGGGAGAAGGGACGCTGACGGCGATGGCGGCACCGGCCAGTTCCGGCAATAGTTCGAATTTTGGGTGTCATTTTTGATTTTCTATTCTTTCTTGCTGATTTTTTTTTTAAAACTGGTTTTTCCATCAAGACTATGTATAGTGTGTGGCGTATCGTTATATTGTGTCTGTGAGTGTGTGTGATTTACAGTGAATGTATGTTCAGTTTGTGAATTTTTGTTGTAAGTATTTTTTGTGCATCTGATGAATATATCCGTGTGAAGGTATGAAATTAATGTACAATAGTATGTGTAGTTGTGTGTACAGTGAAATTATTCTCTTTTTTTTTTTTTACAAAGTGATATTAACACCTAGTATTAAAACATTCAACACATTATACATACGAACGCATATATATATTCTATAATCTTGATCATATATCATACAATGACATAACATTCATATAATCAATTAAATAATGTTTGAAACGACTTTAACATTTTTCTTTCATGCTTTCCACAATAAAATTCATAACACAAATGGTACAAGATTATAGAAGAACCTGTAATGAATTACTCTGAGTAATAAATTAAGAAATCTATCACCGAAAATTTTGAATGGAATTCCAACTTCAACTTTCTTCTTTTCTCCCTTTTGTTTGATTACTTTCTTTTATTTTCACTTGTTTCCTCACTTTTCCTTTCTGTTTTTCTCTTTGACTATTTTTTTTTTAATCTGATCTCAGATATGGTGTAGAATGTATGTACGTATATTTGATAGGGAAAATCCTTAAATAATGGACTCTTGGGGGGTAATAAAAGAGGGGGGAACAGTTATTTAGATAAAGGATCAGATAAAAAAATTCAAATTTCAAATTATATTTATTTATTTATTTTATATTTTTTAATAGAAAATAATAGTAGTAATAAAGATAATAATAATAATAAATAAATAAAAGTAAATAAATAAAAAAGAATAAAATAATAATAATCATAATAATAAATTTTATATTTAATAAAACATAATAATAATTTATAAATAGACAAAAATAAATATCATAAAATAATATTAAAACTATTAATTTATTTATTAAAATTTATTAAAGAAAACATATATTTTTAATTTTTATATTATTTTTAAAATTAGAATAAAAATAAAAATAATATATGATTAAATATAAATATAAATATTTAATATTGCTAGGCAAGTTAAAATTTAGAGAGGATAAAAAATCGCGTGTCTACATTTTTGCCCCTCTTAGTGTGAAATCTCAAAGAGACAAGATATGATTTTTGAACCTCCAATTATTAGGAAGGTAAGGATAAAAATAAAAGAAAAATGTGACCGAGTCCTATTTTTGGACATCCTACCTATCCCGGGTTATAAGGGAATTAGGTCACAAGTAGTTTAAAGATAGTATGGAGAGAGAAAAGTTAAAAGTCGAATGAGATTCCGTCGAGTTTTCGATTAACGACTTCTACCTTTTACATTAAAATGACTAACAAAATAAAAAGGTGAAATGAAAATTGCAATTTCTAGAATCTTGATTCAAATTTTCATGACCTGAACTTGAAAATTCACCCTATTCTTCAGGTGGGCTCGTAACTTTCGATTTCTTCACCCTGTTCTTCAGGCGGGCTCTTGATTTTTCAATTTCTTCACCTTGTTCTTCAGGCGGGCTCCTTGAGTTACAATTTCTTCACCCTGTTCTTTAGGCGGGCTCCTGATTTTCCAATTTCTTCACCCTGTTCTTCAGACGGGCTCTTGGAATTACAATTTCTTTACCCTGTTCTTTAGGAGGGCTCCTGGGCTTCCTTTTCTTCACCCTGTTCTTCAGGTGGGCTCTTGAACTTCCTTTTTCTTCACCATGTTCTTCAGGCGGGCTCTTGTACTTCTTTTTTCTTCACCTTGTTCTTCGGGCGGGCCCCTGGACTCAAAGTAAACAGTTAAACATAAAACAACATCCCATTCTTCAGGAGGGTCCTGAGTATTAAAATAAATTCTCATTCTTCAGGAGGGTCTTAAGCAAAAAAGCAGATTCTTATTCTTCAGAAGGGTCCTGAGCAAAAAAAAAAAGTCCCATACAACACACATGAAATTTTTGCCCCAGTTTGTACTGAAAAAATTTATGTGTCACTGGATCTTAATATACCTCGCAAAGAATAAAGTTTACCATGGCCGAGATTCAGTATCGGATGTTGCAACCATGCTTCTTGCATTGAGAGAAGTGTGAAATCATATCCTTTATCTGAAAATAATTATTTCATCTTTGTTCCAAACAAAGAAAAATTATGAGTTTTAAAACATGTGATGGTTGGCTTGTGGCATTTGGCATTTGAAGTGGCCGCTCTCGCACTTGCCATGCTCAACTCTTTTCCAATCCATGATAATATTCATTGAATTGTCATACTTCTGACTCAAAATTCTGACTACTTAGATCCTCAACTCAAATCATGTTTCTGTTGTATGATGCTTTTGAGTTTAGCTTCCAATACATTCCTTAGATTTTCACGAGTTTAAAATGGTCAAATCACAATCATCTTGAGTACCTTACTTTTACTTTGAAACGTTGTCTCTGTGCATCGACCTTTTGTCTTGTTTTGTACCCTTAAAGGAGTTGGTAGCGAGTTTGGAGTCCTTTCTCACTTGACCTGTCGTGAATTTGACTCAAAAGACAACAAATATTTTTTCATTTGATGACAAGGACACAAAAAATTAAAAACTAAAATAAAACAAACAGAAAAAGACAATAGACATCTCTTTTTCAAAACAAAGAGAAAACTTATCTGAATGTGGAAATCGATTCTGGTGATTCTGACATGCATTTTGAATTAAACAGCCAGATCTACCCATACCAACCATTTGTCAACTTTTGCCCACTTATTGAGTTTGAAACTGAGCCATTGTTGAATTTATTCACTCTAAATTACTATACTCCTTCAGCTTGTGGAAGCTCAATGGGTTTTTGCCATCGAGCCTATCTCATTTTCATATCTTTCTTAACTCACTGTCGTCTTATGGTGCCCGAAAGGATTTTCACCAATAAAACTCTCTCATTTTCATTTTCATCATTTTTTTTATTTTTTTTTTATAGAAAATAACCCCCAAAATATGAAATATCATGCACTCATAACATGTTTAGCCTATACATTCTCAAAGATTGATCTGAAGGTCTTTCTTAGGTTGTAACTTGATTTTTGGATAGGGTTAAAAAGAAAGGGCGGCATGATGCTAAAAACTTTACATAATCATTGGGTAATGCATACAACTTTTGGAGTCGACCCCTTTTAAGGAAATAAACTTTTGCCCCAATTTTCTTTCATTCTGCGTAATTTAAATTTTTTTTCGGTTGGACCGAACCCTGGAGTAGGGCTGCCTACGTATCTTGTCATTGCAAGAATCAGGTCAAACGCAGTTCAAGAAACATCATTCTTTTGTTTGATTTTGAATTTTTGATTGATTTTTTTTAAATATATATATATATATATATATATATATATATATATATATTCAATCTTTTGACTTTAATTTGATTCCAAAAAAGGGGTACAAAGAAAAATAAAAGCTCAAAGGGGTAAGCAAAGGTTGATATATTTTCGGATAGTAGGAAAAAATGCCTTCATAATTTCAAATCTTTAAAAATGTAAGTACAAAACATACATAACGTAATTGTACATGAATATCATACATAATATCTTTAACTGCATCAGCATTGACCGACATTCCTTCCATTTTGCCTTCTATATTAGTCAGATATAACGCGCCATTAGGTAACACTTTCTTCACCATGAATGGTTCATGCCAATTAGGAGAAAATTTGCCTTTGGCTTCAATCTGATGGGGTAGGATGCGTATTAGTACCAACAGACCAACTTGAAAATATCTGTGATGCACCTTTTTCATGACATACTAATGTTAATCTTTTCTAATCAATCAAGCTTAATTGCTCCAAACGAGTCTTGACCCATTGGTCATCATCAATTTCAGCTTCTACAACTACTCGAAGAGATGAAATTTCAATCTCTGCAGGTATAACTGCTTCAGTTCCATATACTAACAAATAAGGAGTTGCACCAATTAAAGTCCGAACTATAGTACGATAACCCAACAGAGCAAAAGGTAACTTTTCATGCCATTGTCGGGAACCCTGCACCATCTTACGAATTATTTTCTTTAAATTCTTGTTGGTAGCTTCTACAGCTCCATTCGCCTTTGGACGATAAGGAGTTGAATTTCGATGCATAATCTTAAATTGCTGGCACACTTCTTGTATCAGATGGCTATTGAGATTCGCAGCATTATCCCTGACAATTATCTTTGGAATGCCGAACCGACAAATGATGTTGGAGTGAATAAAATCAACCACCACTTTCTTGGTCACTGACTTGAAAGTCGCTAATTCCACCCACTTCGTGAAATAATCAATGGCTACCAAGATGAATCTATGTCCATTCGAGGCCTTTGGCTCAATTGGTCCAATTATGTCGATTCCCCAAGCCACAAAAGGCCATGAAGCAGTCATTGTATGCAACTCATATGGAGGGAAATGTATCAAGCCTCCGTGTACCTGGAATTCATGACATTTACGAACGAAATTGATGGAATTTCGCTCCATAGTGAGCCAATAATAACCTGCTCAAAATATTTTCTTTGCCAAAACAGACCCACTTATGTGTGGTCCACAAATCCTAGGATGTACTTCTGTCATAATTTTTGAAGCTTCTTTAGCATCTACACACCTCAGAAGTCCCAAATCATGAGTCCTCTTATACAAAATTCCTCCACTTAAGAAAAATCCACTAGACAAACGTCGAATGGTTCTCTTTTGGTTACCATCAGCATGTACATGATATTTTCCAGTCTGAATATATTCATTGATAACATGGAACCACGGCTTCCCATCAAGTTCTTCCTCAACCGTTTTACAATATGCATGTTGATCATGAATCTATATATGCAAAGAATCAATATAAGTTTTATCGGGATGTTGAAGTATTGAAGATAAGGTCGCCAAAGCATCAGCAATCTCATTATGAGCTCTGGGAATGTGTTTGAACTTTATTGATACAAATCGTTGACAAAGATCTTGCAAACAAACTCTATATGGTAGGAGTTTCGAATCACGAGTCTCCCAATCTCCTTGGATTTGGTGGACTAATAAATCTGAATCTCCTAATACCAACAGTTCTTGGACCCGCATGTCATTGACTAATATCAATTCCAGAATGCAAGCTTTGTATTCTTCCATATTATTGGTACATTTGGGCTTTTATAGGATAATATTGTCCTGATTCAGAAATAAGAACTGCTCCTAGCCCCACTCCTTTTACATTAGCAGATCCATCAAAGAACAACTTCCATCCTGAAGGGCAATCTTCAGAAATAAACTCTCAACATACAATACCTCTTAATCTGGAAAATAAGTCTTTAATGGCTCATACTCCTCATCAATAGGATTTTCAGCCAAATGATCCGCTAAAGCTTGAGCTTTCATTGCAGTTCGTGTCACATAGACAATATCAAACTCTGTAAGCAATATCTGTCATTTCGCGAGTCTGCCTGTGGGCATAGGCTTCTAGAAAATGTACTTTAAAGGATCCATACGAGAGATGAGGAAAGTAGTATAATATGACAAATAATGTTTCAGCTTTTGGGCTACCCAAGTTAAGGCGCAACACGTCTTCTCAAGAAGATTGTACTTAGCCTCATAAATGGTAAACTTTTTGCTAAGGTAGTATATGGCCTGTTCTTTTCTGCCTGTAACATCATATTTACCCAATACATAATCGAAAGAATTGTCTAACACAGACATGTACAATATCAAGGGTCTGCCTGGCTCTGGAGGAATCAAAATAAGCGGATTTGACAAGTATCTCTTAATTCTATCAAATGCCTCTTGACATTCTTCAGTCCATTCAACTTTAGCATTCTTCTTCAACAACTTGAATATTGACTCGTAGGTTGTCGTAAGTCGAGCAATGTATCTACTGATATAATTCAACCTTCCAAGTAAGCTCATCACCTCTATTTTATTTTTTGGTGGAGGTAAATCTTGCATAGCTTTTATTTTTTAAGGATCTAACTCAATGCCGCGCCGACTGACTATAAACCCCAAAAGTTTTCTCGTTGGAACTCCAAATACACATTTCGCTGGGTTAAGTTTGAGATTATACCTCCGAAGCCTTTCAAATAATTTTCTCAAATCTTTGACATGGTTAGACTGCTCTTTTGATTTAATGATCACATTTTCCACATAAACTTCAATCTCTTTGTGCATCATGTCGTGAAATATTGTAGTCATTGCCCTCATATAAGTTGCCCCAACATTCTTTAGTACGAAAGGCATGGCTCGATAACAATATCTCCCCTATGGAGTAATAAATGATGTCTTTTTCGCATCTTCTGAATCCATAATGATCTGGTGATACCCCGCATAACAATCCACAAAAGAAGCAATATCATGTTTGGCATAATTGTCCAACAAAATATGAATTTTGGGAAGTGGAAAATTATCTTTCAGACTTGCTTTATTTAAATCACGATAATCAACACACATCCAAACTTTGCCGTCCTTTTTTGGAGCAGGGACAATATTTGCCAACCAAGTAGGATATTGGGCCACTCGAATGACTTTAGCCTCGAGTTGCTTTGTGATTTCCTCTTTAATTTTTACACTCATGTCAGTTTTAAACTTTCTTAGCTTTTGCTTGACAGGAGGAAAAGCAGGATCAATTGGCATCTTGTAAACTACCAAATCGGTGCTCAAAATGGGCATATCATCATAAGACCTTGCAAAGATGTCTTTATACTCAAGCAAATTTTCAATTATATCATTCTTTTGTTGTGGTTGAGCACGTACACTTATCTTAGTTTCCCTAATATTTTCATGATCTCCTAAATTGATCGCCTTGGTTTCATCCAAATTGGGATTTGACTGATTCTCAAACTATTTGAAATCTTTTCTTATATCCTCAAATGCTTCTTCATCATACTCAACTTCTTTTTTTATTATTTCATAATTAGGTTGGATTTTTAAATCTGGTTGATAATTCTTCATGCATATCACATCATTAGAATCAGCATAGAAGGAACTGTATAATAGAAAATAAATAAATAAATAACTATCAGACTCAAAATAAAACAAAGGGAGACTGCACTTTTATTAAAAACAAAGCTAGAAAGAGTTTTAACCTAAAATACTAAGTTAAAAGATCTGAATTACAATACTAGAACGATTCAAATTACAGAAGGATAAATAAACAAACTACTAAGATTAAAAGAAAACAAACAAACTACCAGGACTCCTTCACAATAGGGAGAGGAGTGACTTTCCAATTGTTAAGCTGGACATAAAGGCCAATAAACTGCACATCTGCATTGCTAGTACCTTCCCCAATTTCAACCATATCAGCTTCAATGAACATATTCTGAAAAAGGTCAATCAACTCTATATCATCATAATTCATTGATTCTTCAGCAGGTAACTTGGAGGATCCAATAGCACTGAATTTGATGAAAGACTCGTGAAGTGGCGGTATTGGCTTGGTAAGTGACCATGACTCTTTCTTACGCTTTTTAGCCTTCTTCATATTTTCAGCAGTAGGCTCGTATCCCAAACCAAAAGTACCAAAGTTCTCATAGAGGTTTACCGGATGAACTATGCCTGTAAAAACATCCCTATACCTTTTCCTGGTTTGAAACCATGCTTCAACATTTCATTCACTACCATAACAGATGCAGAGAACAATTGTGGTCTTGCGATGAGATTCCCCGCGAGGATATGCTCAACAGCCACTACCTCAAAAGCTTGATGAATTAACACTTTATCCGCAGTATCTTCTTCGATGGAGGAAACGGAGTAGTTTTTATACATGGATAAGTCTCCTTCACCATGAACAACTATTTCTTGCCTGTCATATTCGAATTTAACCATTTAATGCAACGTTGATGCGACTGTTTTAGCCTTATGAATCCATGGCCTTCCCAATAACATATTATATGAAGCATCAATGTTCAACACTTGGAAATCGATAGCAAATTCCACAGGCCTGATTGTCAATATGAGTTCTATTTCACCAATGGCATCAGTTTTTGATCTGTCAAAACCTTTTATGCTTACATTGTTAGGTCGGATTCTTTCCACATTAACATTCAACTTTTGCAAAGTTGACATAGTACAAATGTTATCGCCTAATCCTCTATCAATTAACACTCGAGTGACGACAAAATTCTCACATTTTACAAAAATATACAGACCTTTGTTATGCTCAGTACCTTCCCTAGGCAATTCATCGTCTGAGAAAGTAATTTTATTTACTTCAAGGATCCTTCCAACAACTTTTTCCAGTTGATTCACTCTAATCTCATTGGGAACACATGCTTCATTAAGAATCTTCATTATAGCCTTGCGGTGTTCCTCTGAATGTATCAATAAAGATAACAAAGAAATCTGTGGTGGTGTCTTCTTCAACTGTTCCACAACAGAATATTCTGGAAATTTCATTTTCTTTAAAAATTCTTCAGCTTTTTCATCAGTGACATGCTTCTTGACTGTTATTCATTCTTCACCGCCTTGTTTATTCTTTCTTAACTCTACTGGAGCATAACATCTTCCAGATCGAGTTAATTCCCCTACTTCATCTACATCTTCAGTCACTTCTTTCCCTTTGTGCATCACCACAACGCAATCATAATTCCAAGGGACATCCTTGGTATCAACCATAGGCAGCTGTGATACTGGTTTAATAATAATAGGAGCTATGGGAGCTCCTTTTATGATTAAAAGAGGCTTATTGGATCTTCCAGGAATAATAAGCTTTGGGTTTACTTGACTTGACCCAATATTTTTTGAAATCTCTTTCCCCACCACCAAGGGAACATTCGATGATTCGGGTTTTGTTATCACCACCTCTGCTTTTGTAAGCTTTTCTTTCGTCAAATCTACAACATTTGCTTATTTTTCCAAATCAATTTTAATTTTAATGATTGTCTTGAAGGATATTACAACATCTTTATCATTGGGTATCATTTCGAGCATGTTTGTTTCATTATGATCTAGCAGCGGATTTTGATTGACATTTGGAGCATCTGGACTTTCTACCATGATCTGTTGGGTGTCAATCAACCCTTGTATGGCTCTTTTCAGATACCATCATTTTTCTGTGTCGTGCCTTGGGGCATCAGAACAGTATTCACACCTTCTAGAATAATCCAAATTCTTTGGAGGAGGATTTAGGATCCTTCTCTCAATTGGGTTAAGTACATTTATTTTCCTCAACCTATGAAATAAACTGGTGTAAGATATTCCAATAGGAGTGAAATTATATTTTACCATGTTATCCTTTTTGAAGTCTGCTCTAGGCCAAAAATTAGACCTGGGAGGGCCTCTTTGAACTTGCGAGACCGGTGGATGATTTTGGATGGTGGTGCATGCCATTGCGGGTAAGAAAGGGCCCAAGCATATGGTTGTGCATTGTAAATAGGATATTGGGGGGATGGAATGAAATATAATGGATTCCGTGCATATGGTTTACGCGCACCTCTCTAATATTGTCATGGACTTGGCACGACAGTTGCTACGTCCTCTTTTCTTTTCTTTCCCCCGAAACTTCCTGCACCACTTTGAATTACCTGTGTAGTTGCTTTCAAAGTGGCCTGGTTGATGATCTTTCTGATTTTATTCCATTCTCTACCATTTCTCTAAATTTAATAACTTCAGTGAATGTGCTTCCAATTGTAGAAAGTAAATGATGGAAATAATTAGGTTCTTGTGCTTGCAAAAAGATATCAATCATTTTAGATTCCTTTATCGATGGTCTGACTCTTGAAGTCTGCTCTCTCCATTTGATAGCATATTCTTGGAAAATTTCAGTCATCTTTTTTGTCATGTTGGCAAGCGTAGTGCGATCTGGCACTATCTCAATGTTATATTGAAATTATTGAACGAAATCCCGAGCCATGTCATCCCATACGTGCCAACGGGAAATGTCTTGATCAATGAACCATTCAGAAGTTATTCCTGCTAGGCTTTCTCTAAAGTAAGCCATCAATAGTTTCTCTCTTCCTCCTGCACCCCTTAATTGATTACAGAACTTCTTCAAGTGAGCCACAGGGATCTCCATGACCTTCATATTTATCAAACTTTGGCATTTTGAACCCTATCGGCAAATGGACATCAGGAAACATACACAAATCCTTGTATGAAACACTTTTTGGTCCACCTAATCCTTTCATATTTCTCATACTCTGCTCCAAGCTTCTAACTTTTCTGGCCATCTCCTCCTGTTCCTCATTCTTAGCAATCTTCTCACTCACAATAGGAGTATCGTGTTGATGAACATGATAAGGTGGATTTTGAGATTTGAAAGTCATTTCAGGAGGATATAACATATCATAATTTGGTTTCCCCATATTCTTCGGTACTGTCGGTTGAGTACCCGCAGTAGCTGATGCTACAGAAGTAAAAAATGAGTTATTTTTAACAGATGAATTCGGTGGGAGTATGGTAGAAGTACCAGCAACTCCAGACATATTAGTAAATAGGCCAAATCCTGGCGGGTAAAATGGATCACTAGTTTGAGCTGGGTCAGAATTTGGATTATTCGAAGTCGAAAGTTCAGGGATTGAAGAAGGAGGGGCTTGTCCATTCAACCAATCTTGGTACATCTCTGTCATCTATTGTTTCAATGACTTTATTTCTTCCATTGATGCTACTTCCTGCGAAATCAATTGATTCTGCTTTTCTTCACTGTCAGACCCTAAACCTTTTCTGTGGGTCATTTTTCTTTTATCCTTGTATCTGGTAATATACGGATGCAATGCCAGTTTAAACCACAAACCAACCAGCAATTTCTTTATCTTTCTGTGATCAAGTAGAAAATGGGTGAGTGTTATATATTTAACATATTATAATGCAGCGTTATATGTCATGCTTCTATATGCATTTTCCAACCTATCATGGAAGGTTTTGTGTTTCGTCTCGGCTTTTCTAGGTATATTTTTTCAAAAGTTATGATCGAACCCTTTGGAGGGTTGCCTACGTATCATGCCAGGACATGAATCATATCTTACGTAGTTCGGGAGGAATTTAACATAATTGTGTTTTTTTTTGTTTTTATTTATTGAAGAAAATAAATAAAATAAGTGAAGTAAAACATATGTAATATATATAGAAATAAACAGTCAACTTCATTACATTCTATAATATAAATACGACAAAATAACTGATCCAACTCTTAAAATAAAATCTATTAACTGACATCTGTAAACTAAAAGACATAATATCCAAACAAGAAGTTTTAAAACTGAAAAATGAAAAAACTATGATAAAGAAAACAACTATCCATTTAAGGAGACTTCGGTTTAATATGTCCTCCTAAACTCAAATATATGTCCTCCAATGAAGTAGTGAGACGTTGTGCGAAAGATGGTGCTTGTGCCAAAAAGTCTTCACGATCCAACTGCTAATAATCCAAACCCATTCTGGCAGTATCCTATGCTACACGGCGGACTTTCCCTCGAAGGAAACTGAAGGCTTGATCCCATTCATGGGCCTGTCGATCCCGAAAATCAACCATCTCTCTTGCACGCTGTTCACGAGCAGAAGCAACCTCCAACTGTTCTCGTAATATTCCTCTTTCACGGATCGACTGAGATCTCTCTCGATGAAATTCTTCTTGCATGTTCTGTTCAACTTCTTGTAACTATTGTCGACGAGATGCGGTAAGTTCTGCAATGTGTGACCCCTTAGTGGTAGCAAGATTGATTTGTTCCTGAAGTACAACCTCAATATCGGTTGACTTAGCTTTCTCTTCGGCAAATTTCCTTTGTTGTTCATCTATTTTTGCCCTGGCATGCTTTAATTCTGCTCTCAAAGCTTGGTTGGCCTCATGATGTTCTCGCATGGCTCTCTCAATTACTATCCTGATTGCAGCTTCCTGATCTATACGTCCCCTAATCGATCTTTCTGGTCTGACTGTCGGACTCAACTGTTCTTCAAACCATTCACGGTAATCTGGGTGTACTTCTTCTTTCTCACGCTCTATGACCATCGTTTCAATCCCCATGATACGGCAACCCTCCCAAATTTGCTGGGCTAATTCTTCTAGAAGTGGAACCTCTGGTCTGACCTCAAATACAAACTCGGTCATATTTTTCGTAATGGAAATTATTTAACGTCTTCCTAGCTGACATAAAACTCTCAATGGAACATACGGTTGAACACCCCTAATACCCATTAATAATAAGAACGACCGAATGACAAAACTATGTATGACTTGCCTCCAAGGAACCAAGGCAGATTCCAAGTGATTTTGTCTGCTGTCAGAGAACGAAAAAGCTTATCCCAATATCTAACTCCTTCTGGGCATTTATATTTCTCTAACCTCTCTTTGTAATCTTTGATGCGATTGAATCTGTCTAGATTAAATCTTGCCATTGTAGGACGCTGGTAGAGATGCTCCACAATCCACATCTGTAACAAGATATTACATCCCTCGAAAAAACTCTTTCCTTTCTGACAAACAGCTAAAGCACAGTAGATAACTGTCAGGATCATTGGTACCATAGTGTAATCTTTCCTAATCAGTATCTTTACCACTCCTGCTAAACGAATGTTAATTTTTGGTTCTCTCTTTGGGAAGACCATAGTGCCTAAAAAAGGCTACGTTGAATGCAAATCGTCTGTGAACCTTCCGAGCCTCAAAATTCCCCTTATTACAGAGTTGTTTACCATAATTTTTGAACCCCTTTTGCCTTCCGTGTCTATCGTACAAAAACTGCAAGGAAACTCAACATTTTTTCATCGATTCTTCTTTTGAGTTCCGTATGTTCATAAGTTTGCAGAATTTGTTTATCGAAATGAGTCTCGGGGCGATAAGTTTCTTCCGATGCATATACCCATATCCAACATAGGCTGCTATCTCTTCTACAGTAAGAGTCAACTCAAAATCCAAAAAATGAAACACATTGTTCTTCGGGTCCCAGTAGATTAGTAATGCATCAATCACATCCCTATTAGGCTTGATTGTCATAATACTCGTCAAAAAACCCAAATACTTATGTATCTCGTCATAATCGAATGTATCCATTTCGTTCCACCACAATCAAAGCTGCAAAGGGGTACAATCCATAACCTTAAGCGGTACACTCTCGTCTCTCTTTCTCTTTGGACGTTTTCCACCAACAGGGGGAGACCTTTTATACTTATTGACAGGGACATAAGATTAATAAATGTCTAGATTTAGACAAAACTTAATTTATTAATTTTGAAAAGAATTTACAACTTAATTTGTAAAACCTAGTGCGACCATTATTCGGACTTAGTTGCAAAGAACAATTTTATCAAAATCAAAATGAGAAAAACATGACTGATAATATTTTTAGGAAAAACATTTATTTAAATTGACTCTATCAAAAATTTTACAATAACAGACCTCTAGACAAATTTAACCTATATGTTTGGAGACAATACTCCCTAAGTACATTTAAAAGAACAAAAATAAAATAATTTAGAAATAAAGAAGAAAGATTATTTTATGAAGTTGTATAAAAATTTCAGCCTCACGACCCCTAAAGGTTCAGGACTATTAAAATATATATTTACATATTTTATTGCTTTACAAAAATTCAGCTCACAACCTCTAAAGGTTCAGGCTATTATAATTTTTATGTTAAAATTGATTTTGAAAATAAGAATGAAAAGTAAAATAAAGATAATAATATTCATGAAAACAATCATTTTTCTTCTTATTATTATTTCTATAAAAATATCCTTCGATAAATCTGTGAATAAATATATTATTATTATTTTTCAAATAAAAGATCGTATCCTGGGTAGGACTTCCTACGTATCTCACAAAAAGTGAGAATCAGACCCTCGTAGTTCATGAAGATTGTAAAAACTATGTTGCTGTATATTTAAAGATTTTCTTTATTTTTTAAAAATATATTTTTTCTTTCAAAAATGATTAACTAAATTTGAGGATAAATTAATCTCTCGCATTTTAAAATTGCCTAAATCCGGTCAACAAATAAATAGCCTTCCAAGCAAATGTCAAAGAGCACGTAGGATGCACATATTGGTCTTTATAAATTAGGTCACCTGTCCTAGACAGACCTGGCCCCTGTGCCGAGTCCCGCTAAGTCAAATACATATGATGCAAATAAAGCGGTACCTAATAGAGATAATCAGATTCTGATTTTTCAGTTCTTCTAAGTTTATGTCTAATAGGGATAGGTGTCTAGACTTGCTTACCCGAGCGGACACTCGAGCCGGGGAGGGAAAACTTGGTCGGTAGCAGGGCAACACTGCCTTCGTTGTCGATCTGAACCCCGTCTAACATGTGTGACTATATCCTTCACCAAGTGCCTTGACACTCCGGCTATCTCAAAAAGAAGGTGGGATGCATATGTTGCATTCCCTCTATCCTATTTCAGAGACTCAGATGGGGTACGCGAGAGAAGACAACATATAATACAGTTCAAATAATATCAAAGCAGTAAATGAGCAACAAGTAACACATAAGGCCAACAAACACAATATAAAAATAATGAAAGCAAGTAAAAGTTAATATCCAAAGCTCGAATTCTAGTTTAACTCCCGAACAGAGTCGCCAGAGATGTCACACCCCTTTTTCGCCTCGAGGAATTGAGTCGAAGGGTTTCTTCAATTAAAGTGACAATATTGAATAGGGATTATTTTTTAATTATAGAGTCGCCACTTGGAATTAAGTTATGGTGTTCCAAGTCACCTTATTAAATCCCTAATAAAAAAAATGACTTTTATTATGGTCTGCGAAAACAGAAGACCGGGTAAGGAATTTTGTTGACCGAGGAAAAGGTGTGAGGTACCCCTCGAGTCCTGTGGTTCTAACACGGTCGCTTTTATTGACTTATCTTGACTTAAACTATTTTGATAAGTTATATTAAGGCCTAAAATCGCTCATTTTATTATACTAAAACTTGTTTTATTATCTTATATTAAATAAGTCGTTGAAAAGTTAATTTTAGAAAATATTTGTCAAAGTGCATTATTGCATCCTTAAAATTTAAATATCTCAAAAAAATGCGTACACCGCATTCTCTATTGAGACGAATATTATAAACGTACCTAAAATTTGACTAAATTCAAAATTTCATTTTTTATATATAATTAATTTAATCAATAAATTAATTTTCAAATCTTGTTGAAATAATAATGAAATAAATAAAATACACAATCCTATCTATATTACACTAAATTAAATATTATCCTTAAAATTTAATTTCTTTAAATCCATGCAAACTTCAAATCATATTTTTATAAGATAAATTAGACACAAAAATCCCAATAATCTGATTTACACATATATTTATGAAAGAAAAAATTGAACAACCCGAAAACAAAAATATATACGAAGTCTAAATGAAATATAATTATTTAAAATAACAAGGATTTAAATTAGTATAGTATTTTTAATTATAAGTTGATAAATAATGTAACATTGTCAAACAAAGAAATTAATATAATTTTTAATTAAGTAAAATACAATTTTTAAAGATATTTAAAATTAACCTTTATATATTTTGTAAAAACTTTCCATGAATAAAAACATTATTAAGAGAACAAGCAGATAGCATCCTTTTTTTATTTCGACGGAGATAGGGGAGACAGTAATGAGGCTGGTTCGACGGAGCAAAGCACGTGGTGATCGGCGTTGGTTAGGCTTCGCCGGTGATGGTGGATCTGGCTAGATCTGGTGCGGGGAGAGGGGAAAATAGGGGTGGCGGCGGCGCGGGAGTGGCGTTTTCGTCGGATCTGGTGTACAAGTCGATTTGCCGGCACTTTGCCGACGACAGTGGCTAGTTGATAGCGGGAAAGAGGGAGAGGAAAGGAAAGGGGTGGCGCGGCAACGGGGAGAAGGAAAAGGGGTGGTGTGGCGGCGAAAGGGAAAGGGGTAATGTCGCGTGGAAGAGGGAGAAGGAACGATGACGGCGATGGCGGCACCGGCCAGTTCTGACGATAGTTCGGATTTTGGGTGTCGTTTTTGATTTTCTATTCTTTCTTGCTGGTTTTTTTTTAAACTAGTTTTTCCATCAAGACTATGTATAGTGTGTGGTGTATGCGTTTTACTGTGTCTGTGAGTGTGTGTGATTTACAGTGAATGTATGTTCAGTTTGTGAATTTTTGTTGTAAGTATTTTTTGTGCATCTGATGAATATATCCGTGTGGAGGTATGAAATTAATGTACAACAGTGTGTGTAGTAGTGTGTACATTGAAATCATTCTCTTTTTTTTTTTTACAAAGTGATATTAACACCCAGTATTAAAACATTCAACACATTATACATACGAACGCATATATATATTCTGTAATCTTGATCATATAACATACAATGACATAACATTCATATAATCAATTAAATAATGTTTGAAATGACTTTAATATTTTTCTTTCATGCTTTCCACAATAAAATTCATAACACAAATGGTACAAGATTATAGAAGAACCTGTAATGAATTACTCTGAGTAATAAATTAAGAAATCTGTCACCGAAAATTTTGAACGGAATTCCAACTTCAACTTTCTTCTTTTCTCCCTTTTGTTTAATTACTTTCTTTTATTTTCACTTGTTTCCTCATTTTTCCTTTCTGTTTTTCTCTTTGACTGATTTTTTTTTTCAATCTGATCTTAGATATGGTGTAGAATGTATGTACGTATATTTGAGAGGGAAAATCCTTAAATAATGGACTCTTGGGGGGGAAATAAAAGAGGGGGAACAGTTATTTAGATAAAGGATCAGATAAAAAAAAATTCAAATTTCAAATTATATTTATTTATTTATTATATATTTTTTAATAGAAAATAATAGTAGTAATAAAGATAATAATAATAAATAAATAAAAGTAAATAAATAAAAAGGAATAAAATAATAATAATAATAATTAGTTTTATATTTAATAAAACATAATAATAATTTATAAATAGACAAAAATAAATATAATAAAACAATATTAAAACTATTAATTTATTTATTAAAATTTATAAAAGAAAACATATATTTTTAATTTTTATATTATTTTTAAAATTAGAATAAAAATAAAAATAATATATAATTAAATATAAATATAAATATTTAATATTAGTAGATAAGTTAAAATTTAGGGAGTATAAAAAATCATGTGTCTACATTAGTAAGTACGGCAATTAAGTAGGAACGAGGGAGAAATATATTCGGTAACTGTGGAAATATCAGCCTTATACTTATGACACCATGTAATTTATACACTTTAAATTTTGGATGATTGATACTGTTCCGATCTTATAATAAGTGGTCATGTTTCTCAAGAATATTGCTCATTTAGTCATTTTTAAAGGGTAAGAAGTGTTTTTCTTTTACTAATTTACCTTTAATTAAATGCGTTGAAATAAAAGTTGATCTTTATAATGGTAAAACTCCACGTATTAAGGATAAACTTGAAAGGTAAAAAAATCACTTCATCCCAAGGACAAGTAATTCTTTCGTCGAGGGTGGAGCTAGCATATACTCAAGTGTTCATTCGAATTCATCGACAAAAAATTATATTATTTATTCATAATTAAAATATTACTTCTTTTAGATAGTTCATGCGTGCATTTTTGAACCCTCATAATAAAATATGAATCATTATTTCCTTCGCCCTTGATCCATGATATATCATTACCAAAGGGTGTGTTTGAGAAATAATAATACGCACATATAATTAATACAAACTATGGGAGGAAAACGAGGGAAACTAAAATTGATGGACAACTTTATACACTGCATGAAACATGGCTATATGGATTTTTAATAAGTTGTATGCATGATTATACTATCAATTTGGCGGTATAATGTATATTTTTTGATGAAGTTAGTTATAATTACCTTATAATGGTATGATTATATTAATATCTTCTACAACATGCACTAATCAGGACATATGACTTTTATATATTAATATATATGACATACAAGGCGAACGTCGAACATGAAGTTTTTGCTATAGTTAAAAAATAACTTCAGTCAATTACAATACCCAAAGCAAGATCATATTGATTGATCTATACACACACTATTACAACCATGCATGCATATTTACATGAGGTTAAATTACATGGAGATGTACCTCTGACCACAGTTTATTCCCATTTAATTTAATTTACTGATAGGCGATAGGCCACAAAGCATATATTCCGCATTAGCAAGAGTTGCACCCTACGTAGACAGGAGAAATATTATATGTAATAACAATATTCATATATCACACTTGATATGTTATACCATTAATTTCAAGAGCATTTTAATAGTAGCTAGGGTTGTAGTTTAGAACTTTCCATCATCTGTATTATCATCAGCTTTAGGAGTAGCACCTCCAACTCCACCATTATTGTTATTGAACTCCTCCCTACCCATATGATGATGATTACCAATATTTCTTGTTCCTCCTCCTGCAGCTGCAGGGTGCTCCTCGTAATAATTCAAACTCCTACTTGTAGCCATGCAAGTACTCATCATCACCAGCATAGTTAAAACAACAATGACAATGGTTCTCATTTTCTAACACTTCTTTTGATCTCCTCCTGTATGCCATTTGACAATTAGATATTTAACTTACATATATATGTTAAAAAAGTGGAAAATAGATTGAAGCTGAAATGGCTTTAATCTGAGGCATGAAAATGTCGACTATCCAAAGAGATATTGTACGTATATAGGTTGGAAAAATACAATAATTCTCTTCATCATGATATATATATATAACAAATTAGCCATTTCACGAAGGAAGACCTGAATTTATAGAGTTATAGGAATGACCAAACACATTTGTTCAAATTCAAAACTTACATTGAATTCAAGGTTTAAATAAACCAAGGCTTTTTACCTTTGAATCATTTTCACACTATCTAACAATCTACATATACAATACAAGAACTTTTTACTTTCTGTTATGAGATAACTCCACTTCATATATATTCAAACTATCTAACAACCTACGTATATAATATAAGAACTTCTTTTTTATGTATATATTCATACGGTTTTAACACGTTATATAGTACTTTCGGCATTATGAAATTAGGCATAACATATAAATAGTTATTTGTTATTGTACTTTTTACCTGTTGTCGTAAAACAATAGTAAAAATTTCAATGTATAGAAGTTAAACTCAAAAATAAATTGAAGAGTTTTGTTATTTAAACATTTAGCGATAATATAGAAAGAAAAATTTGGTGAAATTTGAACTTACAGTGGTTGAGATAAGTAGAGGTAAAGGATGATTGAGGTTTAGCTGTGAGGTATAAGAAAAAGATTAACGATGTTTATATAGCAAAAAATAAATCTATGTTTCATGTTAATACTGTTTTTCTTAATTATTTTTTAGATACTCCACCAAATGAGGCAACACTAAGTGGGCTTGCCATTTTTGCTAATCCAAATGATGGAGGTGAAAGAAATAGTGAAATATAATTTAAATAATTTCACAATACTGACAGTGAATTTTATGATATACCACATAAGTCAACAAATCACAGTTATTTTACTGTGACCATTGCCTCATTTTGATCAGGATAAAATCAATGAATTGCTTTATCGTCAATTTGCTTGATGTGGTATAATTTTAGTCTAGAAATCTGGAACTTAGTGTTTGATTAAATTGTTTCCATTATCAAAGTACTCAAAGAATCGCATAGTAAATTAGTAATTTGCATTCTGAGAGGCATCATGGTGATTGGTAAATTGTTGTTGTACTAATCTCCTCCACTGCTCCTGCCTATTTCAATGACTTTTTGGGCAGATACTGCTAAAAATAGGTCGAATTACCGAGGGTGAGAATTAGCAATGTATAGATTAAATCGTCAAGTCAAATTGAATCGACGAATCAAATTAAATCGAGATAAAAAGAAAATATTTGATTGATTTGATGTTAGAAAGAAAAAATTGATCATTCTTAATTTAATTTGATATTAACAAAGTAAATTCAAATCAAACCGATATTTTATTTATATATATATATATATATATATATGATACCAAAATTATCGGATATTTCAATATATAATTTTTCAATAAATAATTTACTGAATAATAATAGATTAATTTACTGAATAATAATAGATTTCGATGTTTTTAGAAAATTGTTTGAATAAATCAGTTTGTTTTTAGAAAATTGTTTGAATAAATCAGTTTGTAAAAAAATCCTACTCAGTACTCCCTCTTTCCTATGGTTTCTTCATGTCTATCATTCTTATTTTCCCCAGAGTTTTTTTTTTTTTTTACCCTGTTCATCTCTTTCTCTTAATCTATATTCTTAACATCATGCTTCTTTAACCACACCCCGGAAAATTTTCTATCTGGCAGATAACACTCGTCCTTCGTCTATAGTGCAGACTTTTTGGACTAACAAAGCCAGAATTCCTAGGAATTTACAGGTTAATCCATCGTTGATACTAAGAAATTAAGAGACTAACCATATACTAAGGGTAAGAATTTTAAGGTAATTTACATGGTTATGCAGAAATTATCAAACATATATATAAGAACATAAACATAAATAGAAATATTTTTGTGGGGAAAATATAAGAACTTACATGAAGTAACTAGGAGAGAGGTTTCCCTTTCGGGAACCCCCTAAAGATTTGAATAGAAAAACTTCAAGCTTTATAGAAAACACGATGTTACAAGGTTTATATGAAAAACACTGGGTTAGACAGGTTGTTTGGGAGAAAGGTGTTAAACATTACAAGGAGATGTGGAGTTGGTTGATTTCACTCTGATCTTCTACTACAAGAATGTGTGCCTTTTATAGGCAAAAACTACATAAAGGAGTGGTTTTGAAAACTGCTACGTGGCCGAAATATAATTGGCCGACACTTTTGATAAAAGATAAGAAAGAAAACTTTAATAATGCAAGTCGGGTACGCATTGGGCCCCATCATCACATGCGTTATTAATATTCTTTCGTACCTTTGTGGACGCGTGCTTCAACAGTTTTTCTTTCTTTTTAGAAAGTAGTGATAAAGGAAGCACTCATACTGACACGGACTATTACAAGACATAAAGTGGGCATCCCCACTTGACCATACTAGCTAATAATACAGACTAGAATAACTGTAGAGTCTATGTAGAATATCTTTACGTATCCAAGTTGTGCAGGGCTATGGAGTCGAAACTCATGCCTGAGTCGTCGTCTTCATATGGATCCTGGGCATCCTGAAATTGTGCTATGCTATCTTCGAATTACGCTATGCTGTCTTCTTCGTTTGATCTTGCAGAATTACTCTCTGTATTATTTATTGCTGGCATTGTGTTGTCTGGTTGTTCGTCTGATAGTTCATCTATATATTTGTCTTGAGGTTGGTTTCTAAAAAATTTATCCAGTGTTTGTTTAATTATAGTCTCTATTGTCTCATTCTTTCTTCTGGATATTAAAGTCTTTTTTGTCGTCTTAGGTTTTAGCTTGATTTTTGATGAAGAGCAACCTTCATCTTCACTTTTTGGCAAAGTGACAGCCATGAACGGATTTGATGCGTCTTTACCGATCACCGTTTGAATCGGACTAGCTGTACCAACATCCGGTACAGTGGATTTCTGAACATTTATTGGGAAATGCACACCCTTCTCATCCATTTTTTGAGGAGATGGAGAACTCTGAGTTGGGGTCTGGGTTTGTGCATCAGTTTTGCTCACGGGAGTCTGTTGTCTGAGTTTTATTTCTAACATTTGTATGTGTTTGATTAGTCTAGTGTTTTCCATGAGTAGTGACTCTTTCTGGGCATTGAGAGTTTTGAAGTTTTCAGTCATGGAAGAACAGTGATTACAAAAAATAATCTTCCCAGTTTCCTTTTGCAAGTTGTACTGGGGTATCTGATCTGGATTTTGTCTCAGAGAAGGAGATATGTAATAGTTTGGGCCTAAGTATCCCCTAGCATGATTAGTAGCTTCTGTGAAATCATTAAAACCTTTAAAGAGAGGAGCTTTAAAACCTTGTATAGAATCTAGTACCTCTAACCAGGTTTGAAAAATGCCATTAGTTTTTCCATTAATTACTACATAGTATTTAAAACGAGGCCTATTTTTGTCGGCCATGTAATGACATAAAGCATTCATAGATGCCATGAAATGGTTTCTATTTTGTCTGTTATAAGAAATCCAGAGGTTATCGATTAAACACCTTTGGGGTCTGTCTAAAACGTAGTCTGGTCTTATTCTGAATGATATATTGCTCTCAGGGTATGCTATTAAATTAAATGGGCCGAAATGAATTCGTTCCATTGTCTCGAGGGATTCTAATGGTCTAAAATTTAAGTTACCTAACATTGTCTGTTGGTAAGCTTCTGAGGATGAAGCTACACCTTTGCCTTTGTCTGCAGGAGCTTGTCCTGTTGGTCTCATGCTGAAAACAAATGAATAAAAATTAAACATTTATTTAGTTATTCCTAGTTGTAATCTACTTAATTGGTCAGCTAATGCGTTCTCTTGTCCTTTTATATGTTCGAATACTATATTCTTGTAAACTGATATGGTATCTGTAAAGTTTAGCCATCTTCGTCTACTACTAGTTTTGTCATTTATTTTCTGATGGAATTTAACTATAGCTTCACAATCTGTTCTGACTAATATTTCTTCTTTATTTAGTATAAATAGTTTGAAGGCATTAAGGCCATATATAATTGCTAATACTTCTAAGTCTATGGCGCTCATATTGCCTTTTTCTTTGTACGCGCCACTTTGATAGCCACAAATTTGTTCTTCATTTTTGTTACTATATTTATTAGGTCTTGCTTTTAAAATAGCTCCCCATCCTAAATCACTTCCATCTGTTTGAATTATTAAGTAGTCTGATTCTAATGGGATTTTTAAGTCTGGGATATTGCTGACTTTTTCTTTTATCTTTTGGACTAATTTAATATCTTCTATATTAAAATGTTTTTGTCCTTTGCTACCGGTTTTTGCATATAATGGTCCTGCTATTTTTCCTAAATCTTGAATAAAACTTCGTGCATAATTGACTAATCCTAAGAATTTTTGTAATTCTTTTGTTGTTTCTAATTTATCTGGCATGTCTAGTACCTTTTTTGCTATGTGTGGTTGTAGTTTTACTTTCCCATTTCCTAAAGTAATTCCTAGAAAATTAATATAAGTTTTGCATAACTCCATCTTCTTTTTACTTATTATTATACCATGTTTAATAAATAGTCTGAAAATTACTTGTAAGTGTCCTAAATGTTCTTGCATGGTTTGACTAAATACTAAAATATCATCTACATATACTAGGATAAAATGTTTATATTCTCCGAATATGTTATCCATTTTTCGTTGAAAAATGGGCGGAGCTGTTTTTAATCCAAACGGCATGACTAACCATTCGAAATGTCCGCTTGGACATGTGAAGGCAGTCCATTCTATGCTATCTGGATGCATTTTAACTTGCCAGTAGCCTGACTTGCAATCAAATTTACTATAAACTTTTTTATTTTGAATTCTGTTTATTAACTCACTTTTGTCGGGTAGTTTGTAAGCATCTGTTCTAGTATTGTCATTTAATCTTTTGTAATTTATTATCATACGAGCTTTTCCTCTTACTTGTTCACTATGATTTCTTACCATAAAGGCTGCTGATCTATGTTTAGAGGTGGATCTTCTTATTACTCCTAATTTTAAAAGTTCTTTTATCTGTATATCAAATTCTTTAGTATCTTCATTATTTGCTTCTATAGGTGCCGTTTTTATTGTATATTCTAAATTGATTATAGCTAATTTGCACATTATCTCATTGGCTTCCCAATGGGCTAACGGTTTTTCTCCTATTATTTCCATTTCGTCTAATATAGAGATTATATTTTCCAAATCTTTTGGACTGTTTATTATTCCTATTTTATCTATTCCTTTTCTAAAATTATAAAACTGAGTTTCTATACTTATTAGGGTATAGTCTTTTTCAATATCTGTTAAACATTCTTGTCCTTCTGCATTAAGTAGTGTATAGGTTCTAACTTCTTCCAGATTTTCTCTTAGCAGGTTGCTGCATTGATTATTTTGGCAATCATCGCAACATGGTTCTGGAAGCGATTTCTTTTTATTTGTATTTAGTTTTCTAAATACTGTAGGTAGCGTTACTGTTTGGACTGGTGTATAAGTTAAATTTTTAAAGAGCATTATTCCGTCCCTTGTCAAGAGACATCCTCCTTGATTCTGTATACAAAATCTTAATCCAATAACAAAATCTGATCCTATATTTAAATCTCGTGCTAGTATTTTATTAACATTGTATACTGGGTTATAGAATTGATTGCATGTATTTAAAAAACTTATTTGTGCTTTGTCTATGTAATAATTATAAATATTGTGCGACCCATCCATTTGAGTGGCCATTATAGGTTTATCTAGTATTTTTAATAAGTGTTCTGGTACTATTTCTTTATTGATTAAACAGCTAGTACATCCGGGATCTATTAATGCTAGAGTTTCTATTTCTACGTCTTTTATTTTAATTTTTACTAATACTTTTATGGTAGAGAATTCTTTATCTTCGTTGCATATTAGACCTGTGCTATTATCTTCTAAATTCATAAGTTCTGCTTCTAACTTTTCTAAATGTACCGCTTCTTGTGTATCTGTTTCTTCTATGGTGACTTTTGTTTTTCCTTTTTCCAGAAGGGTTAATCTTTGTTCCAGATCATTTAATCGAGTCTCTAGTGTAGACACCCTTAGGTTTAAAATTTGATTGCTCGTATATTTTTGTCCATTATGTATTTCTGATTCTACTTTTATTTTTAAAGTGTTTTCTATACAATTTATACATGCCTCTAGGTAACATTTTTTGCATTTAGCTCTGTTGTCTTTACTTAGGTACCAATTACATATACGGCATCGATTACTATCTAAACCCTTATTTCTTTGAAATTCATGTATACATTCTTGGTTAACATTCATTAAATTATTAATCATTAGGTTGCTTAAGTCTAAATCTTCCATTTCTTGACCTAGCTCGTTAACTAGGTTATCTTCGTCTGATTCAGAAGAGTCAGATTTTAGATTATCTTTATCATTTATGTCAATACTTATTATTGAGTATATACTTTCGGTATCGGACATATATTCATCTACGTTTAATAAAGTTTCTTGGAAATCTTCTATTAATTGAGAATTTCTAGTTCTATTATTATTTCTTTTGGGACATACGTTGGCTAGATGGTCTATACTGCCACACGTATAACATTCTAGTTTATTTTTATAATTTCTGTCGTTTCTATATTTTCTAACATGTCGATCTCTATTTAACCAAGGTTTTTTAGCCTTTGACTTTCTTAAGAAGTATTGTTTTTTATTATATGGTTTCTGATTATTTCTTTTCTTATACCTTTTATGTTGTTTCTGATCATAATTTTGAGTTGTGTATATAACAGATTTACAGAAATTCATTTCATTTCTTTTCAATTGTTTTTGTATTTGTATGTTTGTACATTTTTCTGTTAATATATCCATTATATGTTGTGTTCTATGTCCTATTGTCCATTTTAAATTTGGGTTAGCAACTACCCCATCTCTCTTATACCATCTATCCTCTATTTCTCTTCCTAAGGCTCCTGGTAATTTATTAAATAATTTTTTGCCTAATTCTTCATTAAAAGTATTTCCACTGACAGTACAATAATAGAAGTAATCTTGTAGGAATTTCTTTATATATACCCAATGTGAAATGCTTAATTGTTCTAGTTTTATTAATGCTTCCTTTTGTAGAGCTAATAATCCACTATTTGGATCTTTTCCTGTTAGTAACATATGCATTTTATTTGTAAAATTATATGGATTTGGTCCGATACTTAATAGAACCTGGAAGTCATATGGGCGGGCAGTTTGTCTTAAAACTTTCCCATGTAGCTTTTGCAGATTCTCCTAAAAAAGTTTCTAAATATTTATACATTGTTTCTGTATCTGTTTCTGTATAATGTCTTAAGTAATCTGCAGCTACTATTCCTTTCCATAAGTCTATTACTGTATCCCACATTTGGGGATCATGAGCTGCTATATTTAGAATTTTACCTTTACTACCCCCTTCTTGTAGTTTAATTGGTTCTTCTATTGGCATTCGTTTACCTGCTGGTTTTATATGATCTCCCCTAAGTTCGGTGTCTGGGTTTATCCTAATTGCTGGTCTTCTAGGTACATTGCCTGTACTATAATCTATTGGTTGAGGATTAGGGTTTGTCTGTTGGAATGGGCTAGCACTCGAGGAGCTAGTTGGTTCCAATTCTGCTAGTTCTTTATAACTGATAGTGGAACTTAATATAGAAAGTGTGTCTTCATCTTTTCTTTCAAAGCTAGTTTCGGTATTTCTATATCCGAAATTATCATTTCTTTCTAAACAGTTTTTGAAATGTTTTATACATTCTTCAAGTTTCATGTTGTCCTTTTGACATCCTTTACATTTAAAAGTTATATTTTTATATTCTTCTGCTAAAGCTTCAGCCTTTTCTATGGCCATGTCTACTTCATATCCTTCTTGTAGGACTTCTATATTCATAAACTCGCTTTCCGTTTCTATATTACTTTCTGTTTCATCATCGTCTAAATTCCTTTTAGTTGTGTAATTGTAATCTGTAAACCTTACTGAAGTTTCGCCCTTACTTGTAGTATATAGTAGATGAGAGTCTGGTGTAAAAAATTTTGGTTTAGTAAATTTATTTAAATTCCATTCTAAACCTGCGTATATTTCAGGATCTATTTTTATTGGTTTTATTAAACTTATGCCTTTATTTCCCATTATTTCTACTACATCATTTACTTTTAATTTAAATTTTGTATTACTGCTTAAAGTTAATTTTCCAATAAAACCTATGCACATTAGTAAATTATTTCCGCTATTCATTTCTTCGTATCCCTTAGTCTGAATTCCTATTTTAATATTTTGTCCAAATTCTTTTAGATTCATTAGGAAGTCTGGGCTTATGTAAAATATTCCTCCATTATTAGTCATATCTACTTCAGTTAATCCTATTATTGATTTTTTAATGTCTGACCATCTATCATCATATATAGTTATCAATACTTTGGATCCTAAATTTTTTCTAGTTAATCCTTTTATTCCTATAACTATTAAACCCATATGCATTAATACCATTCTATTTTTTAGATGCTTTAAAGAATGAGTATTTACTAAATTTAGTATTTTAAAGTCTTCTCCTATGGCAGATATTTGTTCTTCTCTATAGTGTCTATATAACTGGTTATCGGTAGAAAAATATCCTGCATTATATAGTGTCTTGGGATTTAATAATTTTAATTGATGTTGTTGAAAAATTTGTAGGTCTTTATCTACATCTATTATTTCGTTAAGTTCTTGATTCTGTTCTGCATTAGGTTGTCGTCTGCATATTCTAGCTAATATATTATTGTTTCCTATTCTATTTTCTGAAAAACTTATTCTTTGTCTTTCTTCTCCTTGTCCTGTATTATTTTCGATGGCTCTCCGTCTATTTGATAGAAAGTCCATTTTTGTGGTTTTCGTATTATGTTTTTTCGTTCTTGTTTAGGAGTTAATTCAATTCTTTTTAATTGGTTAACTAGTTCGTCTATTTCTAGGTTATTTTTTGGTTGGGTTTCTTTATTTATTAAGATGTCTATTTTCTTGTGTAATTCGGGTAATTCTGGCTCTTTGTGGTGAGGTTTTTGAGTTTCTTTGCCTTTTATTAAAATGTCTATTTTTCTGTGTAAGTCTAATAGTAATTCTATTATAGTGTTATTTTGTTTTAGTAGGATTTTATCTGTTTGACTTGAAGGTATATGCCTAGATAGTCCTTCAGGGTCACTATGATAATTTTTTGATTTTTCTAGTGCTTTATTGTAATTTATATCTTATTCACTCATGAAAGTGATATTTCTTCTAATCTTTTTGTTATTTTTTGTAAGTCCTTAATTTCTGTTGTTATATTTTCTACTTGTTCTACAAGCTTAGCTATTAGTTGAGTTGTTTTTAGTTCTAATTCTTTAGGTTTTTCTATTATGGTTGCTATTAGTTTTTCAATTTCTAATTTTGTAGGTATTTTTTCCAAGTTAAACTTATGGTTTAAATACTGGATTTTTCTGTCTATTTCTACTTCTTGTGACTTAAGATAATCTAAATTTTGTTCTATCTTTTCTAGTGTCTTTTTATATTTATTTTGATTAGCTTCTATTTTGTCTAGCGTTCTTATTAGACTATTATCTTTTTCTTGTATTTTTTCACTTGTATTTATCAGGAAATCTATAATCGTGTTGTATTGTTTATCTTCGGAATGTAAAATATGTTCTCCTTGATTAAAATTACACCTTATGGTAGAATTATTTTTTAATATTCTATATTTCTTTTCAGGTTGGAATCGAAGATCTAGGTAATCTAAGTGTTTTAACGAAGCTATCTTGTTATCCTAGGTGGTTTAATTTAAGGTATTTATTGCTTAGCTTTGTTTGATATCTCAATCTGTTATTACTATAGGTTATGTCTAAATCTACTTCTTGTATATTTTCTGTCAACCTAAATTGTTCACTTATTAAAGCTTTTCTGTAATAATTAGATGTTATGGCACTTAGTGGGTCTGCTTTTTTAAAAGTTACAATATCTTTTTCTAAATTTTTTATTTCTTTATTTAACAGTTCTAATCGTTCGACAAATTGTTTTCGGATTTTTACAAGTTGATGTTTATATGTAATTTCTCTATAGTATTGACTTTGTATTTCCCTTATGACCTCGATATATCTTATTGGCATTTATTATCCTAACTGATAAGCTTTTCTTCTAATGCGCTCTTTGAGCCACCTTATTGCGGAAGTACTATTTTCTAAGTCTCTCTCACAGCCTTGTATTTCCCAATTTACTGCGCTCAATAAGTCGTGATAATAGTTTGTTCGTACTTTTTTAACTTTTAATAACCTTTTTTGACCTTCTTCTAAATTACGTAGTTTAGTCAATATATGTTTTTGTTTTCTTATTTCTCTGTATAAATAAAAATAACTACACCTTATGTCTTGAAATGATCTATGTCTTTTCATATAAATTTTGAAAATTGTTTGCGAGTTAATAGGTAATTTTAATTTTTTATATATAAAAATATTATTATAGTCTACCTTCTAAATATTTTTTAATTACTTTTATTAATTTTTAATATTTAGAAAATAAATATATATTTAAATTGTAATATTTGTCCAAGTATTGATGGCTAATGTTGGCTATGTCCAGGAGGATGAACTTACTTTTTGTTTTAGTTGAACATTGTCAACAGAATATTTGATTTGAAATCAGACATTTTTGGAAGTATACTCACGATTGATGTATATTGATGTACTGTTTTATTTTATCAGGTGGTTGTCAAGCTCTTTGAGAATATATTTAGTAAGAAGGTATTTTTGATCATTTTAGTGCAAATATATATATATGTGTGTGATTTTTTCTTTAATCACAATATAATTGAAAAAAAATAATAATAAGGAAATCAAAAAAATTGACAAAAATTAAAATCGAAATAACCGATTGTATGATTGTTTGATTTGGTTTAGAGATTTAAACAATCAACATGATTGATTTAGTTATTTTTTAATGAAAAATCAAACCAATCCGACCCGTGTACATCCTAATGAAAAACAACGGATGCCCACTAAGGATGGACATATTTTGGTTTAAACCAAAAAAATTGAAAAATCAAATTAAAATTTAATTTTAGCTTCGATTTTTCGGATCGGATTCGATTTGTAATTTTAGAATTTCGATTTTTCGGTTCGATTTTTAATTTTTTAAAAAAATTCGGTTTAAACCGAAAAATCAAAATTTTATAAATAAAATATATAATGAAAATATAATTTATCTCATTCATTCAAATTAATCTATCTAATTATTAACTCAATTCTTTTTATTCCGTCCAATTATATATGCACATCTAAAATTGGGTTAAAATGTGACTCGCATAATCCATGTGAAACCTTTGCAAATTTAAAACAAAAAATTACACAAATACATAACTTATATTTTCAATATTACAAAAAATCTCAACTCCCTAAATATATTACAAAAATCCCAACATATACACATAATATTATGTATATGTCGGTTATGTTATGTATATTAATAGGGAGAAAGAGTAAAGTAATTAACAAAGTGAATGAGAGTATAATTACTTCCAAAAGGGTTGGTATTTATGTTATTTATACAATTTAAAAACACTTTTTTCTTTGTTGATATAGGCCCAAGTGACAAGCCCAAGCTGAAGCCTGATCCGGGTCCAACAACATATATAATATTAATTACATTTTATTTCCTAGTGATCACATTTTTTATTATTTCTGTATATAAATGTATGTAGACCCTTCTACAAAGGAGATAGTAGATATTTTGTTTGCGTTTCAATGAAAGTTCTCTATTTCTTCACCCTTTGAACTTCTAGGGTTCGTATACATTATTTTGACGGGGATCTAAGAAGGGAGATACCACATGGTATCAGAGTAGAGATACACGATCCTCTCTTCTCCGGATCTCCCTCTATCTTCTGATGTTACCCCTGAAGGGTTTTAGCCGGTCCGTAATTTGGGGTTAATTGAGTTTTTGATAGATTTTCTTTCATTTCTTCACGAAAATAAATTTGTTTGAAGACATTACTGCTTCAGGTTACAAAGAAGGGTGGTAATCCCTATTTTGATTCAATTTTGACTTTTCTTTACTGATCTGTGTTGACTGTAATCCGTGTAAATTGTGTATGCATACTGTGAGATACTCAAATAGTTGGAGGAAGCCTTATTTTTGTTTTGTAAGTTATGAGTGTATCCATTCTATGTTATTTCTATTATCGATTGGGATTCCTCAATGTCTACTGATACTATAAGTTCTGTTGAGGGTTTTGATGAGTTTACATTGTCTCCAACTCACTCCCTCTACCTACACTCTTTGAATAGTTCAGGTTCTCGCCTGGTTTTCCTTCCTTTTGATGGTACTGATTTTGTGGTCTGACTTACGAATATGCTTACTGTTCTTTCAGCAAAAAATAAATTAGGGATAGTCACTGATACTGTTCCAAAATCAGTACCAAATTCACGTTACTTTCTTTTTTATGAGAGGTGCAGTGATATGATCATTGCTTGGATTACCAATTCTCTCTCAACTGATTTATACATAAAGTGTCATGTATTTTGACACGGCTAAGGACATTTAATTAGACATAAATGAGCGATTCGGTCAGTCAAATGGGATCAAATATATCCAAATTCAAAAGGAAATCAATTCTACCACCCGGGGTGTAAACACCTAATTTTGATCCAAACCTAATATTTTTATATCATTTCAATGTTCAATTAATTTTTTTTTAAAATTTATCTTACTTTTTGAAGTTTGTTAAAAAATTTAAAAATTACAAAAATAGAGTCACATTTTAAATAAATTTTTATTTTATTATTTATTTATTTCTTTTTTTAGAAAAAAAAAAATTTAAGTTATATTTGTTTCTTCTTTCAATTTTTAATAAAGAATGGTGTGATATTAATTTTTCTAAATCATATTTTCAAGACTAGTTATTAGTTTATGTTATATTTTATTAGTTTTTAATTATTTTTATTTTATTATTAATAATAATAATAATAATATAATTAAAAAAAATTAAAAATAAAATAAAAAATAAAGAAGCCTAAACTATCCAAACCACTCACAATTTCCACTTCTAATTAACCTCCTCCACTCTCCCCCCACACGACACGAACACTTACACACAAACACACATGCACACATGCACTTAAGATAAACACATGCACTTAAGATAAACACATGCACACTACACTATATAAACACACAAACACACATGCACATGGAAGAGAAAAAGAAAAACACACAGCACACGGCAGAGAAACAAAAAACAAAAACAAAAAGATTGAAAACGAAAAAAAAAAACAAGAAAAACAGAAGAGAAAAAGAAAGAAAAAAAAAAGAAAAATCAAAGGAGAGGAAAAGAGGCGATAAGTTGAGTTTCAGGTTTTCCGTTTGAGTTTTTGGTTCGGCGTAAAAGCTTTCTCGCTTAGTTTAATTCGTCATACAGGTTCTTATTCAATTTTGTATTATGTTCTTTTTATATAAGTTTTCTTACGAATCTAAAGCATGAACAATGTTGATTACGCGATTTTTGTATATTATATAGTAGGCACAGTCGATTATTTACACAAGATCTTATAATGGGTTTGTGTATCTATTTGTTTTGAGAATTATATGCATGTTTGCGTGAATTTGGTGATTTTGGGATATTGATATCTTAATGAACAAAATCCAACTATGTGTATATCTATTGATCTTAAAATCAAAAGGAACACAACACAAAGACACAAAGCTTCATTGCACTAAGTACAACACCTGCAAATAAAAGAAACAGAAACTTAGGCATAAAAAAAAAAATAAGAAAAGGAAGAAAAGAAGAGGCCAAAACGCTTAGAAAAAAATAACAACCAATTAATCCCTTCGAATTTGGAGGTTTTATTCAACGCTTCGAGTTCGTGGCTTTTGAACCTTAGCTATTGAAGAAATTAAGTTTCGCAAGAGGTAATCCTCAATCTTTTGTTATTATATAATTTCATGTCCTGATGAATGATGCATAAATTTAATGTTACAAAGTTGCGCACATTATAGATGTGTTAATTGATTATTCCTTTATGACGTTATTATATGAAGTACGTTCATAATCTTATTTAATTGAATCTAAAGTAGAGTGTTTTTTTTTGGTATAGTAGATCGTGTTTGCTTTCACATTCGAAGTTATAGTGTTTGTCCAATGTCAAGCAAAATATTTGCTATGTAATATTTCAATAAAAGTTTATCTACCCCTATAGCATTAGTGTTTAGTCATATTTTAGTTGCTGCTTTACAAGATTTTAGTTTAAGGTATTATTAAAATAAATTAATATTATTTACTGTACATGTTGATAAATATTATATACTTGGATTGTATTTGAATACTACATGAGAATTTTATACTACTAATACTCATTATTGGATTTTTAATGGAGAAGGAATCTAGTCTTCAAATATAATATTTAATATTATTCATCAAAAAATGATATTTAATATTTGAAATATTTGATACAATATTTGTGTTGTTTTGTGAGTTTGAGCAAGTTATTTCTTTATTTTCTTCATTTTTGGTTAGTTATTAGTACTAGCACTAGTTACGTCAAGAACCATATCCAACATATTACCTAGATTGAGATGATAAAAATTATATATATATATGTGTGTGTGTGTGTGTGTGCGCGCGCGCGCGCGCGCATGGAGTATCGTAAAAGGTTTAAGTTGTTTCATCATTATATTGTTTATTCGAATTCGAACAAAAAAGACATAAAATATGGTGTTACAACATTAAAAACTGTGTCACTAAAACAAATCGATAATACATAAGAATATTAAAAAGTTACTTTGTTCTTAATTTATTAACACAAGTGAAAGCTAACGATGAAGTCGGAAAGCCCTGCTACCGACCATTCGTTATAATAAATTAACCTACCGTTTAAAGCCGATTGAATTAGGTTGGGTAGGTTTTAAGCCCATTAGGTGCTTATTTAGATTAGGAAAATAGGGACGACTCATAAATGCCACAAAGGTGCGAGAAACGTGTCAAAATTTGTGGTGAGGCCGAAAAGTACTACTATCGGTAAGCCACACGACAATATAATAAATAATTTCAAAATAAATTAAAAGCGGGAGGCAAACAATTTTTAGGTTAACAAACATTATAGTTCCTAAAAAAAAAAAATTAATTTAAGCCGGACGTAAGTCATTAAAGCGACGTGCTAAAACCACGGGACTCGAGGGGTGCCTAACACCCTCCCCTCGGTCAGCAGAATTCCTTATCCGGATTTCTAGTTCGCAGACGAAAAACAAAAATTGAAGCGTCATTTCCTTTTGAATAGGGATTCAATAAGGTGGCTTGGAACCCAAACTCAATTCCAAGTGGCGACTCTGTAAGTAAAGTAATCCCTTTTCAAAACGTCACTTTAATTGGAAAAACCCATTTTCTCCAAAACCAACTCCCTAGCGGGGTCGAATGCGGTGAAAAACCGGGGGGGTGTGACAAGGGGTTTTCTAGCACAGCTCTTTATTTCACTCGCATGAGTAGCCTTTGGGATGAACTCCATACGGTCCGGTATGCACTTGTGGAGCATTAGGGAAATGTTTAGAACAACAAAAGTTGTTCCAATTTCTTAGTGAACTTAATGATGAATATTCTGTGTATAGGTGACTTGTTGGGAAGCTCAACTTCCTTTAATACACTAGGCCTGATATCTTATTTATTGTCCAACACCTTAGTCAGTTCCTCAATTCCTCTTATGCTCCTCATATGTTGGTTGTTATTCATGTGTTGAGATACCAGATGTTTGCTCCTGATCAGGGCATCTTCTTATCCTCTTCTCTTTGTATGTCTCTTTCTGCTTATGTTGATTCTGACTGGGCTGCTTGCCCTTCTTTCAGACGGTCTGTGACTGATTTTTACATGTTTTGGGGAGGTTGTCCAATTTCTTGAAAGAGCAAGAAACAATCTACCATTGCACGGTCCTCTGCTGAGGCTAAATACAGAGCTTTGAAGAAGGTTGTGGTTGGGATTGTTTGGCTCACTCGTTTGTTTGCTGACTTTGACTTGTCTATTTCGTCTCTTATTTTTATTTTTTGTGATAGTTTGACTGCTTTGCACATTGTTAAGAATTCAGGTTTTCATGAGCGCATAAAAATATTGAGATAAATTGTCATTATATTTGTAACTGCCTTCTTTCTAGTTTTATCTCTTTGCATCATATTTCATCCGGTGATCAGTTGACTGACATTTTGACTAAGCCTTTATCAGGTCCTCTTCATGGTTCTTGTTTACTCAAGTTGGGAGTTCTTACACCCTCCAGCTTGAAGGGGTGGGGGGTTGACATAGGCCCGAGTGACAAGTCCAAGTTGAAGCCTGATCCAGGTCCAACAACATAATACCAATTACATTTTATTTTCTAGTGATCACATTTTTTATTATTTCTGTATATAAATGTATGTGGATCCTTCTAGAAAGGAGATAACAAATACTCCCTCCTTTTAAAAAAGAATGACCTAATTTAACTTAACACGGAGTTTAAGAAAATAAAAAAAATATTTGAATCATGTGATGTTAAACTAAAAACACGTCAGATGTACCAAAATGTCCCTCGATCTTGTTGTCTTAAGTATGTTACGTGGAATGTTAAAATTAAAAAGTTACTAAAAAGGAAAAAGGATTATTCTTTTTTAAATAGACTAAAAAGAAAAGTAGGTCATTTTTTTTTAAACGGAGAGAGTATTTTCATTTCATTTCAATGGAAGTTTTCCATTTCTTCACTCTTTGAACTTCTAGGGTTTGTATACATTGTTTTGGCGGCGATCTAAGAATGGAGATGCCTAACATTTTTTCATTTGTTATGTTCGTACCAAACACACCTTATGTTGACTTTTTTTTTTTTTTTTTTGTATTTTTGAATAACAATATGTGAAAGGATTTGGCTATAAAGAGAGCTACAGCAATGTCAAAGCTGCATAATGAATGCAATGCAATTAGCTCCTTCAAGAAGCCAACCAGCCGCCATAGGCAAATTCAAGATTTATACTTTTCTAGAAAATTAGTGCACATTGAAGAAATAAAATAGAAAAAAACAAAGAATCAAGTAAGAATTAATTCTTATACCTCAAGATAAATAAGCTAGCCTTCAATCAGTGCACTAGCATGATGCTTAGTAGGTAATATAGATCAATTCTAAAAAATATAAACAAAAAATACTAATCTTGCCTAAAGCCTTCAATCAACTGCACGACTAAGCATTTTTATGTAGAATGAGTGTCAGCAGATGATATTAGATCAATTTTAAAAAATAATACCTAAAAATTTTAATTTTATACCAAAATAAAAAATTCACATACACCATAAAATACCTATTAAATTCGCCCTGCGCCAGCCGCCACAGATGTAAAGAGATAGGAAAAGAAGGAAAAAATAAGAATAAAAAAATCAAACTTGATAGATGAGATATATAGATGTAGAGAGGTAGCCAGTTAGCTACATAGATGGAGAGGAAAACTAGATGAGAAATCAAGCTTGGACTTTATCTATTTTCAAATAATGTTTGATTGATTATGTATTAATCAATATTTATTGTATTTAGCTCAATACTTAAGATAATTTTTGCTTTATTTAATAAATAAGATAAGATTTATGTCAAACTATTATCACAAGAGGTGAAAGTCTTGGTGGATGAATTATGTATATAAAAGAAGAAGTAATTATATTTTTCTTACTTGTATATATTTAACTAGCACTGCTATTTTATTATAACATATATATGATAAATATGGTTGAAATGGAGATGTGGTTACTAATTGAAATGGAATCATGCTATGTTATTGGCATTTGAATGTTGTAAAAAGGCAGTGCGGTATATTAAAACTTCTCATATGATGAAGTTCAAAAATTGAATTAAAAAGATTTATTATACGTAATCTAATTTTATATTTCTGCAAGAGAAATTGATTAGTACATATGTATACTCAAAAGGTTATGTACATAAACATATGTCTTTGTATATATATTTTGGCTTGAAATTTCAGATTTAAACTTGATTCATGGGATTGATCAATTAGCCATAAACTCCTAGATTGATAAATTAATTCATTTGTTTGGAAAAAACTACATATAGCATGGAAAACATTAGAATAAGTAACTAAAAATTGTAGGAAAAACTACAAATTGCAAATTTTTGCATGTCAAAATGATGAAAAAATATATTTTATTTATTAAGGTAATTATTCGTGAAGACTACAACACATTAGTTATGCGTGATGACATATAAATAAATTAAACATTCAATGAAAAAAATTATATCTTAAAACATAAATAAAAGACAAAATAGTCAACTCTTAATAACTACGGTACATATATATTTTTAAAGCGGATAAAATGAAACATTACTGATAATTTGAGAATGAATAATATATAGGAGTAGTATATAAGAATTAAGAAAAACAAAACGAATATAGGATCAATATCCACATACATTGTACAAGACTTAACTAGTAGAAATATTTTTAATAGAAGAACTTTTATTTTTAAAAATCACTTAATTTTAATTTTTAACTCAAATATCACTTAATTACTGTAAGTGTTTTACTTACTAATTCAATTAGCTTATTTACTTGATTTTTTCATTAAACTTGTTTGCATATTAAAGCCAAAATTGTAGGAATTAAAAGACACGCCAAACTACGGAAGCACACGCTAAACTTAATGCACATTTGGAGAATTACCTCTTTAGACTGCACAAATTATCATTATGTGCAAACTATATACAAATATAAAATTTATATTTACATTTTATTTGACACTATATATGTACTATGTAGGGAGCCAAAATTTTTTTTTTCCTCTAAACAAAACTTTTTTACTGTAAAAAGGTATATATATTCTTTTTTATACGTCCGTACGTGATAATAAAATCCAAATAAATAATATTTCTCAAGAGAAGATTAGTCAAAACCAACTTGTTTTTGTTCAGCTTTACATTAACTTATTCCCCCTATATAAGGATCGATGAAATTGCTAAGTTTGCTCATCAACAACTGAAAAAACATTTCTATCAGTTGAAAATATAGTATCAATATGACAATAATAATAACCAAAATCCTGTTTATTTCTTCTCTTTTTCTTTCAAGTGCATTATTTCTTGCAAGATCTGGAGAAGTTGGTATGTTAAAAATATTCGAAATAGAACCCTCCCGCGTCTAAATTATTTTAATTAGTACTATTAACGTACTTTAATTTAACCTGTACTGATTCACATTTTTTATGAACAGTTGCATTTAGTTATCTTTTAGCTGACGTGCTATAGTATAGAAGTTCTTCTGCACTATATATATGATGTATAACGTTCTGATAATCTTTATGTTTGTGCAATTGATGTAGATGATGAGAGTGATTTTAGTTACGATGAAAACGCGGTGAATGGACCAGGTAACTGGAGCAACATTCATCCAGATTGGATCAAATGCAATACTGGAAAAATGCAGTCTCCAATTGATTTTCCTAACAAAAAGGTTGAAGTTGTATCGAATTTAGGAATACTTCAAAAATTCTACAAACCATCAAATGCCACTCTCTTGAACAGAGGTCATGATATAATGGTACCTTCAATATTCACTGAAGATGTTTCAAATTTAACATATATGTATGAAAAATAATTATGATAGTTTTTTTTTACAGGCGAAATGACACTTCAAATTAAACTATTTCCAAGAAAATGGTCATGGAATTTAAATTTTACTTTCTAGCCATTTTAATTTGTTGGCTTGTTCTATACCGTTTCTACACACCTTCTATACAGTATCTATACATATCTTATACATATAAATATTCTATATGAAAATTATACAGTTTCGATACACAATTTATACAATAATTGTATTTTTTTTTTTTTACACATTTTATACAACAATTATATGTAATTTTTATACACTTTCTATATATTTTTTATACTATACATATTTGATAGAACTATACAATTTCTATACATATATAATATAGATACATATTCTATATATAACAATTATACCGTTTTTATATAATTATATTTAATTATTATTTCTAAACAATAACAAAACAAATATTTTCCAGCTAAAATATTTATATACAATTTCTCGAAGAATGAGTGAATTATTAATTTATAAATGCAGTTGAGATGGGATAACGGAGGATTTTTGAAGATAAATGGAACTCAATATCAACTTAAACAAGTTCATTGGCACACACCTTCCGAACATACTATCGATGGAAAAAGGTATATATACTTCATAAAGTTAATTTACACTCTTAAAATTCAAATGACGTCACATAAGTTGAGGCTGATTAAAGAAAAAAAAACATAAACATTCACCTTATCTTATCATATTTACATAAATCTCCATCCTTACAAAGTAATTACAAAAATTTCAACTAATTATGTATCTGCATTGCATGTATTAAGAGCTAATTATGTATCTCGATAGACCCAAAATCGGAAAAAATATATCGGAAACTAATTATATATCTCTACAAAGGTAAAATGTATTTTTGTTGGATGTATCGTGAGCTAATTATGTATATGAACACACCCAAAATTAAAATTTTCAGTAATTGTATAAAATATCGATATTTTTTGTAATTAAATTTTAAACTGTCGGGATTTATATTGTTTGTCTGTGATTAAATGCAGGTTTGATATGGAGGGTCATTTGGTACATGAAACCGATGATGGAAAGAATATTGCTGTAATTGGAGTCCTCTACGAGATTGGATTATTGCCTGATCTCTTCCTAAAAATAGTAAACACAAATTTATTTGTTACGCTATCAGTATAATTTAACCGGTTATATTATTCAGATTCTTGATACTATTATTATGTACTTGTAATCACAGATAGAGAAGGATTTAAAAGCTCTTGCTGATAAAAAAGATGCAGAAAAAGCCATTGGAATAATTGATCCAAATCTAATAAAATTAGATGGCAAAAAATATTACAGGAATATGGGTTCCCTAACAGTACCACCTTGCAGTGAAAATGTTGTTTGGACTATTGATGCAAAGGTAACAAAATTATCCAGACTCGTTATTATGAAAATTTAATATAATTACTTATATTTGGAAAGCAATAATTTTTGTATAAATAACATAAATACCAATCTTTTAGGAAGTAATTATACTCTCTTCCACTTTTTAAATTATTTTACTCTCTCCCCCTATTAATATAAATAACATAGCGGATATATACATATCATTCTGTTTATATGTTGGGATTTTTATAATATGTTTAGGGAGTTGGATTTTTTATAATATTGAAAATATAAGGTGTGTATTTGTGTAATTTTTAGATAATTTTAATTATGTTGTTTTGTGTTTCTTTTTTTCAATTTCCTAGGTTAAAACTGTAACGAGAAAACAAATTAAACTGCTCCGAGATGCTGTTCATGACGTGAGTTGCTAACCCAAAATACAACTTATAAATTTATACTGTAATTTAAAGGACAATATTTTCTTGACTTCTTTCTTGTCCTATTTATCTCAGGGATATGAATTCAATGCCAGACCAGTTCAGCCATTAAACGATCGTCCTATTAAATTCAACAAACCTTGGCCTTTTATTTAGGAAGTGTATTAACCTTCCCAAATTGTACTACTGTCTTTTTTATTAGTATAATAAATAAACTGGCTGGAGCTATGTCAAACACTTTATTGTACTACTGGTGCACAGTAAGAATAACTGTCTCTAGAACTGGGAATAACTATGATTTTATGTAACAGCAGATTGTATCACGAGTTACTCATTGTATGCATGGTAACACTAATAAAACAAACATATGGTATTAATTTGTTTTGTGTAATGATTCGTAAATTTAGTCTGTGAAAACATGATTCATTCAAGTCGTCTAAGCTGATCACAGATGAATTTATTTATTAGCTCAATCTAATTCAGTTCATAAAAGAAATATAGATTGTTTTGCAGTCTAAATTGACCCATTTGAAAATTATTTAAACCCAAAAAACTTTTGAACGTCAATAAGTCGGCCGTTCATTCACTCGATCCATTTTAACTCATTCAAATTCAGTGCAATCCGCATGTAGACACGTAAAATTTATTGGATCAAATTCATATAAAATTTGAATTTGATCCATATTTTATCGGGTCTAAAATTATTTTGGGCTTAAAAAAAATAATGATAAGCCTATTTTATTCCTCATCGAGGTACATCTCACTTTGAAGCCCAAACTCATCAAGTGACGTGGCATCCCGGTCAAATCCAAGACCAATGAGACGTCGCCACATGTACAAATGATGTGGAAATCTCATTCAAATTCAACAACCAGTCAAAAGGCGTCAAATGGCAAAGTGACATGTTTCGGTCAATCACAAGCAACTAGGTCTACCCCTACAACTATAAATAGGGGAGTAACATAACATTCTAGAGAAAAGAAAAAGGAGGACATTCTGCAAGCATTGGAGGAAGCTTCTGCATTGACTACACAGCTCTTCAGCAAATTGACTAACGGAGTTCTGCCCCGAGAACAACTCGACAAGATGAAGTGTTGTCAGACAATTCCTAGAGATCCAAACACATTTCTAGGAGGCTCAAATCATCCTACATTCGAGAATCACGCTGCAAAGGCCCTCGAATCATGAAAAAACTTAGGAGAGAGAATCGAGAGAATAATGAAATTGTACTCGCAAAATTACTTTTAAGTAAAATTATTCTTTTTTTTATTTTATTTTTTGCTTGCAGTTAATTTTCAGCGTTAACGAAAATTTGTTGCGAACAAACTGGCATGTCCAGTGGGACCAGTTCTGCTCTTCATCTCTTCCCCCTACAAGTCAAAGGAAATCACATATTCGACTACTACAATGGACTTCAAAAAAATTAATGAAGTTTCGTGCAAGAAGTCTACTACTGCCACGTCTACTGAGATCAAACTTGTTGGCCCCATCAATCGATGCAATCTCAACGCTTGTTCTTTGGATGGATCCCAATAATTCACCATTTCGGAGATGACAAAAATGAGAAAATCTCAAATTTCGGCAGTAACTACAGCCCTTGGGAGCAACTTTGCTTCTATTTTATCAGATGAACCGTCTGAAACTGGCTGCAACTTTGGAGAATCTGAAAACTTAATGAATTCTCCAACTTCAACGAAAGTCAAAACCTTCATGGTTGATGCAATTGACATGGACAAGAAGTTTGCAATGATGGATCAAACCATTGAAGCCTTAAAGAAGTCCGTTAATGAGAAAGATCATCAAATAGCCAGACTTATGAGCATGTTAGATCTCTACAATCCTGAAGAGTCAAATTATAATCTAACACCGTCAGAAAAAGTTGATGGTGAATCTCTCATCAAGACAAGTGATAATTACTACGCTGATCGATCTGCTTCAGTGGCTACTCTAACAGTTCAACAACTGCAAAATATGATTGCAAACACTATCAAGGCACAATATGGCGGTTCGTCACAAAATTTCGCAGGATACTCAAAGCTATATTCTAAGCGAATCGAGGGCTTACAAATGCCAATTGGATATCAACCGCCAAAGTTTCAATAATTTGATGGAAAGGGAAATCCAATGCAACACATCGATCATTTCGTTGAGACTTGTAGTAATGCTAGTACACATGGCGATCTTCTTGTCAAGCAATTTGTTCGCTCCTTGAAAGACAATGCTTTTGATTGGTACACAGACTTGGAGTCTGGATCAATTGATTGTTAGGAGCAACTAGAAAGTCAGTTCCTAAATAGTTTCTACAGTACCGTCGTATGGTCAGTATGATGGAGTTGACAAACACAAGAAAAAGTAAAGATGATCCTGTATAATATTACATAAATCGTTGACGAACATTGAGCTTTAATTACAAGGATCAACATTCTGAAACTTCCGCGGTTGAAGTTTGCATTCAAACGATGTGTTGGGGCCTTGTGTATATCCTTCAAGGAATTAAGCCTCAGACTTTTGAAGAATTAGCTACGTTCGCTTATGACATGGAGCTAAGTATTGCAAGTCATAGAATGACGTCACCTGATTTTGATCCTAAGAAGGAAGTCACGAAATTTGAAGACTCATCTGAAGACCAAATTGGAAAATCTATGACGACAACTGTGAGTTTTATGAAGTCTTCTACAAGACAAAAGTTAAAAAAGGAAGCTCCAAAGTAGCAAATGCGAGAGGTAAAAAATCAACCAACCTTGAAAGATTTACAAACAAGGGTATATCCTTTTCCCGACTCTGATGTTCCTGAAATTCTTGACGAGTTGTTAGAAAAGAAGTCATTGAACTTCCTAAGTCAAAGCAACCTGAAGAATCAAACAAAGTTGATGATCCTAAATACTGCAAATTTCACTACATTGTTGGTCATCACACCACAAAATGCTTTATCCTGAAGGAAAAGATCATGACAATAATGAAAGAGGGAAAGATCATCATTGATGAAGGCGATACAGTTGACGCAAATCATGTTAGCGCCAAATTGCACTATATGAAAGGTTCAATTTCAAAAGCTCTACAAGTCATGCGCTCTGTGGAATCACCAAAAGTTGTAGATATCATCATGCTACAATTTTGGAGCTTTGACCCATTTGGGGTTCTATCCTTGAAGAAAACAACGGGCAAATCCATGCAAAATTTCTCCAATAGTAAGAAGGGTGATACTTCGACATCGATCACTTGTAAAAGAAGAAAATGTCAAAGGACTTCTAAACTCCAACTTCCAAAAGTCGACACAAGATCAAGTGCAAATCTGCTTCAACCAATGGGGGCTATAAATACCAAACTGAAGTGCAACAATACTCCATTACAAAGGGTTGGAAGGAAAGTTACATTATAAGAATTCCTTCCCGAAACGCTCCTTGTTGCACGAGCTTAAATTGTAAGTAAAAATGCTCCTTTTTGCACGAGCTTAAACTGTAAGTCAAAAATGCTCCTTGATGCACGAGCCTAAACTGCAAGTCAAAATTACTCCTCGATTCATGAGCCTAAACTGCAAGTCAAGATGCTCCTTGATGCACGAGCCTAAACTGCAAGTCAAGAACGCTCCTTAAGGCACAAGCATAAACTACATGACGCTCTTTTAGGCACGAGCATAAACTGCATGATGCTCCTCGATGTACGAGCCTAAACTGCAAGTCAAGATGCTCCTTGATGCACGAGCCTAAACTACATTTCAAGAACGCTTCTTAAGGCACGAGCATAAACTGCATGATGCTTCTCGATGCACGAGCCTAAACTGCAAGTCAAGATGCTCCTTAACGCACGAGCCTAAACTGCAAATCAAGAACGCTCCTTAAGGTACGAGCATAAACTGTATGACGCTCCTCGTTGCATGAGCCTAAACTGCAAGTCAAGACGCTCCTCGACGCACGAGCCTAAACTGCAAGTCAAAACGCTCCTTAAGGCACGAGCTTAAACTACATGTCTCTCTTGGCCCGCATGAGTCTAAACTGTAAACGGCTCTAAAAAAAAATTATTATGAAGTTTGAATGCATATTCGGAGTCCTTTGAAGATGTCGTCCTTAAGGCAAAAGGATTCTTCATTTTCTACCAAGTAATAAAGTCTTCTCCACAAGGAAAAGACTTGTGGTACTTTGAATATTGCTCTATCCTGGCCTTCAACATATTGCAGGAGTAATGCTTCCCAAAACATAAAGTAGAAGATGAAATTCATGAAGTATTCACAAGCTGATGAGGAGTAGAGTATCATTGAATTTAGGCTGTAACTTCGAAAAAGTACATGAGAAAATATGCAAGTTCTATGATGGTCGTTTTCACGTGGGATGTAAATCTGTGATTTCATTTCTCAATGCCAAAAAATAAAACTTGATTCTGATACTCCCACGTCGAGATATGGAGTTTATGGTGACGTTGCGCAAAGCTGAAGTAACTAGCGAGCCAAGATTAGAAGGCCATTTTTTTAAGCGATATCTGGGATGATTCAGATGCAATCTGATTGTGGTTTCCGAGTAAAACGTATATCTGCGAATCTACTTTCTAATGCAAAAAACGGTACCTGATTGCGATACTCCCACATCGAGATATGGAGTTTATGGTGACGCTGTGCAAAGCTGAAATAACTAGCGAACCAAGATTAGAAGGCCCTTTTTGGAGCGATATATAGGACTATTTGGATGCAATCTGATTGTGATTCCCGTGCGAGACGTAGATCTTCTAGTCTAGTTTCCAACGTAAAAAACGGCTCCTGATTTCGATACTCCTACATCAAAATATGAAATTTATCATGACACTGCGCAAAGCTAATAAAATAGACACCTCAAGACATTGAATTCCATTTTTTTGAATCAAACAACTCATAGTTTTGTTCTCCCATCGGGGAATAAATATTTTTGTGGACGTGCGCCTAGTACTTTCTCACCAAAGTCAGAAAAGGCTACTCCCCATGTCAATATTATCAATCTGGATGGCACCACGTACGTGCTGCTTGAAAAGAATGGGATGCTCTCACTCGAAGCCTCTTTGTCGCCGAACCCCACGGATGAGATGCACCACATGCTTGCTTTGCAACGATGGACTGCAGACACTCAGAACTTCATCATCACAAGGTCACAAGAATGACACCAAGTACATGCTCATTGAAGCTAAAATGGGAAACTTTTAGCGTCGTCAAGGATGAAATCAGATCATTCCAAGTCACTTTCTTATCAAGCAGTAAGGAAGTAGTGCACTAAATGGTTCGACATCAATCATGCCAACCTTTTTTGGTCTGGCATGAAGACCATTTGCATAAACCTGCATAAAAAAAATGAAGATGAAACATATCTATAGTGTTGACCGGATAAAGCTTCTCGGTTTTATGCGGATTGATGTCAACTACGTGAAACTTCAATGTGGCAATAGGTGTCGGTACCAAAGGCATGATGCTTCTATTTGGCATGATCAACATTGGGAGAAACACATCAGTTTAGTTCAACATGGCTGATGAAATTTGATTTTCAACCATTGATCTTTTATCCCGAGATGCAAAGAGTTTTCTATGTCAAGATGTAAGAAAATAGGCACAAATTTTCTTGCCAAGAATAGAAAAGAGTTGCTCCGAGTGTCTGTTTTCAAGACGTGACAGGGAATATTGCTCGCCAAATCCGCGAGAAAATGGGTGAAGCACCTAGTTGTTGCTCATTAAAAAAGTATGAAAATGAGGACTACTATAAATAAATCGTTGGTTGCTTTGACGAAGACTTTCATGACATGAAAGTTCATGGAGAAAACTTTAGTTATACCACTCGCAAGCATTGGTCTAACTAGGATGCACCAATGAGAAATAAGTACCTTTGAGGTCACGAGAATGAAAACGCATTCATGAGTACTTCAAGTCTCGCCGCCAAGTTTCGGCAAGCCTACACGTCGACCAACTTTGAAGTAGGGGGCATCTGTAGACACGTAGAATTTATTGGATCAAATTCATATAAAATTTGAATTTGATCCATATTTTATTGGGTCTAAAATTATTTTGGGCTTAAAAATAATAATGATAAGCCTATTTTATTCCTCATCGAGGTACATCTCACTTTGAAGCCCAAACTCATCAAGTGACGTGGCATCTCGGTTAAATCCAAGACCAATGAGACGCCGCCACATGTACAAATGGTGTGGAAATCTCATTCAAATTCAACAACAATCAAAAGGCGCCAAGTGACAAAGTGACATATTTTGATCAATCACAAGCAACTAGGTCTGCCCCTATAACTATAAATAGGGGAGTAACATAACATTCTAGAGAAAAAAAAAAGGAGGACATTCTGCAAGCATTGGAGGAAACTTCTGCATTGACTACACAGCTCTTCAACGAATTGACTAACGGAGTTCTGCCCGGAGATCAACTCGACAAGACGAAAATCAACTCGACAAGACGAAGTGTTGTCAGACCATTCCTAAAGATCCAAACTCATTTCTAGGAGGCTCAAATCATCCTACATTTGAGAATGACGCTGCAAAGGCCCTCGAATCACGGAAAAACTTAGGAGAGAAGAATCGAGAAAATAACGGAATTGTACCCACAAAATTATTTTAAATAAAATTATTCTTTTTTTTAATTTTATTTTTTGCTTGCAATTAATTTTCAGCATTAACGAAAATTTGTTGCGAACACTGCATATTTAATTAACATCGTTAGATAGACTTCTGCCCATGTTAAAACCCCAGATGTAATTGATCAAAAGGGAAAAAGTTGTTTATTTTTTCCGAAGCTTGAATTTATGTGGCAATCGTTCCATATGCATCATCCGACTAGGAAAATAATGCTTACGCCGTCTCAAATTATTTATCGCGATTTCAAAAAATAATAATCTCAAATTATTTTGTTATTTTACAAGATCAAGATAATATTAATTATTTATTCATGTCAATTTTATCTATCCCTCTATTTTAATTTATTTGTCGTAATTTTCTTTTTAACTTGTTTAAAAAGAAACATTTTTTCCTTTTTAGCTACTTTTATTTTCCAAAATGACACTATTTGGGATGGAGGGAATATAATGGACTTTAACTAAACTGCAAGTGATGTAAAAGACCAGAATCAATTGGTCTAGGCTGTAACCAACCATTAGATAGCAATCAATTTGAAGTGAAACAGAGAAATAAGTAGTCCTAATTATATAAGACTTTACGTCAATTATGTTACCAGATTTAATTTAGTGGATGGGTATATAGGGTAAACTATAACGTAACACATGATATGATCGAGGATCAATGGCGGATCTACCTTTTGCTGAAGGGTTCATCCGAACCCTCTTCGGCAAAAAATTATGTTATATATGCATGGTTAAAATTATTTTTATATATATATCACTAAAAAAAAAAGAACTACCACAAGTGGTCACTTTTATATTTTAAAATTTCAAAATAATTTTTTCAATAATTTTTATATAATTATTAATTATTTTACAAATAAAAATTAAAAAAAATAAACGACCACTTGTGGTCGATTTAAAAAAAAAATAATTAATAAAATATTTTCAAAAACTGACCACTTGTGGTCGGTTTTTAATTATTAATAATTTTATAAATAAAACTTAAAAAAAAAAAAGAAAACCGACCACTTGTAGTCGTTTTTTTTTTAAATAATTAATAAAATATTTTTAAAAACCGACCACTTGTGGTTGGTTTTTATTTTTTATTTTAAAAAACACCGACCATTAGTGGTCGGTTTTTAGTTATTTTTTAAAAAAAATCTTTTGATTTTTTTTTAAAAAAAACAACCACTTGTGGTCGATTTTTATTTTTTATTTTTAAAAAATATTTTAAGAAACCGACCACTTGTGGTTGGTTTTTGAACAAAAAAAAAAAAAAAAAACTTTTAGTGAGCAATAATTATATATATGTAATCAAATATATGTATGTATATTATTTTCATTAGAAATATATATATATATATATATATATCTTTTTCAAATTACACTGATCACACGATATCGATAACGGTCTATTATAAGGTAATATAGCTGTGGATGTGATATATATAGTATGCATTCAAGCGTTCATATCTCTCTCTCTCTCTATATATATATATATATATATATTATCTAGCGATCGATTGATGAACGATGTAGTCAAAACCTAATATTGTATTAAGATAATCAAATATAATTAATCGATCACTCATCTGAGTAAGTATAAGAAGCACATCGCACTATATTATTGGATAATATACTTGTGTACGTATGTGATAGATATAGTACGTATTTAGAACTTGATATAGTCGATAGTGTGTATATGTGTGTGTATGTATAGGTATATATACATATACATATTATATAGTGATGGTATATTAATGACATACGATAATGTAATCAATAATATATCTGAGTATTTGTAAAATATGTTGTATATTATTATGGGGTAGTAAAATCGTGTATTTGATGTTTATAGTACTTATCTGAAAGCTGATAGACAATTAAATATATGTATATACGTATATATCGTGTAGTGCCGTATGCAGTAATCGAAAATTAGATAACTGAATGTATATATCAAAATATTTTGAATGATTCATTCATATATATGATAATATTGAGAATTGAAGTAATAATATAAAGTATGTTGATGTGATATTAATGTTAGTCAAAATAATTGATAACTCATCAGAGTTTATATACGAAATATGTCGCATTATATTACGGAATAATATACTCGTGTACGTATATATCGTATGTATTTAGAACTTGATATATATAGTAGATAGTGTGTATATATTATTATTGAATATATATATCCAAATATTTTGAATAATACGTTAACATCATATGATCGAGGTAATAATACATTATTGAAGTCATAATAATGAAGATAATTAACCGACAATTCATCATATTAATACGTTGTATTAACATAATCGAAATCTCCAATTCATTATTTTTTTTAACCTAATTTAAATTCCAATTGACCTACTTTTAAATGTCTTAATCTCAGTCGTTGATCTAACGGCTGAGATCAGATCAACCAATCTCTCCTACATGGTGTGTTTTATTTTACAAGAATCTTCAAACTTGAATAAATTTTTCATTATTTAGCATTATTTATTCTCGTTATTATTTTTATTATTATTTATTATCATTATTATTCATTATTTATATATTATTTAAATAACAGCCCAAATTACAATTACTTTGCCAATTAATTTATCTTGTAGTCCAATTTTTATTTAAGTCACTATAATTTTAGTCCATTTTATCTAATTTTTTACAAATCTAGACAGTTTTAATCACAAATATATCAAAATTGAAGAGTTAACCCATTTTTAATCTCAGTCGTTGATCAAAATTGATCTAACGGCAGAGATAATTTCGACCATCCATTTCCTTTTAAGAATCAAATACCCCAAACCCTAGTCATTTTTTAAAAACTTCCGCCTCCAACACTCTCTCTCTATCTGCCCTCTCCTCTCTCTCTCCACAAAGCCCCTCCAAATCTCGATCTCCCCCCTCTCCTCCGATCTATCCGCGCTGCCTCCAACCACCATGCCGCCGTCAACAGCCCTCTCCCGCCGTCGCCATCACCGGCGAGAGACCGAACCAGCAACGCCAGCCATGGCACCGCCGCTGCTCTCCTCTTTCTGCCACCATCAACACCGGCGAACAGCGCGACCAGCCGCCGTCGCCCCCTCCTTCTCCGGCGAAGACACTCTCGCCGCCGCAGAGCCATGCCATTTGCGCCATCACTTGCTTTGACCGAACCCCACGAGGGTGTCAAGGGTTCGATTCCAATGCTTTACATGTCAATTGCATGATGAATTTGTCTCCGGTAAGGTCGTTCTCGGATCTACTCTACTTGTTTCGGAATATGAAATATGTGGGTTAACTTGGATCTGAGTTTCTCTATTTTGAATGTTCCGATTTCATGCCTGGCTAACGTTACTTTCTGAACTGGGCACTGAATGACTTAATTGTTATTCATCCATGAAATGAATACAAATTCTTCATTTGTTTGTGATGTTATGTATTGGTGGAGTGATGTATAAATGTGTTGCTAGAACATCTCAACGGATTCACATTCCGCCTCATTTCATATGCTCCTATTCTTTATTCTGGCCAACAAGAATAAGACATTTTATTTGATTGAAAATTCAACAACTTCAAGAACCCTGCTAAATTCAAAATGCACGACTGAACTTTATTTTATGGAACTGTGCAAGTATGGAAGTATTTTTTATAAAAAAAATTATACTCTTCAATTTTGGTGATTTAGTAACTTGAAAATGGTTAATTAGTTACTTGAAAATGGTTGTGTAGTTACTTGAAATTGAAATGTCTACTAGTTATTTGAAAATGGTTAATTATAGTGAAATAAAATGTCAATTAGATATTTGAAAATGAAGATTCAAAAAAAATGTCAATTAGATACTTGAAAGTGGATACATATAGAAGTGTAGTTATTTGAAAATTGTTAAGTATAGTGACTTGAAAATGTGAATTAGTTAATTGAAAATAGTTAAGTGTAGTGACTTGAAATGCTAGTACATGACTTGAAAATGGTTAGGTGTAGTTACTTGGAAATGGTTAAGTGTAGAGACTTTAAAGGAATTTTATTTTTAAGGTACTTGAAATGTGGACTTGTATTTTGAATTTAGTTAAGTGTGGTCACTTGAGAAGTGAATAAGTACTTGAAAATGTTTAAGTGTAGGTAGTTGAAATGTGGACTTGTGTTTTGAATTTAGTTAAGTGTGGTCACTTGAGAAGTGAGTTAGTGACTTGAAAATGCATAAGTGCAGGTACTTGAAACGTGGATTTGTGTTTCTAATTTAGTTAAGTTTGATTACTTGTGAAGTGAATTAGTGACTTGGAATGTTTAGATGTAGTTACTTGAATTATGAACTTGTGTTTTGAATATAGTTAAGTGTGGTCACTTGAGAAGTGCATTGGTGAGTTGAAAATGTATAAGTGTAGTTACTTGAAATGTTTAATAGTGAATTATTGGTGAGTTGAAAATGTATAAGTGTAGTTACTTGAAATGTTTAATAGTGAATTATTGTTTAGAAGGTGATGTGGTTGATGACTTTATTAGTTGAAAATGCTTAAGTTTTGGTGACTTTTAAAGTGAATTTTTTTTTTTTTATCAATTTTACTAGAGTTAAAAATCTATCATTTACTTTTTTGCATGTGCGTAGTTCTCGATTTTTAAGCATAGTATATATTTTGTCAATGCGTGCAAATACATTTATGTAGTTGAACAACTTTATTTAGCTCTGTTTTATCATAACATTCAGGGATTGTGGAGTACTTGAGCGAAGGAATACCAATTTCTTCAGCAGATGTTGATGTAGCATATCATCGATTAAGATATGCATCTCATTTATGAAAATACGGTGTGGTTAAGTCAAAGAAATATTATGTTAGAGATAACAATGATCCTCCAAGATCAAGGCCTAGTTTTGTTCCATCACTTGCTGAATTATGGATTGTTAGTTTATAGAATAGTTCAGAAATTAACTGATGTTTTGAAAATTTTGATTGGAACTTTATTTTTATAATGACTGTTCAAGACATGTTATGTATGTTTATGCTCAAGTTATATGTTTTGATTTCGGGATAAATTGAATTAAATGTCTTATAAATTTCATGCTTAAGACTGCTGTATGTTGTTGAATGCTGTATTTGGGATTTGCAATTTTATTTTTTTTTAAAAAAATTTTCAGAAAAACCGACCACAAGTGGTCGGTTTTTTAATAAATTTAATTATTAATTTTATAAAAATTGACCACATGTGGTTAGTTTTTCAATAAATTTATTTATTAATTTTAAAAAAATGTGGTCGGTTTTTTTAAAATTAATAAATAAATTTAATAAAAATTCCTGCCACATATAGTCTGTTTTTTTATTAAATTAATTAATTAATTTAATAAAAACTGTGTGGTCGGTTTTTTATCAACTTAATTAATTAATTTAATAAAAAAATTGACCACATGTAGTCGGTTTTTTTTTTTTCCTATCTAAAATTAGTTTTTCAATTTTAATAATAATATAAAAATTTTAAAATTTTTATATATTTTTTTTAAAAATCGACCACTTGTGGTTGGTTTTTAAAAAGCTACTAGTACTTTTCCGACCAAAAATTTTTGTCGGTTTTTTGGTCGGAAATAGGGAAAAATCGACCACTTGTGGTTGGATTTTGTGGTCGGTTTTTTTCTTTTTTTTAGTAGTGTATATATTAGATGTTAAATTCCCTTCGGTTAGTTCGTATGTTCACTTATGAACTCAATTCGTGAATATCCTGGCTCCACCATTGTTGAGGATGATAAACAAAAGTTACTTTCAGTTTCAATGTGTAAGGTGAGAAACTTTAAAGAAAAAAGAGAGAGATTTCGTAACAACTCTAATTAATCCACTTTTAGTTTATGGGCGAAGTCGCCTATATTAAAAGGGTGATCAGGTGCACACGTCGTATGTCTAGGCTAAATGTTAGCTATTAGAAGTGTGTATTTAATTTTACACATTTTTGAATTATGACTGAAAATTAAAGAAAATTTGCATACTTTTTGTCGAATTCCTAGCTCCACCACTGTTTTAACTTGAAAATTAATTTGACACACAATTAAAACACATCTAACTTATGGAAAGTATGAGAGATAGGTGATTATGACGTGATTAATCTGCAACTTATTGATGATATGATTGTATATAAGAGGGTATAGATGTAAATATTAGAGTAGAATATTAGTAGGTATAAGTTGCATATCTAGTTTTTCTTGCCAATATTGTTCCCAGCTTCGCTACTGTTTAATTTGAAAATTAATTAGACACAATCACTAGAGTTGGCATGGTGGTTTAGCGTCATGTCTTTTAAGTAAAAGGTCGGGGATTCTATCTCCACTTTTGACGAATGGAGCAAACTTTGTGATCATTCCTTATCGCTTAGTGCGCTGACAGAAGGACGGAGGATTAGTCTCACAAAAGTATGAGAGAATTTATCGATGACATGATTGTATATAGGAGGATATAGATACAAAGATTAAAGTAGAAAATTAGTAGGCATAAATTGTACATATCTAATTTTTCTTATCAATATTATTATTATTACTCTCTTACTGTCTAATTGTTTGACTTTATTATTAGACATATAAAACATTATGAATGTTTGTTGGGGAAATGATCTCTTAGACGGATAATAACTGCCCAACTAGCGAGTGATTACGTGCAATATATATATATATATATAAATTGATTATAATTTTGAGTTAACAATTTTTTTATATGCCTTCAAAAAATTTAAATTATTAATTATTGCAATTATAATACTTTTTACATATTTTTTTAATATATGATAGATAAAACCAAAATAAATAATAAGATTAACGCGTAAAATATGTAATTACAAAACTGACCTCCATCAGAAGCAGATAGAGAAGCAAGCACAGCAATCACCAGTTGCCTTCTTTAGCTGTCTGGTCACTCATAATTCTATACAGCAGTAAAGTAATATAAATTAGTGTCTGCACAATCTCAATTTTTATATGACATGCTATTTAAGGAGTCAATTTTTTTTCTTAATTTGAACAAAACTTTTTATATGTTTTCTATTGTAAAAAGTCATAATGTAAAAAAAAAAATAGTGACACCCTAAGCATAAAGATGTCTTTATGCTTTTTAGTAGGTTTATTTCAACATGAAACCGTAGAATAGTGACACCCATAATATATCGTCACTCATATGTAAGAAAATAGGCATGCATGTATGAGAAATAAAAGAGAAATTCATTTAAAGAACATAGAATTTCTAACCAGCAATTAAACTGATCAAGTGAACAATTCCAAAATGAATTCATCGGTCTTAATTAGTCTTATATTAATCCAGAAGTTATCCAAAATGAATCCATCTCATTTAAAAGATAATTATGAATAATCCTTTGGCGGTTGGTTTCGAAATCGAGAGGGCGTCATGCGAAAGCTATTAGTTGCAAACTATCGTGGTGATAATTCAGACGACAAAGAAAAAACAATACTCAAAGAATTAAATTATTATATATTTTGATCAATCGACCTACATATTATAAAATCTAATATCAGAAACATTAAATCTCTCCCCTTAAACAAAAACTCTTTGATAACTACATTGTGGATGCACTTATGTTATGACATGAGAAAGGTCTACTATTTATAAATATCCAAAACATTTCTTCCAAGAAAGATGTTTTCCAACTATGGAAAAGTTTTATATTTTTCTTTTAGAAAAAGTAAAAGTAATTAAGGTATTACTTTTATTTTTCTTATAAGAAAAGTAAAACTTATTTTTGGTAAGAAAATCAGGACAAAAATCATAACATTGGCAACTAAATAAAGACATAATTTTAAGTGCACTTTGCTATGATAATTTTATGGTATACACTTATATATCTTCCTTATATGTTTGGAATAATTTGTCATTCATAAGTATTTTGCTATAATAAGTAGCATCTTAGATCCAAATTAATAATATTTCGAAAGAGAAGATTAATCAAAAACAACATTTTTATCAGTTTCATATTACCTTGCTTCTCCTATATAAGGATCTAAGAATTTACTGACTTCGCTCATCAACTTACAAAATATTTATACCAGTTGAAGATAAAATTAATATGAAGATGGCAACAATTACCAAAATCTTTTTCATTTATTTTCTTTTCCTTTCAATTACATTTGCTGCAAGATCACCAGTACAAGTTGGTAAGTTAAATGCATAATTAATTAATTAAAAACATATAATTAAGCTCCATTTATTTTGTTTTGATTTTAGATTCAACTTGTATACACTACCAATAGAAATAATTTTGATAGACACTAGCTATTTTAATCTTGCTTTAGGGTATTATTAATTCACACTTTTTATGAAGAGTTGCACTATTTTTGCAGCGTCAGTGTATATATCTCAATTATTCGATTGCAGATGCTGAGAATGAAGATTTTAGTTATAAGGGAAACGCAGAGAATGGACCAGGTAACTGGGGAAATATTAATCCACAATGGAGGATCTGCAATACTGGAAAATTGCAATCACCAGTAGATCTTGTTAAAGTGGAAGTTGTTAATTTAGGAATACTTGAAAAATTCTATAAACCAGCTCCTGCTGCTCTTGTGAATAGAGGACATGATATAATGGTACGTAACAAAGTGTATAATTAATAATGTATGTATCATTCATCTAGTCATGCTGAAATAATATTTTAATGATTGGTTAAGTATATATTCACAATTGCAGGTGAGATGGGATGGAGATGCAGGATTCTTGAAGATAAATGAAACTCAATATAAGCTCCAACAAGTTCATTGGCACACACCTTCCGAACATACTATCAATGGAAAAAGGTAATCCCTGTTTTAATTTGTTTATCATGTTTTTACTTGGTATATGATGTTTAAAAAAGTCAAGCGAATGGAGGACTTACGTTTTAAGAAAAAATAATTATTTTTTATAAAGTCTATTTTTTAAATTATATAATCAATTTCTTCTAATAAATTCTTTTTAATTAATAATTGAGTCAACACATTAATTTCTTGACACATAGTATTCTGGACTAGATATATCAAACTCCATCCAAATTCTTTTATATACAAAAATTATTTTTTTTCATAAATAGTATTTAATATATTTTTTAAAATTTATAATTTATTATTACTAAAAAAAAATGAGGCCCTCAAATTTTTGGGACCTTAGGCGCAGGGTTGAGCCGCCCTTGAAAAAAGTATGGTATTAAATTAAAGATATGTAACCATAATATCTTTTAATGTCGTGATCTTAAACATGACATGTGAAAGTTTTGATTAAAAGAGTTGCCAAAAAAGAAAAAACATTCTTTTTGAAAGGGAAGAAGTACATATTCGCAAGATTAATTACACACACATATTCATCATAACCAAATACAAAGTTAGAATTTGAAGCTTATGGGTTCATGAATCTACTCCTTTCAAGTTATTGGGTTCTAACTCTATTTCAATTTATTCGACTTAATTCGAAGCACGAGAATCAAACCACCTAATATTTTGTGTGATATCGAACATAGAATCTTTAATTTTAACTTTTAAAAACTACATTAGAAATACGATATATTGACAAAAACAAGGGAGTAATTTGTATATGTTCGGCTGATTTCTTAAGACAAATACAAATTATTGAATTCTGCAGAGTTCATATCTATATTCTAGTTTCGCCCCCATCATGACGGTGTAATGTATATAGAATATTGCTTGTCTTATTTGAGAGGCCTATTAAAGTTAATACAAGAAAAAGAATTAAGTTACTTCCTAATCTATGAACCAATATGAACGTCGTAAAAGGAAATAACTAATTACGAAATTAATTGAGTTATTGAAACTTCTAAAATGAAATTGTCAGAAATATATGAAAAATAAATGTACGTACCCAAAAAGGAAAAAATATCATAATTTATCCACTCACCTGTATAATTTCAACTAATTAAGTAAAAATATTTCGAATAAATATAATGCAGGTTTGATATGGAGGCTCATTTGGTACATGCAAGCAGTGATGGAAAGACTGCTGTAATTGGAATCCTCTATACAATTGGATTATTGCCTGATATTCTCCAAACCAAAGTAATTAAACACAATTTATTTATTTTTTATACTATCAGTATAATTTAATCGATCTTATTATTTTTCAGATTCTTGATATTGTTTACTTATTTAATTACAGCTAGAGAAGGATTTAATAGCTCTTGCTGATAAAGAAGGTGCAGAAAGAGCCATTGGAATAGTTGATCCAAATATAATAAAACTGGATGGCACAACATATTATAGATATATTGGTTCACTAACTACTCCACCTTGCACTGAAGGTGTTGTTTGGACTATAGATGGAAAGGTAATCAAAATTTGCCTAATTCATTATTATGAAAATTAAAAGTAATTAAGCATTACTATTTTGAAATTAATTTTAATTATATGATTTTTTTTCTATTTAAATTTCCCAGGTTAATAGTGCAACGAGTGGACAAATAAAACTGCTCCAAAATGCTGTTGTTAACGTGAGTTGCTATCCCAAAACTCTAGCAATAAGATTTTTTTCTAATGATATTATCATATGGACATAATTTATTTATTTACATGTTTGGTTATATATTTTGTCGATTTTCACTCACAATTTGAATATTTTTGCAAGTTCAATGCATGTGATCTGAACACAAATTTAATTTTTAAATTTCAATTTTCAATTTAACTTCAAATACTTTTATTTTTTTTTAATCAAATATCATTCAATTTGTATTCAAGCGCCTACTAAAAATTTTCATGAAAATCTTGTTGATTCTCTCAAATCGGTTGTGAATTAATGTTCGATCTTCTTATGTGATTTTGGAGAATCCTTTCTCTCTCAAACTAACTTTTGAATTGAGTTAGACCTAAAAATTATTTCTTTACCGTTTTTTCTAGAATCTACTTAGAATTAAATATATTTTACTTAAAAAACAATATTTTCTTGACTTTTTTTATTTCTCCTGTTTATCTCAGGGATTTGAATCCAATGCCAGACCATTTCAGCCATCAAATGGACGTCCCATCAAATTCAACAAACCTTTGGTTTTTGCTTAATTAGATAGTATTATTAACCTCCCTGTGTTGTACTATCGTTCATTAGTATACAGTAGGGTTTGCTATATATGAGGTGGCTTTATTTTAAGAAAATAAACTTGTTATTGTCTGTTGTACTACTAGTAGTACACAATGATAAACTTGTCTTTAGAGTTTAGAACTAGGTATAAGTATGATTTTATGATACAAATAATTGAATCATAAGTATCTCATTATATACATACTGTTAATTTGTTCTGTGTACGTTACAACTCGTATATTCGAAGGAACAAATTTGTTTCCTGCTTCCGAGTTCCGATCCATTTACATGTCATGGTTACTGTAAATATTTAGTCCAATAAATATATATATATATATATATATATATATATAAAAATGAATGCTATGGATAATTCCTCTAAAAGAAGGTCTATTGGAATAGTGGCCAAAAGGTATGCCTGGGAGCATGCCTAATCTATGTTCTTCACGCAGCTTGGTCTTTTTGGTTCTTGAGAATGGTCGTCACTTTAATTTAGACGGATCAAAATGTGAGTGTGCCCTATTTAGAAAACAAAAGTATTTCTTAATTTCTGTATAACTTCTTGAAAAATTTTCTATTCAATAATTTCTTTTTCTCAAATTTTATTCTTAGCAACTTTTATGTTCGAAGCAAGATATTATCTAACTAGACCGATCATAATTTACAACTATTTAAAATTTTCTATTACTATTTCAGAATGCAATCTATATCGATATAATGAAAGTGAAAGCCATACATATATTGCTAGTCCTCCGTTTTTTCTTCATTTTCAAATAGAAAAATCAAATTTTGTTTTCTTAATTAAGCTTCCTTTTGGTGATCGACGGGGAGGTTTGACTTACATCCCTACCTTATAAATCAATAACCTAAATATGAATACATAGAAGGAGGGACCATAATTAAGATCTTACGTCCACAAAATACAAATGAAAATTGGAAAATTTCAATCTAATACCAGTTGATAACCTATTCTTTGATAACTGAGAGGAAGAATGCAAAAACGTTTCTGCTGTCTATGCAGGGGCTGAGCCAAGCCTTATTAGAGGGTTCGACCGAACCATTTTCGACGGAAAAATATGTCATTTATACATGGTTAAAATTATTTTTATGCATCTATAGTAGGTGTTGAACCCCTTTCAGCTAAGTTTTCTTCGAATATTGAACCCTTTAGCTGAAATCTTGGCTTCGCCTCTGTTTCTATGCTATCTGGAAGATACAACTCCCACGTAAAAAGAATGGGTAATGCTGAAACAGTTCATATTATATTGTTCATGATATACAAAATTATTTTTTGGACGGTCTAATCCTTAAAATTTAGGGGGTGTCAAATTTGCGTGATCGATTGAATTTGAGAAGGTTAAAATAAAATGAATTTAGTAAATAATGACCCACCGGAAAGTTATTTAATTTGGAATGAGTTGGGTTAAATGCTGAAAAGCTAAGCGGTATGTAACCTAGCTCGGTCAATTCTTAGTAAGTTTTAGTTTCTTGTTTGATTTTGATAATTTTTAAATACACCTATTAAAAAAGTCTTATAAAAAATATTTTAACAAAGTTTTTCATTAGTTTAACTAAAAATTACACAAATACACAACTTATATTTTCAATATTATAAAAAATCTCACTTCCCTAAACATATTACAAAAATTCCAATATATACACAGAATGTTATGTATATATCGGCTATGTTGTGTATATTAATAGGGAGAGAGAATAAAGTAATTAAAAATATGGGATAAAGTGTAATTACTTCCAAAAGATTGATATTTATGTTATATCAATGTTTAAATGGGCTACATATCAGCCCAAACATGAATGAATTAGGCGAATCATATTTGTATGAATTTTTTTTATAAAAGCACAATTTAAGTTACTAATATCTATATCTATAATCTATAATATATTAAAAGTGTAAAAACCTTTAGAAAAGTGATTTGAATTTCTTACCCTTCATTAAAAGGTTTCGTAATAGACGAAATTGTCTTTTCACTTATTTCCTTCAATTATTAATTAATTATTAAAAAATTAGTAAGTCTTAAAATATATGGTAAATTAATGTAGGTAGGTTTTCTTTCCTTATGTAGTGGTCTCAAAATATGAGGTAAGAAAATATTAAGTAAAATATGTTTTAACTTTTGGATTAGTTTTAACAGATAATGTCACTTTTATCTCTTTTTAAACGTCATTCTTAATAAAAAAATTAAAGAAACAATGTTAACCTATGATTTCTCATAATTTCACATATAATAAAAGTTGAATTTGTGATTTCATATTTATTGTTGGTCCTTGAATCTTAGTATATTTCTTTTTTTTAATTGTTAGTTTCTAGATTTTTTTAAGTATTATTATAGTATTTATTTTGATAAAGTGTATGTGTTCTAGAATTATTAAAGTGTAATTTTATTTTACGCTTGTTTGAAGTTATTTTCATCAATAATTATCACAATTTTCTCAACTTTAATGGTATTGTTATGATACTCAATTATTGTATTGTTTTGTTGTAATTTTTATTTTGTTATTATATATCTTAAATTTTTTATGTTTAATACAGGTGGCAGATGAATGTTCGGTCAGGCTTTAAGAATTTTTTATGTAAAGGTTAGATTTAATTTAATCGTATTATTAGGATATATCGATTATCATATTATTTTGTTGCAGTTTCTATTCGCTTTATATCTGCTATTTTTTCTGCTTAATTCATGTGGTAGATGAATATTCGATCGGGTTTTTAAATAATTTTTGTGTAAAGATTAGGTTTAACCGTGCTATTCTGCTATTAACATGAAACATACGTTTCTAATATTTAAATCCTGAATTTACCTATTACTTTGTTTAGCGCTTGATTCTTATTCTCTAATTTGTATTTTGTAGAAGTGTTGTTTTCTCTGATAATGCAAGGGAGGATCTTGATTTGAATCTTCAACGGTCAATGACTTTGTAATTAATTCAATTAATTACTTCTGTAATATATTAATTCATCTGTTTTACGTACTTTTTTGATGATAATTTGAGAGTTGTTTTGTATTTTCAGCAAATCAGTTTTGCAATTGTATTGTCAACATGTAGTTTTTTTTATGTTGTACTTCTATTTGTATGTTACAAACAATATTTGCAGATTTTAGATGTCCTCTTAATTTTGTGTGTGAAGAATATTGTTGGTCTTTTCTGGCAATGTAAATGGTCAAAATCTTTGATTAGTGTTCAAGGCGTAGTAGTACTCTTCTCTCAAAAAGAATTTTACATTTTGAATTATAGGATTTAACATGTCTACTTATTGATGTGAATTTAAAGTTGGTTCCTATGTTTTTATTTATTACAATGTGTTTTCACCTTATGTCACTAATTATTATTTAATTAACTTTAGAGTATTGATTATAAATAATTAACGGATTCTAAAATATATAAAAAATTAATTTTGATAGATTTTTTTTCTTATCTACATGAAAAGAGAGTCCTAAAATATATAGTAAAGAAACAATTGGACATTCAACCCTAACTACTATATCTATTCATTTTATTATCTTATTTCCGTGCATCCAACTTTTTCCCATCTGAAAATATATATTCTTTTTTAACTCAGTTATATATATATATATATATATATATATATATATATATAGATAGATATATATATATATATAACCTTTAGAAAAGTGATTTGAACTTTTTGCCCTTCATTAAAAGACTCCGTAAGAGACAATATCATCTTTTTTACTATTTTTATCAAATTATAATAATACGTAAATATTTATAATAAATGATTTTTGAAAAATAAAAAACAGAACATATTTAAAGCAAACTAAATTGTAGCAGAAGTCTGATAAAACTGTCTATTTTTTTATTTATAATAGTCTTAACAAAATAAAAACTAACTTATTCTTGGAAAGTAAAAGATTACCATTAATATTTTGCAAACATGAAAACACTTTGCACGTAGGAATTCTAATACTCAAGTACCAAAAAAAAGGAGTCCTAATACTCTACGAATCATATTTTTAGCAAATAAAAAATTACTTTATTTTTTTTGCACAAATCAAAACTATCATAAGAGTATATATTTATTTTGCTAAAATAAAAAAACTGTCGTGAGCCTCTTTTTTTTTTTTTTTTATAAAATAAGAATTCTCTTTTTTCCTAATACAAATCATTTAGAAATTTTTTTTTTTTTAATTTATAAAAAGAGTTATTTTGTGTGGTAACTGAATTATTACCCAAAATAGAAAACACAAATAGTTAATTTTTCCTTTAATTTGATCGTCTCTTTATTTTATTTTTTCTTACAAATTGGTGATCGCTAATTATTTGACAATTTTTTAGACGTGTAGTTTCTGATTTAACAGCTTGGATAATGTCCATTGCAGTTGGAGATGGTCGAACAAAATCTGTTGATTTAAAAGTTGAACGATAAAAAGACGTTAATTCGAATACGACTCTAAATGAGTTAGTCAGGCTATATGTTTAAGCATTTTTATTCTTATTTTTGATATTGTCCTAACTTAATTATGTATTGCAATAGGAGATATGAAGAGGATGATGTTAGTATATTAATTAGTGATTGACTTTAATTGATGGCATCAACAAAAGAGGCGCATGGGGAGGTGGGGTGGAGGTTGGGGAGGTGGGGGAATCCAGAATTTAAATTCTGTGAATTCAATCTCTAAGGTTTCTTTACCAAAAAGTTTTTTATTCTCGTTCAATCTTTGTGTTTTAAAATTATAGGTTCACACCTATTTGATAAATGTTTACACATAAATTTATGCTTCACGTTGAAAGTATTGAATTTATATGAACCCAGTATGAAAACTCCACATCTGCTTTGTTGAAGAGAATAATGGAGGAAGTTTTCTATTGTGTTAACAATATGATTCCAAGAGAAAGGTGATACCCGAAGAATAAGAGATTATGAAAGAACGCATTTGATTGTGATTTAAGGTAAGTTTTTTTCATAATCTTATTCTATTGTCAATTATTATTTCTAATAATGTTATTTTTTCATGCATAGTTTTATTTATTGACTAAAGACACACGTGCAAAGCACGTACACTAGACTAGTTACTAAAAATGTCTCTTCACTTTATAAAAGTTACAAATATCCCAACTTTTATTATTTTTAATTAAAAACGCAGATACATCCTAAAACAACCACTTTTTTTGGATGCAACTTTATCAATCGATTCTACGGTCCCTTCCCTCTTCAACAACGGATTTCTTGGTGCGGTTTCATCCCACAATTTTCTCTACTTCATATTTTTGAATTAAGGTATTTCCCCCCAAATTCATATTCACTATCTTCTTATCAAGTTCAACAATTTTCATCAAAAATTAAATTAAACAACATTTTCAATTTTTCTAAGATTATTTCATTAACATTGTTGAACAAAATCTTAGTATATCGTATTTTTGAGTTTATATAGGCTTAATTAACATAATGAATATAGATTTAGGACCATCTTTTAGTCTTGAAATCTCTTAAAATCGGCAACATCAAATAATATGAAGATGCTGTTAATTTTGTTCTTGACGTTGTTTGTCACTGGGCAATAATTTAGACCGAGATACATATTTAAATATATGTGATACTTTTCTTCACTTTGTATCTCTAAGTATGTAACATTGTAGCTGTATGTATCTCTCGTTTTATTTGTGTGAAATATTCATATTAGAGACATATTTAATAAAGTAAGGGATACATTTAAAGTCCTTATATGTATAGTATGTATCTCTCGTTATATATTTTTGTGTAAATTATGTTTATGAGAGATACATATTATTACAGCAAGAGATACAATTAATGTTGTTATATGTATAGTATGTATCTCATACAAGCTATATTAATGTATATATTGTTGTAGATACATATATGTTTCAAAAAATATGTATTTCTACAAGATATCTGAGTAGTATTATGTGTATGTTCTTGATTTTATGTGCATCAAGATTCAACATGATTTTTTCCTAAATACTGTTTGACTTGAAAACTTCAAAGACACAATAAAGATGAATGTAGAAGTTTGCACCCTGAATTGAAGAAGAATGTGAATAAAAAACAGGAAGGATTTGACAAAGACAAAGAAAAAACGGGAGAGCAGCATGGGTGGAGAAATGGTTACTCCCTCCGTCCTATTTTACCCGTTTCAAATTTTCTAATTTGGTGTCATATTTTACTTGTTCTTTTTTACTTATTAAGACAAGACAATTTATTTTTTCCCATTATACCCTTAGTATAATTGCTTACTCATTATTATTAGCATTCTTGAAAAATGTTGCAAAGAGAAGTACCATTAAGAGTACACCATTAAGAATATAAATGGTGTTTTGGTATTGGTCATTCATCAATATTAGAACTAACAATAAGACACAATTAAGAGCGGCAAAATGATAAATTTACATTACCAATCTTTGTTTTCTTAATAACTGTATCATCCCAATTTGGGATGGGTAAAATGGGATGAAGGGAGTATAAGGGACGAATGGTCAGCAGATGAAATCTCACCACCAATAGGTTTAAATGGTACGAAGAAACTATGCTTAGTGATGACGTTTTGTTGAAGAATATTTCAAAAAAAAATAAAAATTGCATTATTAACAAAATGTCTTTTTTAGGGGATATTTTGTTGTTAATTAAAAGATTTGCAGAGTAAATTACTCCTTAATTAAATGCAGTAATTACTGTTACCTTTCATAATTTCAGCAAATTAGTTGCTTCAAATATGTATCATCAACTTTGTATCTATTTTAATTACATGTATCTAAAAAATACAAAAATGAAATTTTTTAAATTTTTGAAAAAAATTGAGATAGGATGGCAATATGGATAAACTAGTCGATATTTATGTAAGTTTTACTTTTTCATATCGACTATTTCACCACCAACCCCCCTCAACTAGCTAAAATTCATATTCAATGTAACAAGCAATTGATAATTTCACGTTATATTCAATGTAACAAGCAATTGATAATTTCACGTTATGAAATTAACTTGTAAATAGAAAAAAGTTAAGGAACTGTGGAATTGTTGAAAAGTAAGGTAACGATGCCGTAATTAATTGAACATAATTTAGCAGCTTCCACTTCCAGATTAATAACTAATCCTTTTGAATTACGTATTAATTAAGTACTAAAATTGTTGAGCTTATTGGTTAATTTAGCTGTTAAAAGTTGAACATCATATTTTCTTCCTTGGACAGAAGAACACGAATTTTATTAAGCTGAATTTTTTTCCAAAATTACGTACTATTTGAAGCTAAATCAAAATGTGCCTTTTAAAATCATCCTATAAAATAGAAAAAAAAAAAAAAAAAAAAAGAAGTTTCAACGTACCACCATAATATGTCTTCTTCTAGGAGTACTAGCTCCAAAAAGGGTCCTGACAATAAAACAACATTTTTATAAGCAGACCATACTATTTTCTATAATTTCAGAATCATATATAGACGCATCTGATGACATAATTATAAGAAAATAATATCTTTACGTGTCATAAAGTATTTGTTAAGGTCTAAATTAATTAGTCTATGTTAGCTAACAAATCGCTTAGCCACAACAAAAATATTAGATAATTTCTTCCCTTTTTATCTAGTTTTGATGAATAAAATTATCTGATACTACATATTATTACTGTGAGGTAACAAATTAATATGCTATGAAATTAGTCTGTATGAGTGCAAGTTGATCCGAACAACACTATAGTAAAAAATAAAACATTGACAGGCATTCGATATGAGAAATAAAAAGAGAATTTTGATTTCAATAAAGAAACTATTGTCGTGGTCTTTAATTATTTAATGCATAGAATCTCTACCAAGACGTCTCGGATTTAAGCCATTGAAATAGCATCTCGCAAAAATGCAAGTCAAGACCGAATGCAGTAGACTTTTATGATCCAACTTTTTCCTGAATCTCGTGCATATATAACGAAAGTTTTAATACATTGAGCTGCCCTTTTAATCTCAACCAGCAAAAACACAAGAGAAGAAATTCAAAAGGGAGTCCTTCGACTTTTTATTACTCCTGTTCATACACAGAAAGTAGTAGTAGGCTGCTTCAATTAATTAGAAACCTGAATTATATTAAACATTGAAAATTCTCATGAAATGAAGTTTAGTCAAATGCAACTTCTTTTTAGTCACCTTCACATTACCATAACCTTCTCTATATAATGCCCCAGGTGCTTTATGAGTTCCCTCATCAATTAAAAGAACATTCATAAAGAGAGTTGAAGATATAATATATTATTGAATATGGCAACAATAACCAAAATCTTGTATTTAATTTGTTTTCTTTTCCTTTCAATTGCATTTCTTGCAAGATCTGCAGAAGTTGGTAAGCTAAATGTATTCGAAATAGATTTAAGTTCCAGTGTCTTTTGAATTCTGCATGCACGTCTGATTTTAACGTGTATATGGCCTTTTTATTTCACATTCTAACTTATAAACACCGATACAACAGCAACAAGTGTATTTCTACCACTATCTTAGATGAAATAGGGAGGTTGTTTCCGATAGACCCCGGCTAACTTATATACACCGATAATATACATAGATTTCACATGATATATTAATGGGTTACATGTGAAATGCAATGTGCTTTAATTTATTAACTATATTGTTATGTGGCTAACTCCCTTCGATCGTATCAATGGTTATATTTATGTGTGTTTTACATGATAATATAAAACGAAACTTTTATACTGTGAGTGTATCGAGTTCTAATTTTCTCGTGTGGTGGTAATAACTGCAGATGATGAGCGTGAATTTAGTTACGGTGAAAAAAGTGAAAATGGACCAGCTAATTGGGGCAAGATTCATCCAGAATGGAGAACATGCAACACTGGGAAATTGCAATCACCAATTGATCTTCTTAACAAAAGGGTTGAAGTTGTATCTGATTTAGGAATACTTAAAAAATACTATAAACCATCCAATGCCACTCTTTTGAACAGAGGCCATGATATGATGGTAATTAAATTGATATTGTACATCAGTTCAGTACTGCTAATAACAAAAATAATTAATGTGTGATTATTCATATATATTTACAAATGCAGTTGAGATGGGAAGGTAGTGCAGGATACTTGAAGATAAATGGGACACAATATCAACTCAAACAAGTTCATTGGCACACACCTTCTGAACATACAATTGATGGAAAAAGGTATAGTCCTAGCTTTTAATCCGGTTAATATATATTCATATTTGATTTTTTCTTTTTATTTTTTACATCTCGCTCCGACCCTTTTTTGATCCATTAGTGACTCAAACTCACAGTTTCGGAATTATAAGTGAGTGATGTTTACCATTCAAGCAGCTCCCTTGTCATTCATATTGGATTTAACTCTACAATAATATAGCTATGTTTTCTTTGCTTGTTGCTTTATTTAATTTGCATGAGGAATTCATATACATCAACAAATTAAATGCAGGTTTAGTTTGGAGGCACATTTGGTACATGAAAGCAATGATGGAAAGACTGCTGTTATTGGAATCATTTACAAGATTGGACGGCCTGATTCTTTCTTATCCATGGTAAACAAGGATGTATTTTTATTACACAACGTAATTTTTACATTATCAGTCCAACTTAACATGTTATATATATATTCAGAATATTGATGTTGTTTATTTTGTAATCACAGATAGAGACGGATTTGAAAGCTCTTGCTAGTGCGAAAGGTGTAGAGAAAGCCATTGGAACAATTAATCCAAAGCAAATAAAATTGGATGGCAAAAAATATTATAGATATATTGGGTCCCTAACTACTCCACCTTGCACTGAAGATGTTGTCTGGACTATTGATAGAAAGGTAATCAAAATTTCCCCATTCATTATTACTATTAAAAATAAATTTCAGTATTTTGAAATTAATTTTAATTATGTGAGTTTTCTTTTCACATTTTCCCAGGTGAAAACTGTGACCAAAAGACAAATGAAACTGATCCGAGATGCTGTTCATGATGTGAGTTGCCACCTCAAATTAATTATAAAATTTTAGCAATAAGAATTTTATTTTCTAATTATATTTCATCGACCCGTTATACTGTATTATGTTTATATATATATATATATTTATGTGAAACTTTTCAGACAAAAAAATATAATATTTTTTTGTTTTTATTTCTCACAGGAATCTGAAACAAATGCCAGACCAGCACAGCCATTGAACAAACGTCCTATTAAATTTTACAAACCAGAAGAAAAAATGTGAAAGCACACCTGAGGGGCTCTTAATGTAGCTATTAATGTCATCGTTATTTTCTACTATATATCAGAACTAGGAATAGAAATGGCTTTATATTCCATATGATAGATTGTATTAATGTTTAATTCTTTATTGTGTTTATTCACCATCACCATCATCATAATAATAGTACTTAATAAATTTCAGTTTGTGTAGACGAATTTTGTTTATTTTTGTGAGCCTCCATTCGACAAGGAGAATACAATATTTTGTTGTGCCAGTACAGTAGGACTTGATAGCGACAGCAAAATCCATTGTCAACTTTTGACCTAATATTTTGGATTACAAGAGAACGTTTTTAATAAATGACAGAAAGTTCAACTCTCTGTCACGTTCTAAAAACAATCTTTGACTTGAGTTGATTACATAAATTTTCAGATGCTAATAACAAACTTGAGTCCGGCTATTTACATGAATTTTCATATTCAAATCATATTATTGATCCTAATACGATTAAAAGAGAAGAATCGCGATATCTTAACACTCCGTCATCATATTTTTCAGATGAATAGGAGATGCAAGACGTACAACTCAAAGAAACACATGAATACCATAATTTATTTTATGGTTTTAACATTTGTGCTATACTCGAAAGGCAGAAAAAGGGCCCTGATTTATATGCGAGAAAAGACATATTTCTTCCCCTGAACTTGTCCTTCCAACCTAACTCACTTTAACACTTAAATTTAACTTCCGTTTATTTATCTCTCTTAACATCTCTAAAGTGAATTATTTCAACCCCTTAACAGCCCGTGTGTAAACAAGCGATGCAAAACTCATTTTTGTCTTTTTAAATTCTTTTCTCTTTCTTTTAAATACCCGTTTGGACCCCCCCTAACGGTTATATCTATTTTTCTATAAAAGAAACCCTAATTTATCCTCCCCCTTCTTCATCTTCAATCCAAAATTTCTTCAAATCATGAAAGTGATGCAAAAACATAAAATTGCTTTCTCTTGATTTGTATTAAGCCGCATAAATTTGGGATTTAAAAACATAAAATCGAATTGATTTTACCTTCATCTCTTTCCGTATTAAGGTATAATCTCATTCATTACTTTGTCTGTTTTATTAGGAATTACTTTCAAAATGAATTTTTGAATTACTTTGTGTCCTTTAATTTTTTTCTTTTCTAAATTACTCTTTATCTTATTTGTTAAAATGAATTTCTTGTAGCACACAATAATGAAGTCAGTTAACTTGAGTAAACTATGTACGGAGGAAAATGATTCTGCTTTGAAGTAAGTTATTCATTGTAATCACGGAATTTTATTGCATTTGAAGACATCTTGGACTTCAAGTAATCCCAGTAGAAGATATTGGGCATGTCCTTATTATGGGGTAAGTAGCAAATTTTGCATTTTCTCTTGTTATTTTGATAGAATTGATTAAGAGAAATGAGGTTAATATATTCTTTATTTGTCACCATTGAAGGGTCCAAGATCTTGCGACTTTTAGCGTTGGAGGGATTCAGAAGACATTGATCCGAGGTTCAAATATGTGATTCCTAAACTAATTGAAAAACTAGGTGAGCTCGAGAATGTAGTTGAATCTTGTCGTTTCAATGAAGTTGAGAAATTGATTGGATTGAGCAAATCAATCAAGGAAGATTCAGAAGAAGTTGACAAGCCTAAAGAATCAAAACACAATGATAATGGGATTAATATGAAATTGGAGAAGTTGGAAGAAGAGATTTGAAAAATCAAGGAGAAAGAAAAGAATTGGAGACGAATAGCTGAAGGAAGGACTAGAAACAATACTTACTTCTTTGTTGTATTTTTTTGTTGTATATTAGTAATAACTTTAATCTATTTGGTTGGGATGCTCTATATGAAAAATGGTTCAATGAGGTTACCTTAGCACAAGGTTATTGTTATATGACGTGTTGCAAATTATTGTGTTAGAGTAGTGCAATTTCTTTTGTATTTGGATTCTCTTATAAATATGAAGAAGAGAAAGGTTACTAGATGAAGTGAATCATGTTTTTTTATCTTTTGTAATGGTGCAACTTACTTCTTTTACATTTGTTTAAGTATTTATAGTTAAATTGATTGCATTTGAATCATTTGATACCCAAAAATAAGTGCAGGCAACAAATTACAATTTGAAGTTGCAAAACGTCCAAATACTGTAAGCATAACACAATATAAATGTAGTAACAACTACTAATATTTCAACAGAAACATTAGCCAAAAAAATACAGTCACGACTGTTGATATTTCAACAGAAACATTGGCTAAAAGTCACAGCTGTTGATATTTCAACAGAAATATTAGCCCAAAATACAGTCACTACTACATCATTGTTTTCAAAACATGTCAAATTACTGCAGTCACAGTTGCATAGTTAAAGTCACCACAATTGAACTACTAGCTAAGTTAAAATCACTATTGTTTCATTACACACCATCAATATAGAAAGAGAAAAACATAATCATGCTTCTACTGGAAGGTTGTTGAACTTGTTTGGCTTAGATTATTCAGTTCAGCAACATTTGACCTTGTCCTCATCCTTTTCTGTGCTCTTATGTCTTCAAGTCCTTGTTGGATCACAACTTTCTTTCCTTTTCATTTCACACCTGAGGTTGGTTTGTGATGTCCAAGATTTTCAGTCACTATGGTGGAGTTCATAGGCATTTCAGGCTAATAAAAATAAAAGAGAACAAATTTAACTAAAAACTTGAAAAAGGTTTACTTTAAATTAAACAAACACAATCAAGAAATTTTAACTTTCATTGAGGACTTTAAAACCACTCTTGTATGAAGCACCCCTATTCCAACCATCCTAGGTCTTTTATAAGCTATCCATCTACCTTTGCTAGCACCAGTGACACCATCTCCTCTTGATGTACTAGTACAATCAATAGCACCAGCTCCTCTATGTAACACCCCGTACTTAATTACGTGCATTAGCCATGGTTATATGTGTTGGAGTATATGTATTGATCATAAGTTAGGTATATATGAGTTTAAGTATGAGTATTGATTATTTTGAGATGGTTTCAATTGTATAGTTTGATTATATGTGTATAGGAATCGACTTTATTTATACCGGAATTTGCTCGTCGAAGTTTCTATGTGAAGTTTATCGAGTTAGCTTTCCAACGATATAAAGATTTCTGAAAACAGATGAGTATCGGATATAAGCGAGCATGTTCAAAACTTGAAACGGTGGACGCAATGAACAGTAAATGTGCAGAAATTTTCTGCACACAAAAGTACTGCAGCCAAACAGATTTTTGGGTCTACTTTAAACGATCATAACTCCTTGTAAAAAATGAATTGTGTGAGATACTATATATCGATGAGAAGCCCTGTGAGTCTTCTTTCTAATGCAATTGGTTTCACCCAAATCCATTATCGGGGCAAAGAGTTATGGTCGATTTACTTTAGCCTATCAAAACAGTCCACCATGGACAAATTCGGATTTACTTAAATTTTAAGGGCAATATGGTCATTTTCCATCACCTCATGGACGAAAAATGGTCATTATATACATATAATTAGCCTCATATCCATCATTTATCATCCAAATTATTGAAGAATAAGAAACCCTAGCCTAAGTTCAACTCCAATTATCTTGTGATTCAACCGTAGAAAATCCAAATTGATTCCGTAGTTGTGTTCACCGTCTCGAGGGCTTCGAGGAGCACCCCTTATTTGTGCCAACAGGACTTTGAAATCAAAAGGGCCATTTTATGGTAAGGATGTAAATTATGTTGGTGTTATTTATATGGATATGTATATATATATATGCATGTGAGCGTAAGAAGTATGTTATTTGATTATTGTTGAAAGATGATTGGAAATGATGTTGGATTATTCTGGTGCATGGTTGGATTATGTTGAATTGTGAAGGGATTTGGTGTGATGTTGTGGTATTGAAATGATGATTATATATATATATACACATAAACCTATTGTTCAAGTTGGTTTTTGGAATGCTTTGCAAATATTGGTTGTATGGAATTATGGAAGAGAATTGTGGTGTTGGGTTGCCAATACTAGATGCCAAACATTTCATTGTAGATAAGTGATTTGTAAAGGCGGGAAGTTGTGTTGAATTGGTATCCGAATCTACAACGAGGTATGTAAAGCATACTCTAACGATGTTCCTTGGCATGAAAACACCAATGTTCCATCAAGTAAGATTCCGAGCTTGTCCAAAAACATGTACTGTTCTACATTACCAACGAAGTTGTTTCCATTCTATAAAGTGTCAAAATGTTGCATTGATATACCAAAAGGCTCCTATTTCATTGTTGTGATATTGATGATTCCGAAACACATTGTTGATGTACCAATGAGTCTTTATTACATCGTTATTGTATAGAAAGTCTATTACTTGATTCCTATTGATGTATCATTATTCCAACGGTACTATATTGGCATGAACACTAATGTAATAATCTCAAAATCTTTTGAACTAAGTTACTGGAAAGATCTCTTGTGTGAGTTGCTTGATATACGAGTGGGTGGTAGCTCAGGGGCTTAAGCCTAGCATGGGTCGATCCCGATATTTGATATGATTACAGTTGATATGTACTGGGGGCAGCCTAATGGTCACAGTACGGTATAGTATTGATTATTGTTAGGTGGTTGGAGGTTCGGGAGGAGGAGGTAATGACGAATGATAATTGTAAAGAATAAAATGAATGAATGTATACCGTTCCACAAATGTGTTTGAATTCAAGAACCCAATTCAGATTAATGATAATGTACATGATCCTAAAAGTGTTTATGAAGTGTGGTTCACTTCTATTATGATTTATTCACTTACATCTGATTTTCTTGATCCCCCATATCACATATGATTATTTACAGCTTTACATACTCAGTACATATTTCGTACTGACGTCCCTCACGGGGAACCTGCATTTCATGCTGCAGGCACAGGTGCTTCAGCTCATTCACAACATAGATAGGAGCCAGGTCATACAGCTATTGTTGGTGAGCTCCAGTTTACTTCGGAGCTTTCCGAGCCGGTCCTTTATGTTTTGTTATTGTACAGGAGTCATGTGTGGGCGGGGGTTTGTCCCGACCCTAGTTATGTCATGTATATCCTAGAGGCTTTGTAGACATAAGGAAGGGTAAAGTCATGGAACTTTATATAGTGATGTTATATTTGTATATGTGGTGGCCCAGACGGCCAAGTATTATATATATATATATTTGTGCGTGTTGTGCTGATACAGGTAATTAGACCCTTCTATATGCAACGAAATGCTGTCCAAATTTTTGGTGACATGTAAGTGAAAGTACAGGTATCTGAACGGGTTCTCCCGGGCCTTCTCGGCTTCGGGTGTCAGTCCGGCCCGATGGGATTTTGGGGCGTGACACTCTACCTCTATCAGTTTCACCCACAACTACAGCACCAGCTGCTCTACCTCTATCAGCTCCACCAACAACTGCAACACCATCTCTTCTACCTCTACCAGCTCCACTGAAAATTGTAGCACCAGCTCCTCTACTTCTACCAGCTCCACCAACAACTGCAGCATCAGTTTCCCTACCTCTACCAATTGCTCTATCAACAGCACAAGTTGCAGTTCATTTTTCTCTATCAATACCTATAGGAGTAGCAGTTGTTGCAGGTGATCCTTTTCCTCTACCAGTAGCTGCTGCTGCTGCAGCAGGCTACAATACATAAGAAAAAATATAATGAGAGAAAACAATTAAAGCAAATAAAAGAGAATTAAAATACTAGTAAATTACAAGTCAAATGTTATCTTTGTAGATCTTTTTGGTCTTCCTCTTCTTTTACTTGTGCTTGGTGCTGCTGAAGAAGAAGCCACACTAGTTCTAGTGGAACTTGAATTCAATGGACAACTTCTTTTATTATGACCCTTGTTGTGACATGTGTTGTAGGTCATCTCAACACCTCTCTTTGATAACTTTTCAGTCCTGTTTTCATTCTGCTCTTTTTTTTTAGATTTACTGGGTCTGCCTGGAAGCTTTCTTATTGTAGGTGGTATAACAGAAAGATTGGTTGACTTGGACAACATTTTCATACCAGTAACAGGCTGAATGAAGTAACTATAAGTCTTGAGGTAAGTTTCCTTATTATACCAATGTTCAACATAGTTAATGGGTTCTAGCCTTCTAAAGTGTAGTCCAGCTATGGCATGAAAACAAGGTATTCATTTTAACATCCAAGACCTACATGTACAACTATTATCCATCAAATTCACTATAAAAGTATTTCTCCATCTATCCTTAAATTCAAAATCAAATTCACCATTCCACTCAAGAGTACACTTCATTGCTTTTGATGTGTTCTCTTACAACACTTTTAGTGCCATAGGAGAAATATCAGTAATCCATATTTCAAAAAATTGTCAGAATTGTCCTATTTTTCTCATCACTTTAACCCTTATTTCCTCAAGTATTGATATGATAGTCTTGTATCTTGCCCTTAGTATCCATGAGTTGAAGTTTTCAGCCATGTTATTGTCAACACTATCACAATAACTGTGATATTTGAAGTAAACCTTAGACCATCTTTCTATTCTGTACCACAAAAGATCTCCATGAATTTTATCTCCTAACATCTCCATATGATCCAAATTTCTTCTCAATTCTTGCTCATATGTAGATTTGGCACACTTTCAAAAATAGTTTCTTCTTTCAATACCTCTCCAATCCTTAGACCAGTTGGCTAGAGCATGTCTAGCACACATTCTTTGCTCTGCATTTGACAGTAAATTTGCAATTGCACTGTCAAGATCCTTAAACAAAATAAAATATATCAGTTGGCATAAGTATAAAACAGGTGCAAAAAAAAATTTTAGAAAATGAATAAGATAAAATATATGAGGTTACCTTCTACATATTAGTAATAGTAGTCACTTCAGACCCATCTCCCAGCTCAAGATCATTCTTCAGAAGTCTAACAAATCATCTTCAAGTGAATTTGTTTTCAACTTCAATCACTGTCCAAGCTAGTGGTAGCATCTGGTTATTCCCATCCTTACAAACAACCACAAGTAATTGACCCTTACAAACACTTTTCAAAAAATAACCATCAAATCCAATACGTTTTCTGGCACCGGCTTTGAATGCTCTCTTCAAAGCATCAAAACATATGTAAGAAGATTGGAACTATTTTCTTCCACTTTCAAAAGTTTCTTCACTAAGTCTCACTACACATATACTATCTGGATTGATCTTTGAAAGCTCATCCCTATAATCCAAAAATTTTTTGAACTCCTCCACATGATCACCCATAATTTGAACACAATGTTTCTAGTTTTTCTTGCTACAATCCTCCTTATATATATCTCCTAATCATTTTTTACTAACACTTGAAACTGAAAAACTCTAATTTCAGGTTCTGATTTTATTCTGTCCCTGTACCTTTCTGCCAAGTACTTAGAATTCACCAATTTATTCTTTGTTGTGGCATTACACTTGTGGACTGGAATGTACTTCTTAACTAGAAAATCTGTAGTCCTAGAATCAATGCTTGCAAACAACAACCATCTACACACTTTACTCTAACCTTTTTTTATCCATTCACAAAGTTATTTAGCTCTACATATTCTTGAACAGCATATTTAGTAAGAGCTTTTCTAAACTCTCCAACATTTGCAAAACAAAGTCCAAACTCCCAAACTATTAATTTACAAGTAGGATCAAACATAATCCACTTATAATTTCTTTTTGCTCTCCTTGCTTTTCCTTCTCTTCTAGCAGTTTGTTCAACCTCAGCATCCCCATAAATATCCTGATCAGAATTTGTTTCAAAACTTACCTCATCATCTGAATCAATATATGGCTCATCTCCAGCGATCTTGCCCTCTAAACTATTTTTCTTCTTGGATAAAATCTCATCATATCCCACATCCACTCCTGTCACACCCCTGGTTTTCACCGCGTCCGACCCCGCTAGGGAGTTGGTTTTAGAGAAAATGGGTTTTTCCAATTAAAGTGACGTTTTAAAAAGGGATTACTTTACTTACAGAGTTGCCACTTGAAATTGAGTTTGGGTGTTCCAAGTCACCTTATTGAATCCCTATTCAAAAGGAAATGACTCTTTAATTTTTATTTTTTCGTCTGCGAACTAGAAATCCGGATAAGGAATTCTGTTGACCGAAGGGAAGGTGTTAGGCACCCCTCGAGTCCCGTGGTTCTAGCACGGTCGCTTTAATGACTTACGTCTGGCTCAAATTAATTTTTTTTTAGGATTTATAATATTTGTTAACCTAAAAGTTGTTTGCCTCCCTCTTTTAATTTATTTTGAAATTATTTATTATATTGACGTGTGGCTTACCGATAGTAGTACTTTTCGGTCTCACCACAAATTTTGGCACGTTTCTCGCGTCTTTACGGCATTTATAAGTCGTCCCTATTTTCCTAATCTAAATAAGCACCTAATGGGTTTAAAACCTCCCCAACCCAATTCAATTGGCTTCAAATGGTAAATTAATTTAATTATGACGAATGGTCGGTAGCAGGGCTTTCCAACTTCATCGTCAATTTTTGCTTGTATATTAAAACTCAATTTATTTGAGATTAAGAACCTAACTTGTTCTTTTATAAGTCCGCTTCCTTGCAAATGAGTTTTTCCTCTTTTTTTTTTCGATCGCATTTATGATTATATATTTTAATATTTTTAAACGAAAAGGATTAGTCTTAGGCTTTAACGAACAACACTATATATAAGCCAAACAAAATTACTTAAAAGTAATTTAACATAATAGCATAATAAAGTTTAATTAATAAAATTACATTACCAAAGTTATCATAATAATGAAGTTAACAACAAAACAAAAAGAAAAGAAAATACGTAAACAACATAACAAATTTATTTATTAAAAAATGAAAATAATAAAATGAAATAAAAAAAATACTACTGTCCTCTTAAATCTCTTCTCAAAACTAAACTGTTGCTTTTGATTTTCTCTAGGTGATCTGCTATATTGAACCAAACCGGTACCAATTCTATAGTCTCAAAACTATATGAAACAATTGTACCCTTCATCAACGTCATATACTAACAAACATAAACTCCATATCTGAAACAATTTTTGCATAGTAAGAAAAACTTGTATTAAAACATTCTACTCTTTTCTTTTGTACTATCAATTTCTTTCTTCCCTTTTTTTTGTTTACTTTTTTTTTCTAAGTCTATATCCATCTCACAATATTTTCTTATAAGAATGTTTAGGGTGGTAAAATGTGTGCATGTGTGTGCATTTTTTATTTATTTATTTATTTTTAATTCTTTTTGCATGCATGCACGCGTATAGGTCGAAGATTCTAGTTACAACGCAATAGTGCTAATCGCATGTCAACCGAATACAACGTTACATCTTTTAACGCTAATGACCCTAACAACTATCTTATTTGGAAGTTAATCAAATTTAGTTAACGTTACTTTGGAATAACAAACTAGTTATAAATGGCGACATAAAGTAAACTATATAAAAATAATAAATTGCACATAACGAATAATAGAAAAAGTCCTGAAAATAACTGTATTCATGCTTCGATTCATAACCAAATTTACAAAAGTAACGGTATAGGAATTAAATAAAAACCTGTATGACGAACTAAATCGAAAGAGGAGCTCTTACGTCGAACCAAAAAGAAACTCAAACGGAGATCCTAAACTCCAAACCCTAATTTCTTTTCCTCTTCTCCTTTGATTTTTCTTTGTTTTTTTTTTCCAATCTTTTTCTCTTCTGTTTTTTTTTTTTGTTTCTTGTTCCTGCATTTTTTTTTTTCCTCTTGTTGTTTTCAATCTTTTTTGTTTCTTTCTAGTGTCCGTATATATCCATTAATATAGTGCATTTGTGTATTATATATAGTGTGTATTTGTGTCGTGTGTGTGTGTATTTGTGTTATGTGTGTGTATTATGGAAAATGGGGGAGAGGTTTGTGAGAGTGGGGCTTGTGGGTGGTTTGGGTAGTTTAGGATTCCTCTTTTTTTTTTTTTTTTTTAATTTATTTTTTTATTATTATTTTTATTTTTTTTAATTTTAATTTTAATTAATATTTTAAATAAAATAAAAAAATAATAAAATCTATTTTAAAACCAACAAAATACAAGACTAGCTAGTCTTAGGAATATGGTTAAGAAATATTAATATCACAACATTCTTTATTAAAAATTGAAAGAAGAAACAAATATAATTTAGAAAAAATTTTATTTATTTATTTTTTCATTTTTTTTTTCTTTCTTTTTTTTTCTAAAAATAAATAAATAAACAAATAAAAACTAAAAAATGAAAGTAAAAATTTATTTAAAATGTGACTCTATTTTTGTAGGTTTTTTTTTTTTTTCAAAATTTTAAAATAAATTTAGTAAAAATAAGATAAATTTAAAATATCTAATTTAGACCCTAAAACGAAATTGAACACTAAAATGGAAAAAACACTTAGGTTTGGTAAAAAATTAGGTGTTTACAGCCTTTTTTACCTAAGCTAACACCTCTTGCTCTAGGCTCTTGTTTTTTTTTTTTCTCTTTTTGATTTCATCAGATCTCTTCTTTTTGGCAGCCCTCGTTTGTTCCCTCGGAATCCTTAACTCCTCATGAACATCACCACCATAATCATCATCTTCACCTTCATCAAAGAAATCACAATAATCTGATTTTTCACTAACATCAGTTTCACTTTCCCAATCTGATGGAATGACTGGGACATTTGCTGCAGTAATAAAAGCAGTGCCACCTAAATTCTGATTAATATCAGCAGAAAAACTACCTAAATTCTCATCAGTAGCAGAAACACCATTTATACTATTCAAATCATCACTCCTACCACTACCACCACCACCACCTAAGTCCTCACCCCTAGCAGCAACACTATTAGCACCAAAGTCCCCACCAGCAACAAAAAAATCACTGCCACAATCAGCTAAGTACTGAGCCCTAGCAGCACCACCACCATTACCCAAGTCCCCACTAATAGTAGAAACACCACCACCACCTAAGTCCTCACCCCTAGCAGCAACACCAACATCATCAAAGTCCCCAGCACTAGCAAAAAAATCACTACCACCCCCACCTAAGTTCTAACCCTTAGCAGCAACACCACCATCACCCAAGCCCCCACTAATAGTAAGAACACCACCACCACAATCACCTAAGTCCTTACCAATAGAAGAAACATCATCACCACCACCTAGGTCTTCACCCCTATCTGCAGTACCACAACCACTCAAGTTTTTAGTAAGAGTATGTTCATGAGGTATTGCAGCTTCTACAAAGTCCTCTTCAAACCCCAAATCATCAGAGTCCCCTAAGTCTTCAGTTAACTCTTTATCAAAGCCAGGACAAGATTCTCCTCCCACATGGGAGTCATATTCAATAGATAGGACCACATTTGTCACATCAACTAAATGTGTCAAATATAACTCAATAACATCTTCATTTCTAAGTAGAGGTAAAATACCAAAAATATACCTATCACATGTTACTATTACTAATTTTTTTGTTTTGGAAGGTCTGAGATAAACAATACACGAGGAACAATTATACCCAATTTCCTTCACGATATCAATAAATTCAAAGTAAGAAAGTTTGTCTACATCCACATTGAAACAGCCAGTAACAGTACCTCCATGATACTTAATACTCGATTTTTGTTGTAATTTACCTCCATGGTGAAACCTCAATGTAACATACACAAAAATCCATGGTTAATCTTAAGAAAAATAAAAAAAAATAGCATCTTAGAATTATTCACGGCAAAAATCCTAATATCAAAGTAAAACAATCCTAATAATTACTTGAGTAGTCAAATTTCGTCATGGAACAATCATGGATTTCATAAAAAGCCACAGAAATAACTTAATTTGAAGTGAAATCGAGTGAAACCGACTGAAATCGGGTGAAATCTACTGAAATCGAGTGAAATCGGCTGAAATAGAGAGGTTTTAGAGAGAAAAAACAAAAATAGGTTATTTTTTAGGTTTTGGAGTATTTGATTAGAGTGGGTCGGGTTATAAACGAGAAAGGATCGGGTTATAACATCAACCAATCAAAGGGTGCGTGCTTCACAACACCCAGCCTTGACTTGGGTTAGGCTGTTAAGGAGTTGAAATAATTCACTTTAAAAATATTAACGGGATAAATAAATGAAAGTTAAGTTTAAATGTTAAAGTGAATTAAGAGGACGGGGAAATATGCCTTTTCTCTATATATGCAGTAAATAAATTGTTACGTGATATAATGTTCGTCTCAAATTTTAATCTTATAATTAGTTCTCCACTGCCCCCGACCCCCGAAATAAAAATTGTCCTCTAAAGATTCTTCCTCAAGTACATCTAATTTTTATTTTTTTAAAATATTGAGAGACATATAAACCAACCAGCAGTCATTGAGAGACCAAGAAATAAATCTTTGAGAAAAAAGAAGAAAATTACATCATTTTTTTTTTGGGGGTAAAATATTCAACATCCTTCATATAGATTCGCATCACGACCAAAATGATCCGCAACTTTACAAAATAGGATAAATGCACTGCAATTTCAACCGTTACCTTGAATAAAGCAAATTGTCATAATATTACTGCTACTAATTAGACAATAAAAATGGCAAAGTTCAGGTCATGAGGACAAATTTTACTATAATAGCAGAAGACATCGGGGTATTATACAACAAATGAAACAGGGATTTTTCCCATAATTCTATAACCCAAAACTAAAAATACAAATGAAGTAGCCAAAGAGCAATTGCTTAAAATGCATACTGGCATGTCTATATGTATGTATACGCGTGCATCTTCACACTAGCAGGCAGCATTCATCTACTAAATCAATGGCAATGGCAATGGCAACGGCAAAGGTATTGTTGAATGGAAGTTCAACTCCCCTGCAATACTAATTGTTCATCTCATCAGAAGATGGTGTCCTGGAAAAAAGAATGTAGCATTTGACAACATTGAAAAGAATGTAGAATCCTTTGTTTATATACATGTGAACTATGTTTTTCTCTAAGTTCAGGATTATAACATATTTTGATCCTAGGTATAAATTTCTACTACAAACATCCTAAATGAATCCTCTGCAGCCACATCTTTCACCAAACAGACGAATTTAACCAAGAAAAAACAGCAAGCCCCAAGTTTTAGAATAACAAAGCATATTTAATCTATGTTTCTTCAGGAGTAGACTAAGGTCTTTTTTTTTTATGTAGAAAAATTTAGCAATAGGACTTTTATATGAAGCCTAAATTTATGCTTACACCTTGTCAGAATCAGAACGATCCAAGAAGAGCAAAAAAAAATTGACATCAGCATTAGACTGCTTGTTGCATCACTCATTTTAAAAGGAAGATTAGGCAATACCATGAGATTTGACAATATTGAACATCTTACATACCTAAGAAGCATTGAGAATAATGTTGTTGATATCAATTACAAAGTCCTGTCACGAAGAAAGACATCCCCCACGTTAACTTTAACCCCTAAATAGAAAAAACTTTGCGAAAGATTGCAACAATTACAGCAACTCTATCTCAAACAGAGATTTTGCAATAGAAAGATGATACACATAACAAGATTAAATGACGTGCAGTACCAACCTATAAATTTGAGAAAGAACTTGCAAGTTGTTTAACTTGTGCTTCAACCCCATTCACCCAAGAGGAAATGAGATGATTAGCAATTGCAAAGGGCCCAGGGATAAACATAGGAGCAAGTTCCCCACTTTCCAAGTTGAAGTCGGTAGACAAGCTCTGTCCTCTTTCTACACCCTTGCACATTTGGTCCACTTTACCTGCCACAGACTTCTGCGCCTTCTTGTATTCCGCAACTGTGAGCGCCTTTTTCACATCTTCTCTGCTGTGCCATTTCGCATCTAGATCACAAGTTGATTCCCCGCCGCAGAAAGAAAGAAAACATCCATAATCAAAATATAAAGGTGGAATCCAAACATTATAAGTCAAAGGGCGTCAATCAAAAATCACCAAAACATCTTCCAGTTACCTTCTAATTCCTCCTTATCCACATTAATATCCAGTGATTTTGCATACGCATAGAATCCCACCATAAGTTGGCATGGCATGCTGCTAGGTCCAACTGTAAGGGAATCATACAGTTAACTGAAAATCACACAAGGTAAAAAAAAAATGGCATGCAAGAAATACACATAAAATGTTCAGTGACAACTACCAGTGAGAAAGCGAAAACCTGTGGAGACCATTTTATGAAGCAACTGGCACACAATTAGATCACCAATGTTCAAAAGAAAGGAAGCTAATATGCACCAATATGAATCACACCAACTCTAAGAAATGATATGGAAGAACTGAGCCACTTTATTCACAGAAAGAAGCAGGAACAACTAATGGTGAGATCCTAAAGTGAAGATGGTACACATGGTGAGATCAGATATTGACTCATCGCTGACAGCACCATGCAGAAAAGATCTTATTTACTAACCCTAGATAAATGGAATAAGATAAACCTTTCAGGTTGAGAACTTCTCCACTTATAAAGGACAAAAGCTCGAATAAGACAGGAAAAGAACAGTAATAGCAAACAAATCTGAGCTGTAACTGAGGGGCCTGGAATTTTGATTTCACAAGTTGCAAAAGCCTAGAGTGCTTCAACTTCTGTAAGAAAAGTCCTTGTGAACCTCTCACAGTTACTGCCTGCACACTAGATGATCTACCATTGGCTTGTTGTGCAAAAGGCATACAACCAAAGGACAGAAACTTATAAGGAAAGTAAAAAAGCAAAATTGAGGTAGCAGAATATTTCAAACATGAAAGAAATATCAGCAAACCATCAAGAAGAGTTGTAGCCAAATAAGGCAGAGAGAGCAACTCTAGTATTTTTTTTGAAGATTGGTAACAATTAGGAGCTACTCGGGTATTCATTCCATACACCCTTATTAAAAGTCATTGCTTTGTCGCTATGATGTAAATCAATGGGCTATTGCTTCATGGGTGAGGTCATGAGCTTCAAAGAATGATGCGTAAAGTTAACTAGATGAAAATCGGGGTACTTTCATTGAATCTCAATTTTGAGGAGTCGGACTAACAACGGCATTTTCTTATATTGAATGTTGAATTATCTTTAGTACCGAGTTCATGTATGTTTAGTATTTTTTTTTTAAAGAAGCATAAATTGTGTGATTCACTTTTCTCTTTTCGCTTCAAGTTCCACAGATGTTGTCGTTTTTTGCCGCTTTTCCTTGTTAGAAACACTAACCACATATTTACCTTACATCATAAAAAAAGCTAGGTGTCTAAAAGCGTATAAAACAAGAAGTACCAAAGGAATGGAAGGGAACAGAAACCACAAATCTATTTCAGAACATTACCAGGCCATGGCTGAGAACTATGGTAAACGACCTGTCCAACTTCAATACCGGTCTCCTCCCATGTTTCTCTTCTCACAGCCTCTTCCAAACTTTCTCCTGGCTACTAATAAATTCAGCTATGAATTAACATGTGTTCATAAATAAATTGCGAAAGACGGGATCAAAAATCAATACTGGCTAATTATACACCTATTAAGAAGGAAAAGGGGGCAAACAAACCAAACAAAAAAGAGCTGAGGTACTATGCAGGAAATTTAAATACTCCCTCCTTTCCATATAATATGACACTCTTTCCTTTTTTGTTACAAAAAATTGAAACAAATTTCTTTTTTATGACGGGACATGTCATTTTGTAGACCACAACATACTTAAATATTTTGGGCTATGTTGTAAATATTTAGCTAGAGTTGAAACCTTTTTACCTTGAAGACCGTACCCTGAGGAAGTAACAAAAGTTGACAACCGGCTAAAATGAAATAACTAACTAATGCAGGAACGAGGTTCCAGTGGCTAAAATCTCTTTCTCACCAGGGACAACATCCATAGGGATCAAGACATATGAATGCTACTTTTTTACTAAATTAGGTAATTGCAAAAATGAGTAAGACAAGCTATGCAAGCAGCGGGAAAATGCATTGCCTGCATAATTCTGTTGCTCTAGGTCTTAACAAAATCAAAAGTATGCCACATACCTCCATGAAACCAGCTATACAACTCCACATGCGAGGCACAAATCTCGACTGCCTACTTAATAGCACACGGTCATTCTCTTTGTCAATAACTAACATAATGACAACCTGTTGTGAGGGCAAATTATGACAGCAGAAAGTTAGGCTTCTCATGTAACATTTCAGCATGTAAGTTCCATAACCTCTTCCACAAACAATGAAAAATATGTAAACTAAAAAAGAGTGCAACCACAAGCAAGATTAATCAGATAAGAAAATAAATTTGATTGCCATACCGGATCAACTCGAGGATACATTTTCTTCTTGCATAACTCATTAGAGCACTGTCTCCGCCTCCCGGCATCAATTAAAATGTTCTTACCTCCACAAAATCCACAAAAAAGTGATGCTGTATGCCATTCTAGTAATGATTTGGCCTGATAAAATACCAAAGACACAAAGTAAAAAATTCAGTCAAATATGGCCAGCATCTTTAGCATTAGAGTACACTAATAGGCAATAGCTAATAACTAAAGGCAAATGCCACCCAATGTTTGGATACACAATAATGACAATGAATAACTTCTGTAACACAAATTCATTTGCTATATATCAGAAAAAACTTATGCTAGATGGTATCATGTGGACCCTTGGACGCAACCTCTGCCGGAGAAAACCCTTAAAACACTCTAAATAAAACAGAGGTTAAGAAAGCTTAAGATACTAAACTTTGCACATTTATAACGTGAGATTAACAGCATAACCAGGTTGCAATGAGTAATTACATAACAAGAGATCATCTGTTAAGCAGCTCTAGATAGAGATTATTTAAGATCACTTTAGTTGTGTTCTAAACCTACAATATTTTCTTTACTACAATAATCTACATAACCTAGATAAAACTTGAAAAAAGATACTCCGTCTGTACCAATTTGTTTGTCTTACTTTCCTTTTTAGTCCATTTCAAAAAGAATGCATCTTTTTCTTTTGGCAACTCCTTAATTCTAACTTTTCACATGTATGCAAACAAACATTAAAGGGCATTTTGGTTCATTTTACGTATCTTTAATTTAAGAATATAAATTTCAAAAGTCATTCTTTACTTTCTTAAACTCTATGCCAAATCAAAACCAAACAAACAAATTGAAACTGATGGAGTAAATGGATTGGTAGTGACTAGCTTATGAAAATGATTCACTACATTAATTAAAATGCCTAGCTAATTCATATAGCTAGTGATCACAAAGCAGGCAACCTAAAACATCTATAGGTGATCCAACTCAACAACAAATGACAAGTGTATCAATTCTAATGAAAAATCAAAGTTCCAGAGCATATACATGACCAGCAATAGCAAGTTGACCCATAGCAGAAGCATTTTCCCAATCAGTAGCAACCATCAAAGTCCTCAACTCAACAAAGCAAAACTGCCTAGCACCCAATTCTTTAACCAACTCACTACCAGCCTCAGTCACATCAATAGCCCAATACACAACATAAATTCCGCACCCTTCAGAATCAGAACCCAAATAAACCAAATTATCTTCACTCAAATTAACCTCAGAATTCTCCAAGAAAGCCTTACAATCACCAAAACTCAACCAACCTAGACACCAATTAGGCTCAGCTGAATCCCCCCTTACTGAACCAGCCAATGGCCTTCCTTTTCTAAAAGGCAAGATCTTGAAATCAGGGAAATGGGGTTCATGGGTGTTCCCTAAAAGAAGTGTTTTAAGGGTGTTGAGTGCAGAAGATGGTGAAAATGGATCAGTGGACTTTGGGGTTTTTAGCTTTATTGGGTTACCAGCAAAGGCATGAGAGTTAAAGAAATTGGTTGACATAGTGGATAATTTAGGGAGATGAGTTTGTATTCTTGTTGGGAGAATTGGATTCTTCAATGAAAGGAGAAAGGTCATTGCTTAAGTTGAATTACCATTTGGTGATTTTCTTGAAAGGATGATTCGCTGTGGTTGATTTGGTGAGTCGATGACGTTGCTCTATTACAAAGTGACACGTGTACTTGCTTGTCATGAGACACGTTGTCGTGTAGTTAGCCACAATTATATTGTGTATATCCTGGGGCGAATCCAGAAATTTCAGTAAAGGAGTTCAGTAGTACATATACAAATTAGTCTAAGAGGTTCAACCTCTATTATTTATATATAATTTTTTTTTTTACCATATAAAAATAATATAATTTTTTTACGAAGTAAATTCAGATGAACCTTGCTTCCAGATACATCCGTCACGGTGTACACCTCGGACACTGTTCGGTAGGGTAGGTTGACCGTTCATCTTTCATATGAGTGGCATTTAAGTAGACTTTTGGTTAAGTAAATAAAAAGGGGAAATGGTGAAATATATTTTTAAATTTTGTGAAAATATTTAAATATATTTTTCATTAAAAGTTTAGTTTATTAAGGTCTTTTTCGTTTAAGTTTTGGTTCATATATATATTATTGTTGTCAAATTTAAAGTTGTCAAGTTTTGAATCATATATATCTTTATCGCCGATCATTAATTGTATTATTGAAATTTTTCCATCCCTTTTTCTTTCTTTTTTTCTTAAGAAATTATATTTGTCACTTCATTTTTTTATTGTCGCATCACATATAATTAAATCTATCTCTTTTTTTACACATGAAATGCTCTCATCTACATCACAATTTCTTTAGATTTTCTCTAATTTATCAAAATCCCTTTGTTGTAACATCAAATTCTTGCATAACTAATCTTCTCATACATACATACGTATAAAAGATATGCTCTTAATTGACAACTTATTTTTGTTATCTTCATATAAACTGCATCTTTTACACTTCTATGTCCCCAATTTCTCTAAATGTCTCCGTATGAAGGAATTTTGTCTTGTAGTTAGCCACAGGTTCATCTTCCATATTTTTTTTTTGTGGAAAGAAATTGTATTAAAATAAATTTGAGTTTTACATAGCAAGGCCTAGTCAGGCACAAAAACATAATTGTTGGGATTAACATTCCCAATACTAATTATAGAGCGAGTGAAATGATTTTTCATTAAAATCTTCCCAAAAAAATTACTCCTATGCTAGTAAATGAAGTTACAAAAATATGCATTTTGTCAAAAAGATCCTACTCTAAGCCTTAGTTTGTCATTAAATCAACTACTCTATTCTGTTCTCTGTAGGTGTGGTGAACTGAAGGTCCTCCCAAGCTCCTCAGTAATGATCTGCATTCATAGATAGCTGAATCATATAGTAAGTTACCATGTTGAAGCATGTTGATGATCTCCTGAGAATCTGTACAAACTTTCAGGGATTCAGATTCTGATCAAGAGCTAGATTCAGACTTTCTTTCAAGGCCTAGAGCTCCATGAGATTGTTGGTAGCATAGGTAAAGCTTTTGCTAAAGCCAATGGCCCAGTCATCTCTAAAAATCTTCCATATGATTGGCTTTTAAGTGGACTTTTGGCCATGAAAATAAAAACAAAGTTTACTTTATTTGGAAAATTTAAAATTACAATTTAGCGTTGGAGTTTTGTTTACTACTTTTTGAAATAAATATTTAGAATTTAATTAGATTTTTTTAAACATATAAATTTTATTTAAGAATGAAATATAATTTAAATAGAAATATTTTATGAAAATATAAAATTTAGTTGAAAAAAAAAAGGTTTAAAATTGAAAATGAGATTTTGGCTGTATTTCAAAGTTGTATTTAGAAATGTCACGATTAACTACTGCTTTCTAAAGAAAATGAAAAAAACTTTTTCAAAAACGAAGAGAAAAATTTTCATGATCTAATGGGTCTTAAAAATATACTACTCTGTTTGAGTTCTGACCTTGTTGCATGGGTTACACCAAATTTGTTGAATAGGGCCTGGTGTTGATTACTCAAGAATTTTATATGTTTAGAAAAGGTAAGCTGGACAAATGAGAATGTTAGAGAAGATAAGGAGGAATAAGATGGAGAATGAAAATATGTTCGATAAGACGAAAATAACGTGAAAATGAAGATGACAAAAGTGAAATTAAGATGATTTAGACATATGAAAAAATGTATAAATGTATAGATGGGATGTATGAGGATTGGATATTGTGATTTGTGAGTGGAGGAGAGATAAGGTAGACCAAAAAAATATTCTAAAGAGAAGAGGTGATTAGATAAAATATGACGCATCTTTAGCTTACTATGAGGAGATGATCTTAGATATAAAAGTATGAAAATTGCAAACTAGAATATACGAAAAAGGTCTGAATATACCTCTAAACTTTAATAAATGGTACAGATATACCATCCGTTATACTTTAGGAACAAATATATATATGTCGTTAATGAAAAGGTACATATATACCCCTGAACTTTAATAAATGGTACAGATATATTCTTCGTCAATGAAAAGGTACGTACATACCCCTGAACTTTGATAAATGGTACAAATATATTCTTCGCAATACTTTAGGTACAAATATACCCTTGCCGTTAATAAAAAGGTATATATACATCTTTTTCACTAACGGCAGGACACGTGTCACAATCTAGTTCATTTGCCTTTTTTTAAATTTAATTTATCCTCATCCTATCTGAAAATAATTCCAATTTATTCCATAAATCAATCTAAATAATAACCCAAATCCGAGCCGGTCTAATAAAACCTTCAAGACGCATGTCTATTTACGGATGTTCATTCTCTCTTTCTTTTTCTATTAGATCGGATTGAGTTTGGGTTACTATTTGAATTGGGTTATGGGTTAAATTAGAATTATTTTGAGGTGAAGTTGGGATAAATTAAATTTAAAAAGGTCAAATGAATAGGATTATGACACGTGTCCTGCCATTAGTGAGTGGTATATATGTACCTTCTCATTAACGGCAAGTGTATATTTATACCTAAAGTCTGATGGAAGATATATGTATACCATTTATTAAAGTTCAGGATATATATGTACCTTTTCATTAACGGTAATATATTTATATTTAAAATATTATAAAATATATTTATACCATTTATCAAAGTTTAAGAATATATTCATATTTTTATAAGATTAGTACTATTTGAGCGTTGTCTCACTTTTCGATGAAAATGGCGTGATGATGAGACGGAACAAAAAATAATAACATCAACTCATTCGTGATTCTTAATTTCTTATTAATTTGAACAATGCTTATTGGACTTAATTGCATCATTAGGGGGCTACTGAATCTATCAAGACACGCTTGATGATAACCTGCCGTTGTTCATTCAATATATATACTTCAATGTTGCCGTGCCCAAAAAAAGGTTGGCCCTCCCTTCCCCATGGAGACACTAAAACTAGTATGTAGTACTATATGATTTGTAATAAAAAGCTCGTTAAGTTTTGTCA